>NW_024581101.1:6804542-6946489 GCF_017639235.1 Corvus kubaryi | reverse complement strand
ATTCCATCCCGCATCCCCCGTCCCCCATCCCGCATTCCATCCCGCATTCCATCCCGCATCCCGCCCGCTCCGGCCCCAAGCAGCTCCCAGCTCCGGGCACGGCACCCCGGCCCTCCACACCACGGTCCGTACCAGCTGCATACTGGGGCTATGCAACACACGCCCCAAAACCTAACCTACGGCAAAAGCTCCTGACTGCTTCGGACCCACTTCATCTTTACCACCACCAGCTAGAAAACTCACTGCTTCTGCAGAAGGGAAAGGCATTTAGCAGTTAATAATATAGCTAATATTCGTAGTGATTATATTTTGTAAATGCCAAAACCATTGCAGACTGCTTACTTGGCATTGCACACTTTACTACACTTAGATTTACTATACTCATTCTAAAGAGAAGAAGAAACATGGATGCCACATGCAATGTCATAGAAGCTGATTATTAAGCTTGTTATTTCTCATGCAGAATGACACCCAGTCCAGCTAATATCTAAGTCTCACAGTTAATGCTGAGCGCTCTGTACACTCTGCCTGTCAGATTGTTGTTTCATATTGGGGTATTTTCCAAAAGTCCCTGGATTTGCTCTTCTCTTCTAGCCGTAGGGTGTTGGTTCTTACAGTAATCTGATCATTTCACATACCCCATGCAGAGAACACACTTTTTCATTCTTGAAGAAAACTAAATTACACCATCATAAGCCTTCCGCTAAAACATGGACAAAAGAATAGAGAAATTGAGATGGTTTTGTATTAAAAATGTTTTTAAGTTATCAACATCATAACAAGATTGTCTTCAGTTAAGGTTAAGCACAGTACTCTGATGAAAGGCAATTAGAAAAGAAATGGAATCGTTTGGTTTTTCTCTAAAGCAATCTCTATACTTGACAAAAGCTTGGGCACAAAATTAACTACACAGCACAGATGTTTAAAAGGCCGTAAAATCAACCTGTTTGACTTGTGAAACACATCTTCAATCAGGACAAATTTGCCAGTTCAGCAGCATATTCAGTATATTTACAGTCCCAGTCAGTAGGAATGAACAGTAACACCTGCCTTTTGCTTCTTAAGTAACATTTTTTTAGAGTTACCAAAGAAAATTCATGAAGTCAAAGAACAACCACATTCTTAGTATTAAAAAAATATGAATCTCTGATTTCTTTACATAGTTTATAATCTCTACAGAGGATTAGTTGCCAGGAAATACCTTCTCATTTTTTCATGTAAAAAAATATTGCTTAAATACATCTTACCTGAATAAGACTTTCTTATCCCCAAAGCCATGCTGCCTTACAAGCTGCTCCTGCCCAGGCAATTGCAGTCTACATTTGGAGCAGACACACAGGGAGTAGATCAGAGAAAGTTTAAGGCACATTTAAAGTATTCTCTAAGGTACTGGCCAGAAACATCAAGCTCATACTCGTGGTATAGAGAGAGATCATTATTGGGCATTAGTGACAGACCATTATGACTTTCAGAATCATTAAAGATTCATAATGTAGCTGCATTGTTCTGGCAACATCTCACCATTTCTTGGACATAAATGTACATTTCTCCTACATGATTTACTCAAACATTATTTTTCAGTGTCAAATTTTGTTTTCTGCCTCCTAGAATTACAAAGAGCAGCTGTAACAGGATCCTGGAGTACATTACGCCAGCCATAGGAGCTGGTGCTTGATTTATTTGATGCCCTTTTTGTAAGGCAATTTGCAATAGGAATAGCTCAACAGCATTCGTGAGGCTGAATATGTACCATAATTTCTTTCTACTTTAAATAAGCTGAATTATTGATGTACCACACATGTTACAAGTACAAAAACCCTTCAAGAATTAAATTTGCTAACAATTCTGAAATAATTACCTTTTGAAATTGTTAAGCTTTGTCACTGCCTTTCAGAGAGTTCATAATTCGATATTTGGATATTGTGAAAAATATTGCAGATATGTTAGTTAGGGTCAACCAAACCTGCTACTCCCAATGCATTTTTGACAAGCAAAGAAAACACTGAGATTTGCTTTTAAGGATGTACAATACTGCAAACAGTGTGGTCCAAAATGTGGCTACAGTTATTCTTCAATTGTGTTCATCAAGGGCTGGGTTTAAATCTTCTCCTGCTGAATGAGACTGAGACCTTGTTTAACCCATCTTTCCTCAGTACAGTAAGTTAAGCCCATGCTCACATATTATGTAAATAATGAGATTTAGGCATTTTAGAAGCAGAGCCAGGTTTCAAAGTCAAATATTGTCCCCAAGTGTGATTTGTTCACATGAAATCACAAAATTACAAGGAGTAGAGAAGAGCTATTTGCAAAGGCTCTGACTCTTCCCCAGGGTCACCACTCCCTCCAGACACGTTCAGGAGTGACGTGAGCCTGAGCTTGGGTTATTCTGTGGTCAATCTGCTCACCCACCATGAGCACAGATCCACTCGTCTGTCAGGGCAAAACCATCAAACTCCATCTGAGGAGCAGCATCTTCTGAATTGCTCCAACATAATCAGTGTCAATGCGTGAGATTTGCTGGGGATCCCACCCTTCAAGTCCCAAACAAGCAAACACCTTCTTGATGCTGGGCCTTAGGCATTAAAACGAGATCTGGCAACCAAAGCCTCCCAAGCATTTTAACACGTCTTAGCATTTATGCTGTGCTGAATCCAGGCCTGAAAGGTGAAGCTCACCAATTTACTACTAATAAACAATTTTCCAAAACCAGTATTTCAGTGTTTACTAATAGACACTACTGCTTATATATTTGGAATTCACAATGTGAAGTATGCAGAAACATACCATGCTGTGAATTGCACAATTTTAGGATATTCCCTGTTTATTATGCTACAATTGATTATAATCAAGCTGTGAATATTCCTGATATCCAACTACACTGCACAATTAAAAACATCCTTAATTATTGTTGCCAGAAGTGAACAGTACCACACAAGGAAAACTGCATTGGGGCAAAAAAAGTGAAGTTGATTTAAAGACCTCTCCACTTGGCAATGGCACTGTTTTCACCAAAAGAAGTAAAAAAGCCACATGGAAGAACGTAGACAAGTCCACTTCTAATGGCCTGCTGAGTTCTATTGATTTCAGAACTGACCTTGAGTCAATAGGTTTTCTGTCACCCGTATCAACTATTGACAGGCAGTCCAAAGCCCAAAGTGGCTTTGCTTACTGCCTTGCAATTATAAACAAGGTTAATCTGCTTGTAAATGTAGTTCTTCTTCTACAAGCAACAGTAGATTCCCAAAGCCTACATTAACTTGTGACAGCTCCCTAAAACTTGCATGGATCTTATTAAAATGTCATTATTCTGTACTCTTCAGCCTACCTCAAAAATGGTTTAAGCATTTCAGGGTCATTAAGATTTCACAATATTATCGGAGTTGTATATTGAAAACATGACGTGGTTCAGCTAATTCTTGTCACCATCTAGTTACTCACTGCATATTAACTTGGTTTGTTGTTTTTATTAGTAAGAGGAAAATACAGCTCATGTCTCATCTCCAGTTTGTTTTGATCCCTTTATGTCCATTTTGTGCCTTCAGCACATGACTGGAGCCACCTGGCACAAAGGAACACAGCTCCTCTGAGATGCCTGCATTCAGACCGGACCTCTGCTGGAGTATCACCTACCTCTGGGGGGTGTCAGCTCAAAAAAACAGCTTTGTAGTGTAGCAAAAGGACTGCAAGTGGAATTTGCAATAAAACCAGCCATTTTTTATTCTTCTCCAATGTATGAATAAAAATCAAGCTGCTGTTTGCTGTGAACTGCCCCCTGGAGATGGCCACGTTATAAAAACTGCTGAGGACGAGTTGTGCTGGCTTTGGCTGGGACTGGGTTAATTTTGTTCACAGTAGCTGGTACAGGGCTGTGCTCTGGAGGTGTGCTGGGAACAGCGTGGGTAATTCAGGGATGTTTTCCTGATCACTGAGCAGCGCTCACACAGAGCCAAGGCCTTTTCTGCTCCTCACCCCACGTGAGTGGGCTGGGGGGCACAAGGAGCTGGGAGGGGACACGGCCGGGACAGCTGACCCCGAGTGACCCAAGGGATGCTCCAGACCATGTATGGCCTCGTGGTCATCATATAAAGCAGGGGAAGAAGAAGAAAGGGGTGCACATTCGAAGTCATGGTGCTTGTCTTCCCAAGTAACCATTACATGTGATGGAGCCCCAGCCAAAACCAACGTGAGCAAGTGAGAGGACAGCTAAGAGGAAGGGGAAAAGATGGTTTGGAAAGGGCATTTATGTTTCTAACCATCTAAAGAGAAAAGCTCAAATTAGCCTTCCAAAAACATCCCTTTAAGGCAAAAATTGATCCGTTTACCCATGGTATTATGTGCCTGAACAGATAATTTGGCAGGTCCCAGTAGGATTTCTGGTCCCATGCTGCCTTGCTGGCTGTTTTGGAAACAGTGCAGCCAGTCCATTATCAAGCACTCTCCTCCCAGAGAACACAGCCACACATCAGCAGTGCTCCACCTTCTGTGTGTTCTCCACAGCAGAGAAACTGTCTCTTTTGCATCTGAGCAATGATGCAGGCCAAAATAAGGGCTCAAGCACTGCCAGAGAAGCTAGCACAGCAATCCTATTTCACAGGATCCTGCTTTGCACTTTTGAATAGATCTTGTCCAGAAGAAAACAACAGTCAGGCTTGACCTTATTCCCTGGAATCCAACAACAAAATCCCCAACGAGCTTGTCTGGCAGGAAGAGGCCGATTGCTCAGGCCCCACTTTTGCTGCTGCTGCTGTGACCAAAAAATCTCAGATGCAAAATACAGCTGAGCAAGCACAGCTCTGCTGTCCCAGCAGCCCCGCTGCAACATCGAGCAGCACTGAACAGCAGCTGCAACAGGAGCCTGCCAGGGAAACACGGACAAGAGGGCTCCTGCCTCCTTGCAGGAGAAGGAATAAGGAGAATAGGGAGCTCTGAACTGCTGCCCTGACAGACACAACACCCATTTGGGGTCCTGGAGCCCACTGCCCTGCATTTTGTACTGCTGTGTTAGCCATCATTATATTTTCACAGAGTGATTCACAAATATAAATTTTTAGTCCCAAAGAATAGTGACTCAATCCAATTTTATAATTTTGTGTTTCAGATTAGTAAAAATATCATATATTTGTATGGCAGAATATATTTTTTCCCTCTCTTTTTAACCTGATTGCACTATCCTGTCATGCAATCTAAAATAAGGAAGAAACTCATTAATGAGTGAGACTATTTAATATTCTGATGCAGGAAACACTTCAGTTTCTACTGTCTAACGGGAAGCTGAGTGAAGTCAGCGCAGCAATTCTGTTCCTTGGCTTCATCTGCCTCCTGGTGGCACAACCCGAGCTGGCAGAAAGCAGCATTTCATGGAAGGACCCAGCGTACTCCAACAGGCACCTGGAGCTAAGTGCTGTTGTACTGTAAGGCTGTAGGAAGCAATGAGCAGCTGCCAACATCTGTGCAGTTCATGTCTGCACACAATACTGCATGTCTGAAAAGTGTTCTGCAACTAAACTAATGTTTTTACAGAAAGGGCAAACTTTGAATTCAGATTTTTTTAGCCTATGAGACTAAACAGCTGCAAACTCCCAAATGTCAGAAAATGTCCCAACAATTTATAACATTTATGACAACCTCCTGAGCCCAAGAGAAGCTCAGATTCAAAATCAGGACTTGCAGTCAGGCACAGGATTCAAAACAGAGAAGTGAAAGAGACGCTTTGATACCTGCCTGCAAATAGCTGGAAATGCCCTGCTGTTATGCCATAAAATAAAGCAGGAAAGACAGAATCGGTACAAGCCTGAGCTCCTGAAGCTATTGTACTCTATTTTGGAACACGATGTTTACTTTATATTCTATTCCGAGCATTTTAGCACAGTTGCAAAACAAAGTATAACCAGAAGTGTAACTCCTGTTTACTCCTGCAATCAGCAGCCCTGGCTTGTGCTGTCCCACGCGTCATACGAGGAGAGGATGATGCTGGTGCTGCCTTGCGGGGTGACCTGGAACCTGCACTGTGTCACCTGGCAGCTCTGAGTGGGAAAGTCAACATTTACTGCCAGGGGCTGTGAGTCTGCTTGCCCTGATGTGCTGCTGTGCAGGGGTATTAAGGCCACCCTGATCCAGCAGCATTACCATGACAGAATGCTTTGACAAGCGTTCCCAAGATACCCCAGGGAGCACTGAAACACCCCAGGACAGGCATCTTAAATCACTTCCACCACTAATGTATGGGAAAAATGAGGCAAATGTACCCCAGGCTACACCAGGCCTTACAGCTGTGCCACACACCCAGTGGAGCACCAGCATTTGCAGCGGTTTTGGCAGGGTGGCTGTGCAGCAGCTCAGAGTAAAGCCCCTGCTCCTTGCTCGGCCTTTCCCATGCCCCAAGGAGAAACAAGTGCAGAATGTGGGCAACGCTGATGAACACAGAGCAAACACTGAAAAAACCCCAAGCCAGCTACAAGTACTGTTAGAGTCACCTGTGTGCTTCCAGGAGCCCTGTGGGATGACATCCTTCTGATACCTGGGAAGCAAATTTCAATCACACTGCCAGACTTCTAACTAAAACACACTTCATTTACTCACCAAAGATGGAAAAGGAAACACAGCAACTGCCTCATCCAAGCCCTCATGAAAGCATGATCCTACCCATACATGGTATGTCAGGTGCTGGAGATCAACTCCCAAAGCCAAAAGGAACATTTTCACTATTTACCACTACAGACCAAAACTAAGACCACCCCTTTCCAAGTCTGCCTGTTGATGGAAAAGAGCTGGATGTTGTGCTTATGTTTGTGATGAGATTTGCAAATACACTTAAGAGAATTGGGAGCACCAAACCCATCACATTTCCCTGACACGCATTTATTGAGCTCCCCGAAGTGCTTTTGAAAACCCCCACTGAAAATCACACGGAGACGGCTGCACGGCGGCACTGGGCAGACGCCAGGGATGAGGTGATCAGCAGAGCCTCCCCCTCCACCCCTGGCAGGAGGCTCCAGCAGCCCAGACCAGGGCCTGGTGGTGACTACCTCCCACCTGAGCAGACCCCAAAGGCCCTGGCCCAGAGTGGTTTGGGATGGCAGTGCCACCTGCCAGGTGCCTCCTGCCAGCTCCCACCGTCCCCAGCCCCTGCTGCTGCACCCCCCAGCCATTTGCCAACACAGCTCTCAAGGAAAGCTCTTCTCCCAGCAGTCTGCAAGCATTTGCAGCCAGAATCAATACACACATCAGTGCTCCTAAAAGTAATTTCATTTATGACAATTAAATAAATCAGCTCTAATAAAGTAATGATTTCTCTATTTAGCAAAGGAAAATAATGGGTGGAAAGTAATTTAATTTGACACAAATTTGGGGTTGGGTTTAATCCTTCAGATTTTATTCCTAATTTCTCCTGGTATTTTATAACACTGTGAATTATTGTTATTTTATTTTCCTGTGATAACACATGAAAATAAACTATTGAAAATATTGACCTAATCCCTGGACAGAAAAGGAGAAGCAGACATCCTTTATGAGTTTGATGAAGAAGACCCTGCACTATTTGGGAAGTCAGCCTCAAGTTCGCTGCATATATTCCAGTAAAAGCAAAACCCTTTGCAGGTGGATTCAGACCACATTTATACCTGGGAGTTCCTGATGTGGAGACCCAGAACTGATATTGTATTTGTAGAGGTATAAATGAAATGGATTTCATCCTTACCCTACTATCCAGACTCTGCATCGCCAGGCACAGATGTTAATGCCTTGAAGAAGTTTCATCTAAGCCCAAAATGGAATATTTTTGTCCCAAAGTTTCATTCCACTGACAAGATGCTGCACGAAACACTACTAGAGAAGTGTGAGTGAAAATCATGAGCAGAGTAAATGGGTTCCTATGTGCCAGTGTCATCCACCAGGCCTTCATCCTCGCTGTTAAATGCACCACCCCAGCACTGTGCTCACATCCGGATCCCTGCTGCTCATGGGGAACTGAGCACACAGGAAAATGCTTGTTAGTTAGTATGTTACCAGAAGTAGAAGCATAAACCTCTAGCAGACAAAATTACTCTCACCATGTATTTTGCAGACATTATTTTGGCCTACTTTCCTCATTAGGTAAAACACTCCCATGATTCAAGCACTCAAAAACATCTCAAAAAAGCATTTGCCACTAGAGGAGGCTATTCCATAATTTTTTTCAATGACACACCTGTACCACTGAATTCTCAGTGGAGAGTTTCTGCAAAATCACCGCTACTCTTTACCAGCTATTCCTACTGTGAATTCCTTTGAAATCAGAAAATTCCTCAATAACTGTACTTGTACTTATTCTTGAGCCAAAGAAAAAATAAGTTCACAAAACCCAGAGTTCATAACCTGGATAATTTCTGTCTGTTTTAGCATGATGCTGCTTCTGCAGCTCTACAGGCAGTGAAAGGGAAGATGCTGGTGAATAAATTCAGGGCTTTCAGGGACTCTGCTACCCTGTAAATACAATAATCCTAGGCAGAGAAATTGAAGATGGATGAATTATCAATGTGGCCCTATCATCAGCAAGTGCATCAATTTTCTTCACTATTTCCTATCTTTTTTTTTTTTAAGTCTTTTGAGCACCTGAACCTCATCTTCAGACCATCGGATTCCAGGTGACCAAATCCTGGATTCATTCTCTTGAAGAACTGTGTAGTCTTGCATTTTGCTCCATATCTGAATAGGACCAAATTTTAGAACATCCAAATTTTCTAAGAAAGAAGATTTGCCCTTTCCAGTCTGGCCTAGGTATAAACTGAAATTACGGGAAACAGGCCGGGTAATTCTGTTGGACAAATCTTGAGCTCATAAAACACATCTGTGGTTGATGGTCCCAGAAACAGCTGCCCTTTCTCCATCCACAGAACACGCACATCCCAGAGGAGATCAGGGAGAAAGGTTTGTCCAGCAATCCCATTTTTTGATGCATCCATCCCAGGCCCCTGTACAATCTTTAGAGACTCCTCCTTTCCTGTTCTTTAATTTGAGGAACAGAGACTTGGTTCTTTAGGCCTGTGTTCAGCCCTATATTCGGACAAAGCTTGTGGTCAGAGATGCCTTTGACAGAGGGTGACAGCTGCAAGTTTCAGCCACGCTTCCAGAGCTCACCTTGAGCTTTGCCAGCTCCCCCAGGAACTCCAAGGTGAAAATTCCCAGAGAGCAGAAAATTCCTGCAGACAGGACACAAAAAAGCCACTTGTACCCTCTGCCACAAGCCAGGCTGGGAGGGGCCTCATACTCTGGGATGGATTCTTGAGGGACTGCAATAACATTCCCCAGGGCTTAGACGTGGGTACACAGTGCACAGGGTGCATCTGTGGCTCTGAGACACGAAAATTCTGCCCTCCCACTGCAGCACCACAGAGCCCCAGCACTGCAAGGGAAGCAACCAGCTCCATTTCCAGGCACAAAACCTGGACATGGCTACTCAGTGGAATCTTCTGTGCTGTTCCTCTGGCTCCCAACTCATAAACTCCATTATTAAACATTAAACATCTGCATCATTAAACATTCCCACCTTCATTTCCTGTGCAAAGAAGCAGTAGTAAAAAAAAAAAAAAAGTAATTTAATTACAATTTTTTAATTAAGGAGCTGTGTAACTATGTTCTCAATTATAGTGGTGAGAGCTCTAACTCCACATCTCAGCATTAGAGGGAGTCCTACTCCTGTTTAATTCTCTTTGCAAAGCCAAGGAGGAAAGTTGGAAGCACGGCTTTAGTGAACAGCATCCCAGAATTCAGTCAGCAGCATTAGAAAAAGGAGCAAGAAAAAACTCCAAGAACATATTTCATGCTCTGCAGTGAACCCACAGCACACAGCAGCATAAAAATCTGGTCCTTCCCTCATGTCAGGTATTCACATTCCTGTTCTAAGCAACCCTGCTCTGAGCTGCAGCACTTGAAAGAAGATTCACAGAGATACTCAGGTTCAGTGACCTTGGAGATCCAGAAGTTAGCTTTTATACTGATGGGCTTGGAGAAACCCACCAGTCACGGGCAGGAGACAGGAGTCACCCACCTCTGGTCCTTGGGTATTGTGGCAATGACTGACGCACACAGGCACCCATAAATAAATGGGCAGGTGACTGCAGTGACATCGTGCTCCTACAGCAGCAGGGCCAAGGAAGGAGCCAGGCAGGCTGGGGACAGTCCAGTCTCTGCATCATGGCTTGAGTCAGGTCACCTTGTTCAACACAGAGAGCCTGGGGTGTGCCTGGAGAGCTGCTGGAGGTGTGGGCAGGTTCAGCCAAGGGGTGTCTTTTGTCAGCAGCACATAACTTAAATGGGCTTGTTACTCTGCTGTCATTTCAACACTTTAGTAAGAAAAGGATTCATCTTGTTGTCAGTTATTAGAGGAGAGGTGTTAATTCAGGTGACATTTTTAAGTTTTCTCTATACCTGGAAGCAAGAAGTGAATGGGGTAAATGTTAACTGACTATTGATGGGCATTCAGTACTATCACATATGCCCACTGCATTTCTAAACTAGTTTTTCGGCAGCTCCTTATGCTTTTACGTCAGTCACTTTCCTTGGAATAAAAGGTCCACCCTCTCCAGATGGTATCTGATGGAGTAGGGTATTCAACTGTATTTTGGAACCAGACTCTTGTTTCCAGCTTAGCCAGTGACAATTCCTTTCCTTCACTTTCTGATCTGACATGGCTGGGACACAAACCCTCTCGTGTGGCCATCAGGGTTTCATTTCTGGGAGAAACACTCACACAGAGCAATGCTGCTGATCTGCCTCTTCACACAATTCTGGACCCAGGCCTCATGATCATTCAAGGACCCCGACTAGTGCCACCATAGGTACCAATCAGCTTCCTGGTACATACAACATGAAACTTCTCCTTCATAAACCAGTATTCTAAGGAAAAATTAAAGGGTATGTTTGATTTCAAAGAGTTCTTCCTGGTTTGAGCATTGGATGATTCTGAAATGGTTAGAAACCAACGCTCTGTTGCCAAGTAGCCTGGGCCAGGCCAAGCACCACTATCTGATGGGAGAGCAGAAGGAGGCCCCAGATTTGGCCTTCGTTCAGCACTCGGCCTGTCAAGCTCCAGACAGCGATGTCCTATGGAATTTACTGGGGAATTTGCTGCCTTCCATGGTCTGAGAGTTTATTTCATCAAATTGTAACTGCCCTAAACAGAGGGCAGGGGCCGGATGGTGCAGTCCTTCTCTCCTGTGCCTGTTCTCTCGCTGCTGAGGACACACCACTTAGACTGATGGGGGAATGCACTTTCTGCTATTTTTAGGCTCCTTCAAACTTAAAGACAGGATAAACAACACTACCCGTGCTGGATAAAACAAGGTAACACTGAACAGAACAGGTCATGTGAGGAAACTGGGGGGGCTGCTGATTTTTGTAATCTATTTCCTTAATTTAAAACACACAAGAGCATATTCTGTGCATCAGAGCATCTGTCACTCACAAGCATTCGACTGGTGTACAGTAACAGCAACTCATCTTTTGGAAATCCAGCCAAAGGCATCAGTGGGTATTGGATTACCTACAAGAAGCAGTAAAAATGGCTAAATGTCACAGGAGATGGGCACAAATATTCCACCCCACTGTGAGGAAATAAAAGCAGCTGGTATAGAAAAACCAGGCCCTGATGATACTGTGTCTAGTTCTCTTTCACCCAAAGATACCTATATGTATTTGACTCAACACACAGTGCTGACACGTTTTCCCAACTCTTTTCAACTTTAAGCCAGAGAACTGATGAAAATAAAGGTGAAAGCCAGATTACTATTTAGCTCTTACTATGTCAATCTCAACAGTCTTCTAATAAATGAATGTCAAGAAAATACTTATTACCAACTTTTTAAGCAGTAGGCTGTGCCTACAAGAAAGCCAGGCTTCGTTTAACTCAACAGAGGAAAAAATCTTCTGGAATAGAGGAGCAAGAGCTGGTTCACTCTGGACTGTCCAGGGTGGCCGGACAAGGCTGTGTGAGCTGCACAGAGCCCCAGTGCTGCACCCCACGGGACAGGGACACCCACACCATGCAGGACCCCTCTGCATCCCCTTCATCAGCTGGGGGTGACTCTGTAGCTCTGTACCAGGGTGATCAACATCCCAGCACTGCTCCAAGAAGACAGAACCTCTGTTTTCCTACCTCTGCCATTGGTAAGATGGTATTTTAACAACCAGGCTACAGCTATCCAATATAATTTGAGAGACAGGATAAAACAACAGTCCTTTTTATGCTCCACTCCATGTTTTGCCGTGCTCTTCCAATCAATCTATGAAGCACCCAGTGTTTGTTTTTATCTCTGGCTGCAATTAAACCTACAGGAAACATGTGATAAACACAGCCTTCCCACAGGGATTGTTACTCTGCAAACCACTGACTAACCGCCAGATAAAACACCTAAATGACACCAGCATCAATTTTTCACAAAGACTAAGATGAACGTCTTACAGTAATAATGTTAATTACACTGGGTGGATAAAACAAGAAAAACACCCAGAGAATTCAGTGAGGGCTGCTAAGATCTGTAATGCTTAAATAGCCAAATGCAATTAAAAGACTCACTCTTTAGTCATCAGCAATTTTGCAGCTCCACTGTAGTATGTAAACACTGGAGCCAGTGCACTGTGACAAGGGAACAGATTTCTGCTTTGCTCTACAGCTGACAAGCCTTTATCTGTGGGATGTTTGACATTTAATGTGGTCTTTTCAAACAGACTTGGCAAAACTGGACAGATGACTGTAACAATTAGTAGCCACTTCCTAAAGCAATTAGTTTTCCCAGCAGATCTATGGTTTTTAGATGTGACCAAGAGAATTTAAATGTCAAAAGACATTAGAGATGTACCCGTGAGAGAGAACACACCTGAACACCAGCAGGTGTTTGAGTGAGTGGCACAGAGCTCGCCTGGCTGGCACCAGCACCTCCCCTCAGGGCTGTGGGCAGAGGGTCACAGCATCAGGGGGCTCGGAGCACATCCCCTCAGTCCCAGCTGCGCCAGAACCACGACGCCTAAGCACAGATCCTTTTCCTCAGGAAAACTTCAGGTACCTCAAAAAAGCCAAAGTTTTAAGACTGATTTGCAAGGACCCCCCTGGTTTCCAGAGCAGACCAGGTTCTGCATGGAGGGAAGGACACCAAGCCCTGTGTCCAAGGGGCAAAGCCAGCAGCGACCTCCCAGTGTCCTGGGGTGCAGTTAACGCAGTCTGACTGCAGGACATGCTTTCCTGCTGCACTGCTGCTTTTCCAGCACTGACACCACCGGCCTGCAGCTCCTCCTGAGCAGCCATGAGGAAGGGCCCACAACAAATGCCAACACCCACCTTTCACAGCTGGGAAAGCCGCTCACCAGAGTGCCAATGCCTGCCACAGACAGGACAAGTCACCTCCAGCTTGGTGCACTCAAAAGAAAAAGAAATGCTTTCAGCCAGCAAACAGAGCCTGTTAAACAATGTGATCTGTGCGGCCCCAGAGATGAGCTAGAGGAGAGAACTGCTTCATCATCTCCAGTGTCATCTGCTCATTTCACTGAACAAGTGGTGGCATGGAACAGAAGCAGTGGAAGTTTTACAAAATAAATACTCCTACAGCTGTCACCAGCTTCTAGGCATCCAGCTAAAAGGAGGCATTTGTTTTCAAATTGCACAGTAAGGCTTGGAAGGGATGAAATTATCACCCTCGCCATCAAATACTTCAATATTTGCAATACGGTAACATCAAGGAGCCACAATCGGGTCCACAAACTGATTCTGCAAAGGGATGGAGACAGAGATCCTGCTCTGAGGAGATAATCAGCATTCAAACTGACAAATTATTGTTTCTGCCATCAATAACCTGATTTAAATTGTGGATGGAAACACAAATAACAAGAGACAAAGCCCTGGATCATTCTGCACTGCACTGCCTTTGCCTGCTGGAGTCATACAATTAATGAATTCACTCCACTGGAAGAAAAGCATGTCTGCTCTCAGCTGAAGGAGGAAGGATTTTGTAGTTTTTCTGAGTTTCCCTGTATCTTGCCTCTTTTTAGCCCCTTTGGAGCACACAGAGAGACAGAGGTGTGATGGGCCAGTTCATAAGAGATTTCAAAATATAGACAGACAAAAGAATTGAATGCAAAAAAATTTTTTTTTTTTTGGCAAATTCAAGTATCTGCTAATTTAATTTTGGGTGAATTTGGCTCTTTGTAAAGGTTCATTTTTTTATTTTCTTTTTTTGAGCAGCTGGAAATTGTGTTCAGTGGGTATATTGGAATGAAAGGTTTCAATTTCCAGGCATTTTCCCCCCAGATTTCCTCTCAAATTAACATTTTACCAAAATCAGGAAGAAGTCATTAAATGTTTCAGTTTTATCAAGCCTCTGCTTAGGTCCCCAAAGATGACACAATACACCATTAAGGTATGTCCACAGTAAATGATGGGCTGAGACAGGACTGACTGTCAGGCACCTGCAAGTAAGAAAAGCTTGTGAATACAATGGCCCAGAATGACCACTCTGCCCTTTCCACAGGGTAGTAGCAGTGAGGACTAAGGGAAAACCCACCTGAGGTGGAAAAACATGTCTTTTTTCTGTTGTTGTCAACAAGTCCTACATGGCAGTGGAATTTAAGCTGTTACAAAAGTTGCTGATACAGATGTGCAGGCTATAAACAACTGTCCCTTTCAGAAACAAGGAAGGACACAGTTTTTATTAAGCAGGAAAAATCAATAAAACATGAGAAGAGACATTGAGAAAACTTATGTTCCAGCTACTATAGCAACACCTTTTTAATCAGTAGGGAGAATGCAAAAATATACAAAGGAATGGACAACACAGCTGCAATTACTGTTCCATGTGAGACCATGCTTCATTTGCATCGTGACATCCAATCAGTCAGAATTAAATTTTGTGTGCTACCCTATGTCCCCAGATCCCTCCCTCAGCCAATCTGTCACATCCTTTACAGAAGCGTTACAAATAAGGTTTATCAAGATGACAAACAGAGCTCTCGTTCTGTGCCCGCGCTCGCCGTGCTCCCCGTACAAGCAGCAGCTCAGCTGCTAAGCAACAAAAAACAGCAGAGGAAGAAAAAGCTCCCCCTTTGCTCCCCATCAGAAATGCCCATCCCTTGGCACACCCAACCATGTGAGAAAGGGACTCAGGGCCACCACGGATGGGATCATTTTCCTGCAGATTCTCAGGAATGGGGGAGAAAGCTGTCTGTATTTGCCAGGTCTCTGATTAACAACGACCCTTGATTTGCTGGGTCCTACAGCAAGTTCCTATTTTCAAGAACATGTTCTGTTCCCTTCTTCCATTTTTTCTGAAGCTGACTCATCCAATAGCTGCTGCCTGGGGCAACACAATGTCTGCTGTGGCCCTCCCAACACACTGACTGCCCTGACACCCCACACTCTGCCCGTGACTGCCTCGGTGCTCGTGTCCTCTCATTCAGAACACACAGACACAGAGCTGACATCATATTCAAATCATATTCCAGAGTAATCTACTTCCGAATGGTTTTTAAACTACTGTTACATTTATTCCAGATTTCCTCCTCTCCAATTCTTGTCAGAATTTACCAGGCAGCACATACTAAACATTGCACTGGATATTCTGCTTAGCACTGTTTTATTTTCACTAACCCCAAGCACTGAATTTAATTGCCAGCCTTGCTGTATATCTTTATACCAAAACCAAATGATGTTTTGCTTTACAGCCACCAAGACTCCTACCACGAGGGAACTGCAGGGGAAAGGTCTGAAGACTGCCATGGTTTGTAACTTCAAGTCTGAAACTGCCCACAGTAACAGCCTTTGACATAACAGATGCAGGTTTATAGCCAAAGTAACTTGATCTCCATCACAGTGTCCATGACAGTCAAGTCAAAAACTCAGAGCTGAGTTTACAAACAAGTCATGGCACAGTAACAGGTTTCCATAAGCTGATAGATCCAAGGTTCCTCACTGCTCTTGTTCTTTGTTCCTAGCAAATAAGGAGCAATGCAGTCAATTAATTCTGTTTCTTTTGAATTTAAATAAATTGGATGCCATCCTTTAACTTGAAAATTCCTCTACTTCAATAACATTTATACAAGAATATATGCTGCATATGTATTATTATTTTCTTGGTTCAGCTTTTCTTAATGCTGTATTGTAGGGCAGACTTTTTACAGCACTTACCACAGGTCACAGGTGTAACTCCAGCAGAGCAAAGTAGATGTCCCTGTCTACAGACCTTGTAATGGAAGGGGTAATTCAGCAAAACAACGGGTTAGAGACGTGTAAGAACTTGAATATTACCTAAAGGGCTCTACCTGCATTTGATGTGATGGCTCTTAGTTGGCTGCTAACAACAGAGGTACAGATTTATTCCTTATTTCAAACACTGAACAGCACAACTGGTCTGAGCTCCTCCCTTAGCTCTGATCTGCACTTCACCCAGCACCTCCCAGGCTTTGATGCACTTATCTCTGCAAGAGTTCTTTAAGCCAGTTTTGCCCATGTTCCTGGATGTGGGGGTATCCGATATCCCTGAGCACAGCCACGCTGCCTAAATGATCACAGTCTGAGCAGCAGCCAGGCAGCAGTGCCCAGGGTGAGTGCTGGTAGAGCTACACCACGATGAAGAACCTTTGGAAGCTGTGCACACAGAGAAGGGCTAGGAACCAGGACAGAAATATAAAGTTCAGAGCACAGGCCACAGCCCCTCGAAGTCAGTGATACAACACCATAACCATATCCAAAACAATCAGCACTTTAATTTTCAAGCACAACCTTTCTACCTACATGGGACAACATGTATAACATCTAGCAGCCAAGTATCAGGGAATCTTCTGCAAGGTTTATTTCTGTCAAGAATAACACCAAATAAAGGAATTACCATACCAGGTAGAAGTGGAAGCCCACTTACCCTAAATACTAAAAAGGAAAGTATATGCATTTTTCAGTAGAAAATTGTTTTATCACTGAAACTTCTTTTCACTGCCAACTCTCTCTGATACTATGAGAGTGGTTTTAATACTAAAACATCTGAATGTGAATCCCTGCCAAAAGCTAGCTGCAATTAATCTACAACTAGATATTTTGATCACTGGCACTTCCATGGAGACACAGACACCAGAAGCCCAAGTACACCATCTCCAGCTATCCCCACGTGAACTCCAGTTTCTAGAAGACCCAGTTCAAATTCATTATATTTAACTGTGTGTTTACAGAAAAAAATGAACTTTGCAAGGAAGTTTAGAAAACCAACGCCCAGCCTCAGATTGAACAGTCTTAAAATACAGTGTCAGAGCTGGAGTCTGAGAGAAACTGAACTAACAACTCAATCATCATCATTTTTAATCACAGACCCATTCATTTGTCAACAGCCAGAAGCACAGTGACAGAACCTCAGGCACCCCCCAGATTAACCCCTCCTGCATCTCCAGCGCCAGGCAGCAGCCACATGCCAGGGCCAAGGCCACCTGCAGCTGAGCAACTGCTCAAAGTGCAGGGGGATGTTTGTGCTCAGGCTCGAAGCCACCCTGCAGAGCACACCTGCACCAGCCACACTCCTGGCACCTCTGCCTGCAGCCTTGGGACACCGTGGCAGAGACCCACAGTGCCACCTCTGCAGGCTGGGCTGGGGACACGGCTGGAGCTGAGCAGGACAAGCCAAGTCACTACTGCAGGCAGAAAGAAACCATGGGGCCCAAGGTATTAACCATTTTAGGATGTAATCCTCAGCTCATCTGAGACCCAGCTTTGTTCTTTCAAGAGATGCTGAATCAAAGCCCTCCTAAGGACATCTGGCTTGACTTTGCTGCATGGTCAGCATCAGCAAGGAGCTAGAGAGTTTCCTTATTGAAAATTCTACATATTAAAAGTGCCAGAAAGGTACCTTAGAGTCACGTTGATAAATCCTTGTTTAAGAGCTGTCAAGGAAAGCTGACAGATTAGCCAGAGGGGGATCTCTGGGCATCCAGCACTCACAGGCGTATCATGTACACTAAAATGCAGATGTAAGGAATGATCACATCACAGTGCCAGGCAGCATCACGTCTGCCCATAGCATATGGACATCAGCCTGCATCAGGAAAACCTTTATGGTGTAATCACAGGCAGAGTGGAACCCTGGAGCTGCTTTGGCTGGAGGAGTCAATAGCACCAAAACCATGCACTGCCTCACGAGGAGTGCAGACACAGCCTGGCTCCTGGAGAAGAGGCACCTCCACATAACCCCAGATAAAAGAGGATGTGCTATTACTTTATTCACAGCTGCTGCCACAAGGGCTTTCACTTGCTTTTGTCAATTATCCACTACACCCAAGCAGATTAATTCAAAATACAAATGCTTTGGCTCTAAGACCAAACATGCAGCTAACCCCCAATTTTTCCTATTCTACTGCTGTTGTCCTCTTGCATCTCCAAGGTCAGATCAGTGGATCTCCAGAATGGCTTTCAAGCAAGTATCCATGTACAACACTTGGAAACTTTTCCTCCTGTGCTGTATCTTTGTCACATAAAGCTCGTGGTCTTACATACAAAAGGACTGAGGCCAGATGTAAAATCTGCAGATAAAATCTTTACAAGCAGTACACAAATTCACAGTGGGTCATGCCCAAAACCTCTGATGTATAGCAAGCTTAATCTTCCTGAATAATTGTTTTCCTTCCCATCCCACACTGCTGTACTTTTCTCTATTTTAATTTATTTTAATAAAACATACATTTGTTTGGAAACAACACATATTATTGAGCTGCTTCTGGTTTAGAAAACAGAATCATTAGCATGATATAGCACACAAGTGCATCCCTAGTTCGTGTTATTTTCTGCTTTGTCAGTTTGACTCAGTCTGTTTTAAATTGCACAAGCTATTTTAATGTCCTTTTTGCAATTCAAATCTGCATTCTCTAAGTATAACTGAAAAGATAACAGTTCATTTTCAGTCTTGCACTCAAATCTGTTGAAGGAGGCTTTAGATGAATATTCTGTTATTTAAACTCTGGTTTTGATTGTACTAATTTTAAAACAGATTTGTTTAAAAAAGTTAGTCGGTGAAAAAAGGTGAGGCTTGATTTGAAGTCTTTTCACGGGCCTGAAGGCAGGCAGGTTCCAAGAAGACCAGAGAGATGAATGCTTCGTAACAGTGAATCTGAACTGGAGCTGGGTGAGTGGAACTATCCCAAGCCTGTTGACTTAGAGTAACAACGGCACCAAGACTCCATGAGAGTAGACCCTGAAAAACCACCCTTGGCAAGTCTCCTCCAACTCTTCTTCCTCCCTTGTCCACATCAGACACTGGTGAAAAGTCTACCTATGCTTTGGAAAAATCTCTGTTTTCACTTACTCGCCTTGGACATACCACAGAGTTGCATGAAGGTGCAAAGCACAGAGCAGAATAAAACCAGATCCCTCCTTGCACACATTTCGGTTTCTTTGGCTGAAGCCTCGGATCAACTCATGAATCACAGAGCATTTTGTCCTAATTTGAAGTGATAACTGTAAAAGAAATTTGTAATTTATATAAAATTGCCTTGGGTAATAATAATTTTCCTGACTCTGCATAACACAGTGTTAGAAAAATTACTACATGTTTGGTGCTGCAGGGCTGAGGAAGAGCTGGTGTCAGGGAATGCTGCTGGAGCAGGCTCAGGGAAGAGCCTGCAGCGAGGGGAGCTGCCCGGGCAGTGCAGCACGTGGCTCTGGCCGGGTCTGACACAGCAGGGCCACTGACAGTGACCATCACACGGTGGCCATCCCTGACCGTGGAACGAGGGCTGCCCACAGCACTGTGCCGTCAGCAGCAGCTCCATCACTCACCCTTGGCTTCCTGCCACACATCTGTGGAGGTGCCAAAGCTTGATTTATGAGACTATCAGCAATTAGAACTACTGGATCTCATTAAGGGCACCCAGCTCAGCACCTCTGTGATGAGGAGCCCGTGTGGGTCCTGCTGGACTGGCAAGGTTACAGAGAGCTGGGACAGGGAGGAACATTCCCACTGGCACGATGGGCAGCAGCAGGACAAATCTGCAGGGCCTGGGCAGCTCTGGATCCTGAGCATGGGAGGGAACAGGTGCCCCTGAGCCACCCTGTCTCATCCCCAGACCCATTCCCAGGCGTTCAGCCGCCCCAGCCCACGAGCTGCCTTACACCTCCTCTGCCCCTGCAGTATTCCTTAGCTGCAGCAAAAGGTCTTAACAGAAGAAACCAAACCTGGTAGCCTGAAGTCTTCTATTAAAATGCCTTCATAGGCATAGATTCAAGAGGCAAAAAGGCAGGACAAGGTTTAGTAATTATAGGACCATGTTGAAGTTATTCTGGGTTACTCTGATTCAGAAGATCATGACGAAAACATCTATAATTGAAAAGTGCCCTCGTACAGCAGCAGGGCTCCTACACGCCCTGGATTCCCAAGGTACCTGTGCATGGAGAAAGCTTTCATGTCAGGACTCTGATTAGACATGCACTAGGCTTTAGAAAAATAAAGTTTACTTTTGAATTCTGAAGCCATAAAAATATAATTAGCAGAAAAAGAGGGTATAAGCAAACCTGCTTGGGCATTCATGAATTCAAACTGATGTGTGCTTTGAGAGCCACATGGAGCAGTGATGATCTGTGCCCGGCCTGAGAGCTGTCACAGACACCCAGGCTTTATGTGGCAGCTCACTTCCACTGCCACCACCTCCACTTCACACACGGCTGAAACCCCCTGTTGCTGTC
The DNA here is from genome assembly GCF_017639235.1 of Corvus kubaryi. Taxonomy (NCBI): domain Eukaryota; kingdom Metazoa; phylum Chordata; class Aves; order Passeriformes; family Corvidae; genus Corvus; species Corvus kubaryi. Next base: position 6,925,815 of record NW_024581101.1, on the reverse strand, counting down.
ATGGGCCATGGAAGGTGAGTCTGGCAGCAATGGTCCTTCCAGCTTGAAGGGTCACAGGAGGAACAGGTCCAGCCGTGGGTTCAGGCACCCTTAGGGGCACATTCAGCAAGGAGCAAGCGGGGCCAAAGGCCACCCTCCCTCTGTGGTCAGACAGCTGTCCCTGCCTGCACAACGGCCACCAGCCCACACTGCTCCCACAGAGATGTGCCACTGCACCCCAGCTTGTGCATTTCAATGAGTTTCCATCTTTCAGAGATAGGAGACTACAGAGTTTGACCATAAAAAAATGTATGTTAACAGCAGAGGAAGAGAACAGTTGCTGAAACTATTGATTTTTAATTAATGTTCATTCTTTCATTACTCGTCTTTTTAATTAAATTGCTAAGTTGGAATGCTGGAGCATCCCTAGAGGTTAGTACATTGTTCCTCTGTGTCTTCTACTTGTCATGTTTTATTCTTAGAGGTAAATTGCACATCTTTAGAACACCTGTAGGACTTCAGAAGGTAACTCAGATTTTGGTGGGTATATATTGCAGGAAAATGCAGAGGATCATTACTGGGCCAAGGGCATTCACAGCTTGGGAGTCTCTTTCTAACACTGTAACAAAGGCTGCGGATCTTCTACCAGCAGCCTGAGAACAGACAGAAAATCATAGGTTTTAACTGCCCCTCATGTGAGTTTGTCACCTGACAGAGAAATAACACCTGTGGTTATCTACTGAGATTGTCATATTTTTGGGTGGGAATGAAACAGCTTTTATTATATGAGACAACACTATTCCATGGACAGATCTTACCATAACCCAATTATAGCAAAACCAGACACCATGAGCCTTTTGCTTTACTGTCTGGCTTAGGACATACTCAGTTTTGACTAGGAGCACCCACTCTTCACTGATCTCAGTCATGGAGCAGGCTCTGCCACCTGAGCTCACCTTTCCAGAACCTTTCACTGATTACACACAGGGTATAAGCCCGAGATCTGTGCTATTTCTTTCTGCCACAAGTAAAACCAGAATGATCCTCGCAGCCATCCTCAGCTGAGTCTGCAAACAGAACCAGATGATGTCAGGAAAGGAGACAGAAGTCTTTCCAGGTGGGAGGAAATACTGAAAAAAAGGGGGATTTACTGCATTCCGTAGGTATGAAATGGGCAATGACTTTTAGGAGAAGCAGCATCTTTAATGTGAGTTTAAAATGCTTCTTCTTCCTGCAAACCATGCCAGGCCTCTTATCCATTAGCATTCCAACAGCATTAATATTATGCTACAAATGTATTGCAAAACCTAAATTGGATAAAGTCCTTATAGTAAGACGTTTGAAAACAAGAAGAAAAATAAAACCAATGAAGATTTAAGGAGAGGAGGCAGAAGAGCTCTTTCCTAAGGCAAGAATCCCACAAGTTCTCTGCAGCATAACTACACTTCCCTCTCTTCTGAGCCTCGCACCTTGGTTCCTTGCAGCACACTTCACTTCAGCCCAGACAGACACTGCTGTAAAGGAGATTCACTCTACTAAAGAGGCTCTCCCAGGAGAGCTCTGCTCCAAAATGTGGGCTTCCCCCCTGGACCTCCCCAGGGATCTCTTTGGAGATCCTCTGGCAGCTTCCTCAGTTCTGCTCTAAATTTTATCCATTAAAATTTCTACCTGGTATCAGTGGGAAAAAAATCTACTTGTCTTGTGCCAGTGGGCTACAAACCCATAAATTCCTGCTTCTCTCCAACAGCAGATTTTGGTTTTCTTTAGAGATTTCTGAGCCTTAAGGACCATTTCTGCCCATGAGAGGCGCATTTCCCTCTGGAGCCTGCACTGTGCCTCTCCATCCCCAGTGTTACAGCACATGGGTGAGCCCCAACCACGGGGCTCTGAGTGCTCTGCTCTCCCCTTCAGCAGCAGCTCAATAACCCATTTCCTCTCGTTGCCTTTGCTGCTGAATAGGCAGTTTTTCTCCAGTAACTTCTCATTCTGTTCCCCTGACTCAGCCTGCTGCAGCATCTGAGCACTCATTTACTATGGGGTTCTTTACTCGTAAGCTTATTATCTTCCATTTATCTGCATTGAGCTGTGCTGCCCTATTACAACCCAGGTACTCAAAATTAATCCCCATCGTCTAGCAGATTGTTTCTCATTATCTGCTTGACTCTCAATTCAGTACCATTTGTAAAACGAAAACCTACTTTTCCATATTATTAATCAAGACTATTTTGTGACAAAAAAGCCCCAGCACTGCAATCTGAATAACCTAAACCAGTTCAAGAAATATTTCTCCTGCCAGCCAAACCTGAATGCTTCCGTATTTTTCTTCTCCCTTCCTTTTGAAATCCCTCTCTGTAATCAGCCTTTTTAAACATGAATTTAATGCATTTCATGCACATTTCTCTAACTTGTATTCTCTCCTTATAGCTAAAGGTTCTCAGTGATCAATATTTTACATGATCAGATCAATCATAGCATATGCAGCTGTTTTAGGAGACCTGATAAAACAATTTCCTATTGCTTTTTTAAAATGGATTAAACAAGGCAATTTCCTCACTGTTCATTAGCAGTACCAATTTTCCTCTAGCTTTACAGATATAAGGTCATTTGTGCCAATTTCTTGAGGTTTATTTTGTTGCAGATTGGGGGGGTATGGGGCTTCAAACTGTGTAATTTTAAAGTAAGTTGTAAATCACCTGAAAAACTGTCAGTGTTTGAATTCTGCCTGAGGACAAACATAGCAATAACCCTTTAAGACATATGCATATTTCCCTACTCTGTTTAATTGCCTTTAATCACACCACTCCAATTAGTCACTCATAATTCACCACACCACTAATTCTGAAACGTGTCCTGTTCCCCTGACCCTCCCCACCTTCTCGCCCTACAGACTCTGATCTAAAGGCAATTTGGCTGCTTGGGAGATCTCTCTTGGGGCAGTAAGAGCAAAGCTGAATCTTCTTCACACTGCAGAGGTGCCCAGAGAGGAGTGCACCAGGACAGCAGGCTGGGACGAGATAAGAAATGCCCCTTATGGGCAAACCTACAGGAGACTCCAAGGGCCACAGTATTCTGATAATATTCCCTGGACAAATGGTCCACGATTAAATGGACCATAATCATAGAGAGCACAGTTATCACCTTGGAGAGAGGACAATTCTCAAGCTATAGGCTAGACAAACCCAAGTTTGAGAAGACATTAGGGGAAAGCCTGATGGTACTCTCTGCCTCCAGAACTTACAGGAACATTCTCAGAGGATTAATTTTATACTCATGATTGCGACTCCCTCCACTGTATTTATCCACTTGTAAAATGGAGAAGGGGAGAAATAAAAAAAAGACACATACTTGAAACTGAATTTTAAAATGGCTTTGTTCCAGAACAGAACAGCCTTGGTTTATTCAGTGTCTCAGTTATCCAAAGCACTTCAGCCTGGACTGAAGGGCAGCTCTGTCTCTACATCCTCCAGCACGGGAGGACTCTCACTGACACCCCGCCCTCGCGCATTTCCCAGCGCATCACCTCTGCCAACAGAACTCTGCAGATGAATAAATGGGTTTGAAATTCACTGACAACAATTTTCTGAATTTAGATTCATTAATTAACTGGAAATAACTCTCTACTGGGTCCCAAATGCTTTTTGGAGTGAAGTTCAAACCTACGCTAGCACTCAGGGGAGCTCTCCAAGGGCAGTGCCAGAGCTGGTCCAAAGGCTGCATTCCTTCCCAGTGGGTGGGGAAGCCAGAGATATTCCTCCTCCTGTTCCCCTCTTTCCTACATAAAGCTGGTGCACACACTGGCCCTGGACACATGCTCTACAGCTGTAGCAAACTTGGCTAAGGAACTTCCTTCCTACAAAACTCCAAACAAATCAATATTCCATTAACACACCTTGCTACACTATGTGTACTTTAAGGAAAATCTGCATTTGTTTAAAAATACCAAAACCTCATCTGCCTAAAAATTCCAGTTAAAACATGGATAAGACAAAGGAAATTTTAAGGTAAGTGAAAACGATTGCATCAACCATTTTTTTCAGAGAAATTTTGTCTTCTGAGAGGAAAGCAGACCACCAACAACATGGTGCCTCTTGAAGAAGAAATGACTTTCAAAGAGACGTATTTGGGTCGAGACACTGATCTCTTCAGCCTTTGGACAATACTCTCAGGCCCACAGTGTGACGGGATGATCCTTTGCAAGGCAAGGAGTTGGACTCGATGGTCTTCGTGGGTCCCTTCCACCTCGACATTTTCTGTGATTCTGTGAGTCACACAAGGCTCTGAGCTTAACACCACAGTCTAGAGGATATGCTGTGGCCTCCACTACTCAGAGGATCTAACGTCACTTCTGCCTTCAGTCATGCCGCACACTTGCAGTTCAGAAAAACCGAATCCTCTCAGGCTTGAAATCCATGTGGGAAACTTACTCCTGTGCCTTGTGGGTGGCATTAGTGCCACACTTCCTGCTGTACTACTCTTCTACACAGAATGCTGCTCAGTGCTTACACAATGCATGCATAGAAAGATCTTTTCTCCGTGTGGAATTCCTGCCTCCCACGGCTTAATAGGAAACATGAACCTACAGCACTTACTACCAAGTTGACACTACTCAGCTCTCTTTACACCTAGTCACAACACCTCTGCATTAATTGTCCTAATCGAGCGATTTTGCCATGAAGAACAATTTGATATACTGTGCAGAGTATCTAATCTGGTCTCGGCATTGATATTTTCCTTCATTCACTATGAGAAAGAACATACTCCAAGCTTTCCCATTATACTCCCCTAACAGACTTAATTATAGTGTGGAGGCTACAGGAAAAATCTCAAGACTGTCTTAAGCCATTTCATGTGTTTGTTATTATTAAGGAAGCACAAAACTCCAATACACCCGACTTTTATTTGCCCTTAGTGCAGAGGGAGCTAAAAGGGGATTTAACATTCTTAAAAGAATAACTCAAGGTCACAGCAAGATTCCTTCTAACCATCAGAATGCATGAATGACCTGACACAAGTAAGAACCAAGTGTATTACCTCAAGGAAATCACATCCTTAAGTGGAAATAGCCTGTCCTGGGACAACAGCAATTAATGCTGCAGGGTAGCTCACCCAGTCAATAAACTGCAAATCTTCTAAAGCTGAAACTGTGCCAGTGAGAGTCAGCAAGAACAAGCCCCTTTTGCTGAGGGGATGACGTTTTCTACTGTTTATGCTCTTTCATCTTGCAACTTCCAGTCCACAAACTCGACAACCAAGAAGGAAAGATGACTATAAACCACAGGAATTCCACTGACTTTTGAATTTTTCTACACACTTTAATTTCCTAGCTATTTCTTTGCTTGTATTTTGTAATGTTTCTCATTGCTGCCCTTTTCTCTGTCAAACACTGTCAGAGTGAACACACCCTGCAGAGGTGTGAGCAGCAGAGACTTCAGACAATACCCTTCCCTGAATTTGTTTATTTGCCATAGAACTTGAGCTTCCTGACTGGATATTCATATAGAAACATAAAATTTGGCCATCCTTTACTTTTACCTGTGATGATTGATACTTAGCAGTGAAGGAAACAAAGGGATTTCACTGGTTTTCATGATTTTGGTCTTCAGTTGGAAGATTTTTTTTTAGAGAAACTGAATTTTTGTCCAGGAGAAATAATTTTTAGTCCAAAGGAAGATACATCTTCGGGTTGAGGACAATGAAAAGAGGAGAATTCTGCATCAACTATTAACATAATAAATGGCTTTTAAAAATAGCACAGATGGAATCCTCCTACACATAAGAAGCACAAAAACCAGACTGATCATTTCAGCCTACACTGAATGTAGTACATGTATCACCCTTCACTTCCTTGCCCTGAAACCAAATCTCCAAGTGAAAGGGCATCACAGGGCTGCCCTGAGAGCCCACGACAAGGAATTGGGATGTTTGATCTGTTAGCTCACTTGTTGATGCTAATCCAAATTCCTGAACATCTGAAATGCTACCATATGCAAAGCCCTGACCCATCCCAAACTACACCTTTCTCTAACATTGTGAGAGAGCTCAGGAAGCACAATTAATAACAGTGATTAAGGGACTTGCACATCCCAAAGTCATCTCATAGCCAGACACCATTTAGGAACACAGAATTTTAAAAACAGTCTAGCTTAGGGTTGTCTCAAGTTCCTAACTATTTCTGGATCTCCCAGCAGCAAAGATAGAAAGCAGAGTGGTAAATTCATAAAATTATACTATTAAAGAAAAAAACAAAACAAAACAAGAAGAACAAAGGAAAAAAAATTGAGAATAAAAAGTCGAAAGTCTTTTCTTGACTTAATTTAGACCCCAAATGGCAGCAATCAATCTATGAAATGCAAAGCTGATAACAAGATTTGACCCCTGCAATTACATGGCACCTTTGCAGAGTCACATTCTGGTTCTCATGAACAACATTTCTCCTTTTACAAGAAAACATTTTTGAAAACAATCCCCCCCTGAGTCTTCAGGGTTCATGTTGCAGACAGTATTAAAAGCTGCAGAAGACATTTCAGGTAAGATCTCTCAGTTCTGCACATTTGGATTCCTTCTCTCTCACTTGTTTTGGAATGGGCTGCTGGGAAGAAGTGCTGTGAGCAGGAGCTGAACAGGCAAAGTCATCACCACTCGTTCTCTAGGGGACCTTCACTGCAGCTGGGTGTAATGGGGTGGCAGAGAATTCCTGCAGCATGTGGCAGCACTACCTATAAAACCAACCTGGAGCATTCATTCTCCCAAGGAGGCAGAAGAAAGCATCAGGAGCCAGCTGCCAGCCAACACTCGCTCCACTCCTGCAATTCCTCTGCTTCACAGCTTTGAGATCCAGCGGCCTCAAACAGGGCAATGCCGATGTGAGCAAGTTGTATCACACAAAAAACAAGTCTTGTTATAACAATGATGGAGAAATCAGATGTCCACTCTCCCAGATTCTTAACATTGTTGCCACTAGATTTTTAAAGACCATAAATAATCCCAAAACTGTTTGTGAATTTGCCCTGCAAAAGTGAACTGTTTGTGAATTTGCCCTGCAACTGCAAGAATTGATCTGTTTTGATCCTTCCCTGGAGTCCCATCCTAAATCAAAGTACTCCAACTTAATCTTTTAACTAGTTTCCTTTCTAATGAACCTGCAGCCCTACAAGTCTCCTGAGAAATCTGATGTGTGTGTTTGTATGTTTTTTCTTATAAACCTTGATTTATAGATTGTAAAAAAAAAAAAAATTCCAAGGATTTGTGCCACTAAAAGTAAGTGTTCATCAGCTTCAGGAAACTGGAAAGGTGACAGTATTTTACTGGGCTCTCCTCACCCTTGCTGCCCCTGCCTCCCAGCCAGAATGTTTTCTCTAGAGCTAAACAGAGATGGACTTCTTAGAGCAAGAAGAGACTGAGCTCAGACATCGACTCAGAGGGAGAATGACTCGTGAAACAGAGGTTATACAGGAAGACTGCTAGAAATAAAACAGGGATGAAGGTACAGAGCTTGGCATCTGAATAAGAAAGAGCTCCTGTAGGAGAGGAGAGCTAAATATAGAACTCCTCTGCAACACCAACTGAAGTCACTGGTGCCTTTCAAAGGGATGTGATGAAATCTTTGGGGATGTATTACAGAACTCAGAAAGTAAACTGGCCTGAAGCCGAATACCTCTCAGTGCATACAGCTCAGGAGGAGTGGATTCCAATAAATAAGTCTGGCCAAGGACTTAAAAAGAAAAATGTCGGCAAGTGCCCATCTCAAAAATCATTCTGTTGGAAACAAGCTGACTTTAAAAGTTGGCAATAAAACTACTAAAAAAAACCCCAACTCCAAAACCACACCACTAAAAAAATCCTGGCAGGACTGTTGGGTTTGGGTTTTTTTATGATGTCCTTTTGAGACATCAGTTTTTAAAAGGCACCTTTTCAATTCTGTTGAGACAGTACAAATTCTGCTGTAGGAGAGATTACATCAATAACAAATTGTCATAGTGCTGCCCTGTGATTTTCCTCAGTATCCTGGACGAACAATTGCACCCACGTTTTCATTTGCATGTGCAAATTAAAGAATCTGCCATGAATACACCTGATCAGACATCAATTGGCAGCACTCTACAGGAGTCACTGTACTTCCTTAAATATGCATAAGGGTATGAAAAACTAATCGTGTGACTGGGATCCACTGCTTAGAGCATTAAGTAATTTTAGGCATGTAATGGTCTGTACAGAGCTGTGAACATGGAGGTAGAGAAGCAGCTGCTGTGCTTTGTAAGCAGCTGGGTGCTCAGTTCAGGGGGTCTGATCCTCACAGGGTGAGGCAGAACCACTCACGGAGAACACACCACATTCCTCTGGCAGTGCTGGCATAATAAAGATGATGTTACTCAAAGTTTAGCTGAGCAACTTGCCTGTGTTTCTTTGGAGATCTCTTGTCCTCCTCAGGTAACTTGTCCCATTGTGAGGTGTCCATCCATCCAGGCTTCCAACTCCTCTCCACAGTATCCTTCTAACCACTGGAGCTCAGGGATCTCTCTACTTCAGTTTTGGATCTCGCCTGCAGCCAAGTTCATCCAAAAGCAGTCTGCTCACCTGTCCACACCAGCACCTTCTCAACCTCTCTCCTCGCACTTTTCTGCCCCATCATCAGACTCTCCCACCTGAACCTCTCCTTCTCGGTACCACGATGCTTTACAGTTTGAACACTGTCCTCTCCTCCTTGCTGTTCTTCATACCCATTCTCCTATCATTTTGTCCTTCTATCCTACTCATCTTCCCTCACTTACTTGCAACTTGCTTTCAAATGGAAATGAATTGGAATGGAACACAGAAGTGTTCTTCATCAAACAAAAAGCACATTTATCCTCAAAAGTGTCTTCACCAGACATGACTTACCAACACATCAGAGTTATCAGGGTCCCCAGTGGTTCCAGCCTACACAGGTTGAGCATCACACCTGCAGTACTTCATCCATCTCCTGTGTTCTCAGCACAAAAAGAACACAGACCTGTTGGAGTGAGTCCAGAGGAGGCCACAAAGAGGCTCAGAGGGCTGGAGCACCTCTCCAATGAGGAAAGGCTGAGAGAGCTGGGGTTATTCAGGCTGGGAGAGAGAAGGCTCTGTGGAAACCTTATTGTGGCCTTCAATTACTTAAGAGAGCTACAAGAGAACTGGAGAAGGACTTTTTACAGGGGCATGCCGTGATAGAACAAGGGGGAATGCCTTCAAACCAAAAGAGGTTCAGATTAGGTATTAGGGAAAAAATCTTCACTGTGAGGATGGTGAGACACTGGACAAGTTGTCCAGAGCAGCTGTGCCTGCCCCTGGATCCCTGGAAGTGTCCAAGGCCAGGCTGGACGGGGCTTGGAGAAGCCTGGGACAGTGGAAGGTGTCCCTGCCCACAGATGAGCTTTAAGGTCCCTTCCAACCCAAACCATTCTGGGATTCCAGTCTGCTGCCATTGTGTGCTGATATTCTAAATTTGGAAGAAATACTATTTACACTCAGAACAGGCAACCTTAGGAAAGCACACACGTCTACTGCCAGAGAACAATCACCATCGAGAAACCTCCACAGGAAAAATTTCCATCCTTTAAAACAGCCTACTAATTTTTGGTTAGAAGGTCATCATTCTAGAAGAGTCCACATTAATTCAGGAACCTTCTGGCAATCTGCTCAGTTTTCCTCAAGGTTTTGCAGGCAGCTGGCTCAGCGACCTCACAGACAAGTTATTTAAAATCACTTCTTTGTCTTCTGTTAAGACAGAAACTATCAAGAGGCAAAGGAATTTTTGAAGCAGAACATCTGAATTTTAGAGAATATGTAACTTTGACTTGAGTAGCAATTGCGTATCACAAAGAATATGTTCTTCAGCACCAGCAGGAAAGCTTGTTTTCCTCAGAGCTTCCCTCAACGCAGAAATAACGAGGACTGCATTTATTTTAATATATCAAGAACCGTATCATACTGACCGTACATTTCACATATTACGAAATGCACTACATCAAATTCTTTTCAGTTAAAACAGTAATTTCCTAAACATGCTTCTTTGTTATTAGCACAAAGACCAGCAAAATTTCTCACCATTTTTACATTTATCTAATTTAATATCCAAGTGATTAAAAAAACCACTTACTTGCATTTGGCAGCTCAAGTCCCACTACAAATTTTTGCTTACTATTGGTTTTACAGTACATTTAATCTAAATTTATCATTAAAAGGCCAGCCCCATGAATTCCACTGGAGTAATGCTGACAGCTCATCATTAGAAGGGAAGATCTTATGTGAAGCTTAAACATTTTCTACTAGCAACATCTGAGAAACACTAGCAATATTCGAGGTCAGTTTTGCCACTGGTCTGAAATGAGAGAATGATTATACTTACCAGAGATAAGAGCAACTAGAAAGCAAAACTTGGTCTTTAATTACTGACTCTACCAAGTTGGAGCTGTAGAGGAAGAGAAACAGGGGCAGGCACTAATTAAGCAAAGGTGCACAATTGAAATTAACTCTGCATTTTTAACAACTCCTGCAATTAAGTGTTAATTTGATGTCACCTGTTGCAGAAATGAAAAATCCTAGGACTGTTCAGAGGAAAGGCACATTTAGAGAACAGACTGACAGTCACCACAAATGTGGTTTATGCTGTTAAAGTCTTCTTCAAAAGATGGAAAAGCCAGCACCTCGTCCCCTGCAGCCTCAGATTCTTGTCCTGCAGAGGCTCCTCATGGCTGACTCTTGTGCAGCCCCACCTGTCCCTGCAGCACTGAAGGGAAATTTGGTAAAGCCTCCAAAACCAGTGCTGAGGACGGGCAGAGGACAGGAGGGCAAACACCCTCATTCCTGATGTCACCAGCCCACAATTTCCTGGCTTTGGAGCCCTCCATGGCCTGGGAAGTTTAATGACAGATTATGATGCATCTTTGACAGATGGTGAAGTCCCAGCCACCTGTATGGGGTAAGTTCTGCTGCTTTGGGGGTACAGAGGTTTCACTCTCTACAGAAAACCTCTTAGTTCCATCCTTTAATACTGGTAAGCTCCAGGCCTAGCTAAGCCTCTGAGCTTCTCAGAAAGGTCGCAAGAAACACAGCTGAGGAATGAAGTGCACCTCTCCCCCAAGAGCCAAGGACAAAAAACCTGAGACAAGAGTATTGTAACAAGAAGAAAAACCAAGGATAAGGAGAAAGATTTAGCCGTTATTTGGAAAATATTTGTTAAGAAACCCAAACCTCCATTAGAGCAATTAAGACAAAGCCATGTTGGGCCACTTCCTTTGTCTTCTGCGTGGGGCTCAAAACAATCAAGATGCTCGGATATTTGTGCAACATTATCCACTCTACACTGGTGTTCTGACCTCTCTATGCCACACAAAACAAATTAAAATCTGACTTAATGATGCTGGCACAGACTTGAAGAGTGGCCATTTTTCATTCTGTTGTGAGAACTAAATTTGACCAGATAGAATAGAATAGTAAGAACTGAGACAGCTGCACCAGTAACCTTTCCAGAAGGGACTGCTGTGTAATGTGGGAATGTCAAGCATGACAGACAGCTGGTAACCAAAGACTTCTTGTGCAGGAAGTTGTGTATATTCTTAATTTTTTCCTTCCTAAATCAACATGCAAGAATTATTTAGCACGCCTGAAAAATGTGGCAGACAGCTTCAGATCAGGAACGTCCCAGATGCCTGGAAAGGATTTCTCCTTGTTTCCTTGTTTTCTTTAGAGGAGTTCAACACTGTGTCACCGGAGAGGAAGCACAGCCATGTGCTGGATACGCTCTGCAGTTCAGAACCTTTGCAGGTTTATGAGCTCTGTAATCTTTAGGGTTTAACGTAAATCTTGGTAATCTGTCTTTCAGAGAAAAAAGATAAACCTGCTTGTGTCTGTTTTCAAACACATGGCAGAATGAATGAAACACATGCAGGAACAATACCCAGCAAACCCCTGTTAATTCTTCCTGAACATCACTGCTTGGCAGCACACCTTTCTGTCCTGGAGGAAAGGGCTGGTTTAAGAGAAGATGTGCAAATATTTTGCACTGTCCTACAAAAGCTGGAGCTTTTTAAGCATATAAGCAAAATCAAAGAACTTGAACACAGCAGGAAAATTATGTAGATAGGTACCAGCGGGCAAAAAACCAGAATATGAAACAGTCTGAGCACTGACTTTTCCCCAAACACTGAGATACTACTGAAAAAGAATTCAATAACTTTACGTAAGTGTTCCATGAAAAGTCTGGCCTTTTGCAGTCTTGGTGCTCACTGAGGTCTGGGTAAAGCTTCTTCAGCTTCTGTAGCTTTCAGGTCAGAACATTTGAAAGAGAACAAGGAGTAGAGACAAATGTACTACCACCAAAAGTTAACTGCTTATGCAATCACAAAATAACATTAATGCACATTACTGCCCAGTGTGCTCACCACATACTTGAAGTAAAATGCACTGTTGTGAAAATTCTTCAGCTTTGTTCAGGAAGCAACCCTAGCCCTGACAGAGCAGGATCCAGAACGAGGAGAGTGAGAGAAAAACACGCCTTGAGGGAGCACAGGGAGAGCAGATTGAGTTCCAAGCTATACTGAGCTCCTCTTCTTTTCCAGATAACCCAGGACAGGAGGAGCCTGCCAAACTCTCTGATGAACTTTGCTGTTTCATTTTTGTGCACTCAGAGGCATCAGCTGCTGAAGGCCAAGACTGCTGCTGGGATGAAGAGCAGAAAGCCCCGAGTCAGGTGTGGGCTGAGCTAACCCTGGAACTGGAAACCATAGACAATTATCTATGTGAGCTAATTATCCCTGAGGTGAGCAATTCCACTGCACAGGCTGGGGATCTCTGCAATGTGCTCTGCTGCTCCATGCAGCCTTGCCTTGGTGCTTTTGTGCCCGATTACCTTGGGCAAAGGAACAACTCTCCAGTGACAGCTGGGAAGTTTAACTCCTCCTCATTTACAGACCTGTCCTAAGCTATAACATCATGAAAGATTTGTCATGATCTCAACCCAAAGCCACTCAGTATTTAATTACCACTGATAAAGGTTTGTGCAGTAATTATGATGCACTGTGTAGCTGAGTAAGGTACAAAGAAAAACCTTCATTATTAATAAAGAACTATGTCTCCTTATTTAAAACGAGGACAGATTGAAGAAGAAAGTCGGATGCTTTCTCAGGAGAGTCATGGGATGGAAAAGCAGCAAGACAAAGGCCTTCCTCCATACAAGGAACACACTTTGAAGATCTCAGAGTCCTTTAAAGATGAGATGAGAAAAGAAGATCAGGGTGACTCATTTGGTCTAAATGTCCTACTTCAGCTATGCTAAGTGCCAGACACTGTCTCCATACTGAATATTTACTTTGAGATTAGAACAAAATAGCAAAAGGCACAGATAAAAGATTCCTCTCAGAGCACACAGGTAAGGTAAGAGATAGCATTTCTTTTTGGGTTGCCATGACCTGTTCAGGGGTAAGGCCAGGTCCAGTTTGAGAATCAAAAATCATTACCTTGAAATAAAAGTTCTACAACTGCTCCTAATGCCATTACTTACTTAAAATTTTCTGATGCTACTGAGTACAAATTTGGCTAACAATTGCACAGCTCACATTTACAGCTGCACCTTTGAATTTTACCACCATGAAAACCCAGTTCAACAAACCACTTTATTATCAGCTAGCTTTGTTATTGATATTTTATCTTCGTTTCCTCCAGCCACATTGCTCTAGATCTCAGTCTGACAGACTAAGGTCTGCAGGCTGTTTCCTGGACTGAGATGTTATGTGCATACACAGCGAGAAGGCTCTTCCAGCTGTACTCCTTATTTCAGGTCACACTCAGCTGACCACAAGAGCCAGAGACATTTGAAAAAGTGTATTTTTCAGGTAGGTAGGAACAACCTGGTAGGTGTATTAGTTAAAAAGCATTAGCAGAACAACACAACAGGATGCAGGAATCACGCCTGTGTGTAAGACACTGATCTCCAAGCCTCTCAGGAGCTAAATAAAGCTCTAAGGAAAGCTCTTGCACTGTGTCCTGTCAGGGGGCAGGTACATGTGAATTCATGAACTAGAGAGGTTTGTAAGCCATTTGAAATACTACATTCAGTGACTTTCCTTCAAAGCCTCAAATTCCTTCCTCAATAATCATTCCCCTGTAATCACTGTAGTACCTCATGATAGACTCATTACAGCAACAATTGGATTCTTCCTGCTCAAGAGTATAACAGAGAACCTTATTCTTTAAAACATACCCAGCCACCTTAGAAAGAGGTGTTTTTTATATGGCAGCACACAGCGGGATGTGCAAGCACCACGCATAGAGTCAAGTACCTGGTGAAAAGTGAAGAAGGTGCAGAAAACAGCAGCAGTAACAGTTTGGGGAAAGCTGAAGTAGGAGCCCATAACCTGCTGCTATTCATGCATCACCTGCCAACACTGGCTGCTCCTGTCCGCCTGCCCTGGCCACCCCCCTGCTCCTGCCACGGCTGGCACTGCATTCACCAGGGCTGAGCCTCTCCCCAGCTCACATGCTGAGCAAAGCAGGTGTTTGTGGTGAGCAAAGAGGGTGTTTGTGGTGGAGTCCGCTGAACTACAGATCAACACACCAGCACATGGTGAGAGCTGTGAGGAAGGGAGGGCTGGAGGCACCTGGCAGCTCATCTGGCACAGGCTGATGCAGAGCCACTGCTGAAGAGAAAGATAAAAAAAAATCAGATTCTGTGTTTAAGAACATGGAAAAATGTTGAATTCTCAACTCTGCTGTATCTCTGCATGGACAGAAGCATCATCTCCCCAGACCCTTCCAAAGATAATAGTTAAGTACCTAGTGCTCAGGTGATTGAGTAGGCAGTGTTATTGCTACTCTTTCTGATGAGATGTCCAAGTAGTTTTGAGAATCACATCCTTCACTTTCCTCTTTATAATGGGAAACACTAAATTTCTCTACTGCTCGGGACTGCTATGATGACTTGCATGTTCAATCATGGATCATTGTGGCCATAAGGACCACATTAACTGCTGAGGGAGTAAGAAAAGAAGAAATCAAACTAAACTCTGTGAGGGGGTTCTGATCTCATTTGCAGACAAGTAAATATTGAGTAAATCTTGGATTTTGGTGGAATTACTCTGGATTTGCACTGTCTGAGCCTGAACCTGAGCCAGGCCCAGACTGTGTTCAGGTAAGCTCATTAAATACATCCCAACCCCTCTGACTCTGCTGGGAGCACTCACACGTTTAATCGCGTGCTTAAAGGCTTTGGAGGCTCAGGGCAAGAGGGCTCAGCCACGCACAGGACTGAGCTATCTGCTCTGTGTACTGAGCTTCTGAAGCAAGAATGCAGTTGTCACCACTGCCTCCCAGTGCCCTGAAACAGAAGGTTATCAGTTAATCACTCAAGCCAAAGACCATTTCTCTTTGGGGGAAAAAGCCATTATACTAGTGGCAGCTTCAGACCTTTGACTTGTGGTCTCTGTCCCTCTCTTTAGATCATCCTTCACTGCAGATATGGTCCCACAGCTGCAGCATCTCCATATGTACCCAGACAGGCAGGATTTAAGAGTTTACTTTCATTTAGTACTGGAGAAGGCTTAGGCATTGCTCAGCTGCTTCTTACCAGTGCTAGAACTTGGGAACAAGGCAAGGTGAAAGCTTCACATTCCCCACAGGAAGGCCTGAGAGGTGCAGGAAAAAGCAGAATCAAGAACAGGGTTTTGCTAAGGGAAAGGGCAATGAGGAAGGCACAGAGGGCTGCAGGGCCCAGCATCAGTCAATAGCAGGCTGCCTGCTTTCCCTGGGATGAACAGCTCCAGGACACACAGCTCAGCTGCAGCAGGAAAGGGTTAAAGGCTCCTACTGGCAAGAGCAAATGGGATACCAAGTCTTCGCTTTTCACCTCCGCTGAAATGAGAAGACATGAGGAAAAACATGAAGCCCATGAAATGTGATTGGTTTAGTATCAAAGGGCCATAACCTGGATAAAGTTTCAATAGGGTCATGTGAGGGAGTAGGGCCCCCATCCAGGGAACCAGGGGGTTCCTCCCCAGCAGCTGCGGCTCCAGATTGAACCTGAGGCTGAAGGAAGCACAGCACAGATGCTGAACCGCCTCACTGGTGTCCCACTGCCAAGTGTGCCTGCTCTGAATGTCTTGGACACAAGCAGTTGCGCCTATTTCATGTGGCTCATCTTCATTATTCCTCACTGGAACACAAAGTCACTTTTAGTTCTGAACAATATGTAAAGTTTAAAAACCTCTCACAATTCTCTGATTTCAAACACAGTTCTCCTCCCCCTTCTTCTTTCCTTTTCTCCTCTAAAATGCAGAAATACACATGCATTAATATAATTAAACGAGCGAGCAGGGCTAACAGGACTGATTTAGTCTAAAAGAAAAGGATATAATTAGAGTGCCAAGTAACAGCACTATCAGTGGTGACACGATGCTTGGAGCACCAAAGGGACATTGTGTATTACAACATAAAGGCTCCAAATTTCTGTTGGTGGCAAAAGTGCCAGTGCACATGGCGTAGGTGGAAGAGGCAGCCTCCCACACACAGCGTCTGAACATCCTACCTCTGCCTCACCCCCAGGACTGGCTCTGCCACGCATTCCACTGCTAGGGATGAAGATAACAAGCCACTGTCAAGGGCAAGCACAAAGCTGCTTGTTTCACATTAGCATCCTCAACATTTTCTCTCTAATCAGATTTCCTGTTGGTTGAGGAAAGCTGCCTTTCCTCATTACCAGCTGCTATCCCAGATTTCCCTCTCCCCATCCCCAATACGTACTTTGCCATGCTTGTCTGCTTTTCTGTGTGAAAAGGTTATGTATGCCTGGAGGGAGACTAAATGTTACCAAAAAAAAAAAAAAAGGCAAAAAAAAAATCCACATGGAAAGAGAACTGTGGGCAAGTGTCCAAGACTCTCGATTGTGTGACTGTGACTAACCAATAGGTGTTTTTTAAAAACATTTCTCTCATTTTATTCCCTCCCCTGGATGTAATAATACAACTCAAATTAGTTTTCCAGGAGCTGACTTTTTTTTATGTAACCATGTTTTATACAGATAGCAGCAGCAGCTTATGTTTAAACTATTTAAGAGAACAAATAGCTGCAAAATGTACTTCAGATGGCCCTTTTCCTGCTAGCAGTGTATTCCTGGCTTGAGGGAAGCTACAACAGCACTCTGTATTTTGCTGCTGCTTGGATGCAATTGTAAACAATGCCCAATGCCCACAGGATCCAGCATCCAGGTAAGGATGTCAGCTCTGCTTGTTTTATTGCATTTGAGAGATCCATGACGTTGTAAACTATAGAACGACTTTGACAAAACAAAGCTGGAATGATGCAGAATAAAGCAGCAGTTCAGCTTTTAACACAGTCCCAAGTTTCCCAGAGCATTAGGGAGGGCACATCCCATCAGAAGTGCAGTCCAGACTGGCAGCATCACACTGCTGGCACGGGGCTCCAGTGGAAATTTCCACATTTGGGGAAGATCGCATTGGTGTCATTTCCTATTGCTCTCCTTCCTTCCACTCCTACCACTTGCTGCAGTTACTGGGCCAAGGACCTTCTGTGTGTCCTCCAGGCTGAGATCAAAGGAACTGGCCCTGGACCTGTTTTCCTGAGGTGCACTTGAGGCATATGCGTGCTGTGAATAAAGATGATGTTGCAAGCAGGCAAGTAGGTGTGGGGAAAAGAACAAGAAACCAAGGCAGATTAAATTAGGAAACATGGATCTAATTTTCTCATTCCCACTTTTGCTTTTAGAAATAGGCCAAAGGCACAAGAAATGAAATGGGCCCAAGATATGAGAAATGATGGACCACCAGGCTCAGATACCAGCATGTGGTGGTATTTAAGTCTTTCAGCAAATAGCAGAACAATCCCCAAATACCTCTACAAAAAGCCTGGAAAATCTTTTACCTGGTGTCTTCCTACATGCCTAGGGAGTCCAAATCCTGAAGTGATAAACGAGGCTCCCTGAGCACTAACCCTGTATGAAAGTGGTTAAAAGGTGCAGAGAGATCTATCATCTAAACAGAAGAGTTGCAAAGTTAGAAACACGCAGATTAAAAAGCTGTGGTTTTGTACTCTCTGCAGAGTCTTTCAAGTCTGCAATTTTCCATAAAACTTCCATTATGACATTTCACTTCGAGAACTTTGCTAACAGCTTCCTAGTTGTCATACTTCCCCCAGTACCTTCAAAAATGTGTAATTTATGTCACAGTAACAAGCTTAAACATTTCTTTTCCTTTATCCTAACAGTGCAATGGAGCTGTTAACTGCTGGGCTCACACTGGAAGGTGTTCTGCTAGGATTTGTTTCAGCCACTCCATTAAGCCCGATGGACTGCTGCAGGGTTTGCATAGAAAGCACAGCTCAGATCACATCACAATCAAAATTTTTCAAGCTTCATGCCAACAAACCACTGAGGATGACACACATCAGTCCTTCAGTGGCTCTAATACCACTGGCAAGCAGTTCACAGATTTTGAAGGTAAATGTAGCCCAGGCTATTTGAGCTACAACAGAGGCCAAAAGGATCCCTGATCAGATATTTTCCCTCCCATGCTAGAGACAACATCTTCCAGAGGAACACGCATAGAAATCACACACCAACAAAAATTGATACCCCTCTAAATTCCCATCCACTCAGGTGGTCACAGGACAAGCCAACACGGCCATGGCTTCTTGTGCCTGCCTAGTAATGCAACATTCCTGGAGGAGAGGAGGAGGGACGAACAAGGGAAGAGACATTCATCCCTGTGCACGGCAATAAAAGATGACAAGCTTTCCTCCCAGAACCAAACATTTGCACTGAGAATGAATAACAATGCCATATGCCATGGAGGAAGGAGTAACACAGCTGCTGTTGGAGACACTGTGCAGATTTATGGAGAACCTAAGAGCAACTCTTGGCTTCCAGGCAGCAACACGGCGGCACTGACGCTCCCCAGGTCTTCCCCCAGAGCCTGCACTGTGCCAGCCTTTCCCGGCAGATCCCAAATTCCCCAGCACTGAACCAAACCATGTCCCCTGGAGACTCAGCTCTGGAGAGAAACGGCCCAGCATTGCTCTGCTCTCCTCGTTCCTCTTGGACAGGCCACTGGGGTGTAAATTGTTGATTTATTCACTGAAATGACCAGACCCAGCTAAGAGCTAGTCTCCAGCAGGAATCCAGTTCCCAGGGTAGGTTCCACTGAAATAACCATGAGCTTCTGCTGGAGTTACACATGAGCACACCAAGAATTGGCAATACAGCATGTCAGTCAGGGATGCCAGGTGTAGGGCCCACCTTTTTATGCCTCATGGCTATGGAATCTTCCTGATCACCAAAGAGCACGTGTTGAGCACCTGTAGAAGCTCAGCTGCCATCACCTTCCTAGAGGAGCTTGAGATGAACAGTTCTGGGTTCAAAATTTACTCATGAACAACACAAACCCTGACAGATGACAGGAAATCCATGACATCTGCTAATCCAGAAGAATGCTATGGGATTCACCTTTCCTTCATGTTTATTGAGTTATGAAATCACAGCTTCAATCAAGTCTGCCCCAGAACCGAGAAGACAATTGGACTTTTTTCAAACCCTGATTTTAACATTCAGTTGCATCATCAGTGAAACAAGAAACCTCTCCCCAGGCCTTAGACCAGAATGTGTATCAGAGTTAATATTTCTGGTGAGGTGATAAATGCTATTTTAATAAAATACTTCTATTTTAAAAGGCACAAATCTCCCAGAGGTGGTACAAAGAACGTTCATGCAAAATTTGGGGAATGTAACAAGAGAAAGCAATTGACTGAAATATTTTGGGCTAACACTGACAGCTCAGCAACTGATGCCCATCATTACAGAGAGAATAATGCAAGTGATTTGTTATAAGAACTCCAACCTACTCACTCTGCCATTCCTGCAGACTCGACTGTGGCAAAATCCAGCCCTGAATATTTCCTCTTAAAACACTTCTACCAGCAGTAGCATTATTTGTCTCGGCAGATACTGGAGCTTATGCAAAAAGTAGAAGGCTTACCATGTGAATATGAAGCAGTAATGCAAAACACATATGGAACAATAAGACAAAGTATTAAAAATGTAATTTAAAGTATCTTAATCTTATGTACACTAGATGAACGAGATGTACCTCATTGGCAATTTCATATTAGTAAATACAGCATGAGAAGAGACCATACCTTTGCTTTATCTGAAAAGGAAAACAATCTACTTATTTTTTTTTCTGCTCTGCATGCATTTCATTTCCCAAAATGCAACCAGGCGTGCATTACATACAAACTTCATCCTGCTCCACCCAAGTACAGCTGCCATGAGCATTCTCTAGCGCTATGCAGAAGCCTTATGGAGTGCAAGGTGTTGGGGACAAGCCGAATCTGAGTCTAAGTGCCAGATTTTCAGCAGAGTGCAGCTTCAGAAATGTTACTGCGAAGAACTGGCTGGGAATTGATGCTGTTTAAGTAGCAAGCAGCTTTTGGCAGCCAAAGAAACGGGCAGTGTGTAATGATGAGAGCTGAAACAAACAAACTTTATTTAAGAAAAAGCAGCGTCATTTCTCCTCTAGAATGATCCCGCACGTGGCTTAGATTACAGTGTCCTGTGAGAGCTGCATCAGACACTGACAGGCAAGCAAAGGGACACGAGTGCATCACGCTCCTGCGTCAGCTGCACTGCACTGACACAGGCTGGGAAACACACAGCACACTCCGGAGACATACATGGAAAAAAATAAATAGAAACAAACAGAACATGGATCCATAGTGTCACAAACCTTCCGGCTCTGTGTTCTCTTTGAGGTGCACTTGCTTCAGTGGGCAGCAGAAGATTTCGTGACACTTAGCACGAAAAGGGGACTCTTTTTTCTTTAATTCCGCAGATTGGATCGAATCTTGCCGTAACATAATGTACTCCTGTGTGCCAGGGGGAGCGTCATCCATAACTGTGGTCACCACATAACAAAATGAACTCAAGTTAGAGCTTGAGGAAAGCAATCCAGAGAATCAAATCAACTACATAATGTCAGGGTGGGGGAAAGACAGGAGGGGAAGAAAGGTTCATAGGAAGGAAAATAAACTTTAAAGTGTAAAGTATCTTAGTCATGGTGGTAGAAGGGTGGGAAAAAACATTTCTTTTATAAACAATGCTTCTCATAAACCTCAACACTTCATACCATTTCATGCAGCTTTAATAAACAGTAGAATAACACCCCGCTCCAAAAAGCGCCGAAGTTCCTTCCTATATTTGCTTTATTCTCCTCTAGCACCTCTATCTATTCTGCATGCAGATTAAGAAAAACGCAAACCAAACATGCTTTTACGGCCTAGCCATAGGCAATCTCTGCATTAACATCAGTGAGCAATCACTCCACATCTGCAGGTAGTGCCACACCAGTGTATCTGCTCCCCAAGGACAAGGGACATGCCTTTATTGGGATATGTAATTACAGCCCGTTCCTCAGAGCAAGGGTGATAATCCAGTGACATTTGACCTGATCATTTTCAATGGATGAGCAGATGTACAAAGAGAAAGCACATTAATCCTTCTGATGGTTTTCTTGTAGAACAGCAAGTATTTTTTAAAGTTTATCTTATAAATCAATACTGCCAAAAATACCATAAATGATATGCAGTCTGAAATGTTTCTGAATGGGGTCAGACTATTAAATGGCAAAAAGATAAAATATACAGCATCAAGAAAGCTCCAGCTTGAAGGATTACATTACCAGAAAGAATTGAAACACTTCTCCACTACCTAAAAAAATGAAGCCTTAATAACAGAGATAGTGAAATTCAGCTCACAGCTTTAGGCAAAGATCATCTCACATGAACAAAAATTAACTGCTTTTTCACAAGACAGCCTCTAACCACCAATTGTTATTTACAATGCAACACAGAGATATAAAACCATACCCAAAACCAAACTTAGATTCCCCAACCCTGTGTAAAAAAAAAACAAAATAAAAAATTAAAAAAAAAATCAAGAATTAAGAAAGTAAAATTTCAGTAATGAGGAAAGTAGCTACTGATAGGCTAGTCTAAAACATGCACTAGCATGCACTAGGTAAGTTTATTTGGTTCTCAAACTGTTGGCCATTAATTCTAACAATTTAACTGCTTCCTAAATATCTGCCAACACATGGACATCTTAAAAACCTGTCAGATTTAAACACAGATCCCCTCAAACAAATATTATCCTATTGCATTCTCATGCACTGGATTTTTTTCTCTAGTAAGCGTCGTATCTGGGTGATAAATTCAACCTGACAGTTTTTCTGTTCACAGTGGGCAGTCACCTTCTTTCAAGACCTCACTAATCCAGCAGAGAAACTTTGCACCTTGGCTTTTGTTGCTTCAATAAACTACACCCAGCACCAGTAATACACACTAATAATCTATATAAAGTGTTATTAAAAGGGATGCATAATCTACTAGGAAAGCACAGGTGGACCCACACCTTCAGTAAGTGAAGAACATCCTGAAGTCAACAAAAGCACAAAAGGACAGCAGGTGAAGATCAGTCTTGGTTCTGAGGGCCACTGTAGTCCTGACACCTGCAGCAAACCCCAAGAACCACAGCACTAGGACAGCCTTAATGCAAGAATGATGCATGGATAACTTAATTGGTGTCAGTGTTCTGAAGGAACAGCTAAACCTTTTCCTGCCATGATGAATGGCCTCAAGTCAGGCTGAGAATTTGTTACAAAACAAGGAACACCCACTGACCCCACAGCGTCCTTTTCCCTGCTACCATGACAGCCAGGCACCACTGGAATCACAGCTGCAGGACCTCCAGCGTGGGCCCCAAGAACCAATCCCCAGGCGAGTTTCAACTACCTGGAATCTAATGTAAAAAGCTTTAAAAACCTGCTGGCAGCCATCTCTGATGACTAAAGATAATCAGTGCACGACCATGAAAGGATCATTATTAAACAACTGTGAAGAAGCACTTTGGAAAAGGGAGAAATATCACCAGGCATCTGCTTTGACTTTGCCAATGGGATAAAACCCACACTTACGAAAGAATCACATGTACAGAAGGAAAACATAAATTTTAGGGAATTAACAGAAATCCAAAGCAGTGTTTACATCCTGTGCTATGTGGAGCAGAGGACATTGTTTGTGCTCAACTGTTTCCTCCATTGCAGGCTCCACCTGCAGTACCTGGGATGTGCTTACACTCCTCTGTGCAATGCACACATCCACAAGCCTGGGATCAGCTCATTTGGGCACTAGTCATGAGCCAGCAAGCAAGCTCAAAATGGGAGCAGAAGACCCATGAGAAGCCTGGCAGAGGCTCAGCTTCACTCCAACATGTGGATGTTGTCCTCAAGAGCAGAGAGAAGAATCTTCACTGGGGCACATCTACATTTCCTTGGCACCTTCCTGAAGGCAGATGTGTGACCATTGTGCCAGCCTCCAATATTCAGCTGTATCTCTGCTGTTGTATTTCAGCAGCAATTTTTTTTTTCCTTTCATCCCAATGTTCTCCCCATCCTCATGGGTAGAACACTTCAGTGCTCTACATTCCCATCTTTCCATGAAAAAAACAGGGATAAGACTACCTATGTCATGGACACAGATCATTAATACACTGCTAAAGAACTTGTATATTTTCAGATGGAAGTGATAAATAAATACTACAATGTTTTAAAAAAATGAATCCTTTTTTCTTGCCCTCACCATCCCCTCACAATTTGATGGAGACCAAACCCACAGGAACTGTGTATACATGAGAGGACTTTGCTTAGCAGTAAATATAAAATAACTGCAGTAACTATTATGTTTCCTTCATCAAAACATTCAGCTTGCTAAATATCACCCTGTAGCACATTCTTTAGCTCAAATAAAATAATAATAATTACATTAATAAAAACTTGATGTCAACAAGCCAGTAGGAAAAAATTTCCTCTTCCTATAAGCTTTACTGAGAGAAAGTGATCTTTAGGATGGCTGCCAGCACCAGGATGTTTTTCAAGATAAATTCAAACATGTTTACTTTATATAAACACACCAGCTAAACAGTCCGCTGGTTTGTGTCCTTCTTTTATGTCCAACTGCATTTCAGTCCCATCTAGAATTGCCAGAAACCATAACATCAACCCTGTCCATAGGCCTTGGCTCGGGTTCCCACTGAATAATCTTTGATGTAATTCAGAGTTTAATAAAGCTGTAAGGAAATATCTTTCCCCCCGGTTTTACATAGAGAGGCTTCAGCTCTGCTAGCTAAAGGCTGTAGCAACCACAGGGTAAATAAAATCCAGGCAAAACAAATCCTCCTGTTCCTGTTGGACTATTGTTCTTGTATGTATGACACAATTTAACACAAAAAAATTATACTCCCATGGATCCGTTCACTCCTTGAATGAACTTTTCAGGTCATTACCTGAAACACGAATTTTCTTCCGTTCCCCAACTTTTCATAGTCTGCTTAGTTTTACATGCTGTGAGCCCCAGCATGCTTACACTTGCAGTAGATTCGTTTTGCTGGCATTTTGGAAGGACTGAAGTCGTGTCTCTACACACGAGGTCTTCCAGCCACAGAGAGCATTAGAGCCTCTTAAATCCTGCACCCACAATGTGAAGAAAATCCCTTCTCTTTTGCACAGGGGAGGGAGCTGCAAAAAATCTACTCCCCCAAAATGACTTCTTGGAATAATGAGCAGCAGCCGATGCCTCCCCACTGTCACCTCCCCACTGTCACCTCCCTGGCGGTGCCAGGACATGGAACAGCGATGCTCACTGAGCACCTCCTTCATCCTCCGTCTCACCACCCACATAAAGGACATAAAGGTCACAAATGAGGTTACTCAGGCCCTGGGGCTGTTTGGAGTTACGCAGGAAATTTTTTTTCCCCCCTTTTACGGGAAAACATTAGGCTATCAAGCTCCTTACCGGAACAAGTCTAAAAAAAACCCTCTCTAAAATAACTTGCTTCAAGTGACTGCCTGTAGGACAGGGAAGGGTAGGAAAGTGGGGTATTTTGCTGTAATAACATTTTCCTAGTTGAGACAGCTGATGAAAATCTCTCAAGTACACGTGCAGTAAAAATTCCCTTTGCTTCTTTTCATTGCTGCTTTGTTTTCCCCCTAATTTTTCCCAGCTGAAGGTTTGATTTTTTTGTTAGCCACCTGAACAACATAATACCCAGAGCACAACAGTACTTAAAAGCTAATTGAAAAAAAAAATCTATTCTGGGGCTGTAGAACACTCAAAACCTCTTAATGACAACACAGTCTATCCAAACCATTTCACTATTAAGCTTTGCCAAAATCTTGATGAAGTATTCTTACCAAACAGCCCTGGCACTTCTACACTACCCAGAAATCTTATTTTCAGCTTGCAGCTGTGTGCTCCCAACTTTGAAGTCTGGTTGACTCTGACTTGCAGTTTTCACAATGAAGACAGATATTACAGGAAGCACAAGCAGCCAATTCTCTAATTTTTATTCACAGCAAGCCATTTCTGGAGTTCCTCATTTTGCATCACTCCTTCCTCCTCAATATGCCACCAAAACCAGGCACCACACCAGCTTATTTCAAACTGGAAGAAACAAAACAGCAAAAATACCTTGTGAAAGACACAACTTTCTTTAGATGATTTTTCAAAATTAAAAGCAGGCTCAAAATGAACTCTCATTACATCCGGAAGCTGCTGCTGGACGGGGTCCGTGACAGATGAGAGGCTGCCAGGGACAGCCCAACTCCTTCACTCTTACAGGGAAGCAGTGCCTGGTCTTTTGTTCTCAAACCAATTCTATAAATTTCCTCTATGGCAACTATTTCCTGCACTTATTTTTCAACTGATATTAAAAGGACAGTTCTACAGCATGCACGAATAGAGCATAATTTTGAGATGGGCAGTAACAGTCTCTAAGAACTCAGAGACTCAGGGAAGCAAACCCCTTGCCCAATAGAGGGCTTTTAGTACTTGAACTAATGAGTTCTCAGACTGCTGATCTAAATTAGATTGCAGTTGGTTATTAGAACTTGAGGCTTTTGGGATTCAACAGTATATGGCCTAAGAAGGCTTTTCTATGTCTGGTGGGAAAGAGAGGGCAACCTCCTATTTATGGCATAAGTATCACAGGAATATTTAAAATTCACCACTGATGTCTAAGGACTACTTCTTGTGGTAAAGCCAAGGTCCCAGCTCCTGCTGTGATTGCTGTGTAAGGCAGAGAGTCACAAAACTTCTACAGGCAGCTGCAGCCTGAACCTCAACACCCACCGTCCCCTGGGAAGGCTTCCCATCCCACATGGAATACCGTGTGTGTTTGTTACCCCAGCAGCAGCCACGGGAGCCCAAACCTCATCCAAATAGCCCCACACAAATCAAAGCCTGCAGCACAAGCACCCCTGAAGATTCCTGCCAACTCCTGGAAGGAGTTGTAAAGAGCAGTAAAGAGAAATCTCCCCTTCAAAAGTCTGCGTGAGGAGCTGAATGTCACAGTCCTAATCCCAGGGCTTGGTCAAGCCCACGCAAAACAGGAGGTTCAACGTGGCCCATCCAGTGCCACCTTCACCACCAATGAAGCAGAACAAACTCCACTGAGAGCTGCTGCAGCTCATGCACAGGTCCATTTCCCCTCTCCAAGACAGAGCTCCTCCCTGCTTTAGATGGATCGCTCTCAATTGTTGCACAGTCCCTGCTGATACACTCGATGAAATCCTTATTAGAGAACCAGAAATGAACTGAGCCAAAATTACATAGAGTTAAAACCTACTTTAGGCAAAACATTTCTTGCTGAATTAATCCTTAAGGTTTGCACAGCTCCACCTTCATTCCCACATCAAAGAATTTCTCTCATGATTTTAGATAGTGATTTATTTTCTGATTTGAAAGTATTGAAACTATTTACATTGTGAAATATTTTTATATTTTAAATAAGTGACTGTCTTGTGATCAAAATTGAAATCTGACAGATCTTTCAACTATGTTTCCCCCAAGATATGGAGAAATTTCTAAACTTTTTGATCTGCTGAAAAATTCTGAAATATGTTCTCTTTGGATCAACCACACAGAATAATTTTTTTCAGATCTTCCAAAAATATTTGCACAGGACACTCCCCCTTGACCTAAAAGAGTAATTGGATTAACTGCTAGCAGTAATAGGCTATTATCCTCTGAAAAGACTAGCCCAGATAAGGCTGCTTTTAGATCCTTGTGGATAATAAAGACAAAGACATATGACATCAAAAATGTGTTGATAAATGCTGCTAAGAATGCATCTCCTCTTTCCCCTGTGGAAATGGCACCAACATTTCTGCACAGAGCCTTATCTCCCAGCTATTCCAGGCACCCATCTACCACCAGCCAGCCTTGGATTAACTGATCTGGGCACAACTCAGCGATGCAGCTGTAACCATGACCTTCCTGTGCCCACATGCCATGATGGCAACTGAAGGCCCAAGATGTAAACTGGACCCATTTCTTAGGGACATCTGCTGCCTTGGCTTGAGTTACTGATGTGAAGAGAAAGCTTCCTACACTGGCACAGCCTCAGACTGATGGATATTTACTGAGGATTTACGGATTGTTCACGTAGGCAAAGTTGCAACAAGAAGTCCAAGGGCAAACAAGGGAGACTCGGGTGCCTTGGGAGGGCTGGTTAAAGGATCAGGAGCACAAGGAGTGTTCTGCTCCATCCCTGCAGCTGCAGGGAAGAGTAAGGGAAGAAACAGGAAAAGGCAGCACATCAATACCTTGTCCCGAGCCTGGTGTCACCAGCAGAATGTTGTTTCAGTGCAGGTTTAGGTTGATATTAGGAAACACTACTTCACCAAAAGGGCTACCAGGCATTGAAATTGGCTGCCCAGTGATGCAGGGGAATCACAACCCCTGGAGGGATTGAAAAGATGTGTAGTTGTGGCACCTGGGGACATGGTCTAGTGGCGAACATGGCAGTGCTGGGGAAATGGTTGGGCTCCATAATCTTTGAGTCTCCTCCTACCTCAACAATTCTGTGATTCTGAGAGAGAATTCTCCTTGGTTTGGGAGAACTGCAGTTTCCAGGTGCTGCCAGGCAGTGCTGTCAGCCTCCTGCATCTGAGCTGTGACAAACAGATCCACACTCCTGCTCATCAGGGGCTAAGGAACAGCCACCATTTACTCTCCATTGGGCAGACCCACCACCTCTCCCTTCCCAGCCATCAGGATCTGTGGTTTTGCTATGCCAGACGTGCCCACTCTTATTTAAACTCTGCAGCTCAGCTCACCGCTTTGCTGTGCTTGCCCCTGAATGAATGAATATTTCTTCTCTGCCTGCTCCGAGTGGTTTCCTGCTTTTCCCATCTGCTAAAATAAATGCAAGCTGGCTGCTTTCCAAACAGGTGGGTTGGTGCATGCAGCACAGCAGACAAGACAATAATTTACAGGGTACTATTCATTTCTCTGGAGTGTGCGTGTGAGAAGCAACAGGGAGCAGGGAGCAGCAGAGCTGGGAGCACACCCGTGTGGAACTGGGGATGCTGCATGGCAGCAGGGGCTGACTCACGGGAGGACACTGAAACAGCAGGACCTGCTTGGCCAGCTTCAGGAGATAAACCATCCAAATTCCACAGCCACCAAGGATTTGGCTCTTAGGATCAAGCTGTGGCTGCCACATCAGCTGCTGGATCATGCATTTCTCTTTCTGCTCCAACAACACAAGACAGAAGCATCATGGAACACAAGAGGAGATGGACAGCAACTCCAGATGAGAATATGAGCTTGCTCAAACCCCTCACTCACCCCTGTCTACCACAAAACCCATTCTGACCAGCTCCTGGGAAATTTAAAAGTTGTTGCGACAATTTGTCACAACACTGAACTACGTTCTCCATTGACAAAGTTTGGGAGAAAAAGCAAGGAATGTTGCTGTTTCTAAGAGAATATCCTTAAGTGTGGGGAAAATCAGGCATGCGAAGGAGAAGGTGTCAACAGAACTGCTACAAAGATCCAGGATGAGTGGGAAGCTACCAGTTTTTGAGAGCTTCGGAGAGCTATAGTTTGCTACTTATGAAATATCAGAATACTCTTGTGTATCATAACTTTAATGAGAATTTAATTATTAATGTAGCCCTATTTGGAGCTAGGAGAATAGTTTCAAATGATAAGGGAAGTAGAGAGAAGTGGGAATGCCTGTAGCTTTTTTCTTCCTGTTTATGGAGCATATATTGTCAACAGCTGGGCTACAAAGAGAGACAAGCCTCCCTAGTGTTGGGGGGAAAAAAAAAAAGCAAAACAACAAACCCACAAAGAACGAGCAAAAAAAATCAGGATCCTCTAGGAAGAGCAAAACAAGGAATAGTAGCTTGAAAACAGCAACAAAATCATCAAATAATAGACTGCATCCCTCCTGAAAATTTGAAAGGATCAGCCATGCCTCTTGGGAGGAGGAGATGAACATCAGGCTGCAAGTCTGTTTCAGAGATTGTCACTGCTACAGCTCTTGGGCATTTCTCTTGGAAGAAGCAGACAAGAACAGAAGCACCATTCATAGAAGGACAGGTGACACCTCCCAATTATTTGCCCCATTTACTGAAGATTAACAAAATGAAGGATGCAAGAAATTGAGTGTTTTAAAATTCAAACTCATTACAGAAAGAGCTGATCAGAGAAATGGCCTCAGAGGAAATTTTTCAAAGCAAAGCAAAGAAAACTCATCAGCAGAAGCCAGAAGCCTCGGTGTACCATGGAGAGGTGCACAAAGTGTTCTCACAACCATGGGAAGCAGCAGAACCCTGCACACTGCTCTGCTTCAGCACCCCCACCCAAGGGGGCAAAGAGCTCTGACCAGAGCTATGCACATAGAAGCTGAACAGCAGAAAAGTCCTTTCTGAAAAGAAATATATCATTTAACCTGAAATTAATACTACTCTTCATTTTAAGGTTGGAAATTATTTTTAACAGGTTAAAGATTAGGCTTATGCAGATAGGGTCCCTGTACACAAAACATTTCAATTTTAAAACAGTCACATGAAAGGCTGTAATATTTTCTCACATTATTTTCTTAGACTAAGCTTTAGTTAAGCTGAATTCCACCCACAGGTGATTTTGTACAAATCACTTGCTGCACACTCCAAAAATTTACCCAGACAGTTCACCACCTTGAAAAATACTACTCAGCTGTAGGCTCAGTGGAGTCATTCACACAACCAAGAGAAACCTCTGCCTACACTGTCACTTCTGTTCACCAGCGTGTTACCTACTGCAGCAGCCACGGCTGGAGCAGCTTTCCCCAGCCCAGTTGCCAACGTTATGACTGAATAATCCACCTCAAACAATCTGAGAATCAGCCAGCTCTCTTTTCCCACCATCTGGCCCATGCAGTGTTAAGTGATTACATCCACTTGCACAGCCATCGACTGAGGAACAACACGCACAACACCACATTCCCCCTTTCCTGAAACACAAGGACTGTGGTTCAGAAGCCTGCAGTTGACAGTTTTAGAAACCGTACTTGAAAATATTTTTCCCCTCTCTACACTTACCTAAAGCCTTTCAGACATCGCAGAAATCCATGTGCAATTATGCCATCACTGTTAATCGGTGTAGCTACATCACACTTGCTGCTTATACAGAGAGGGGTTTCGCTTTTCACTGTTAATCAATTTAATCAGCAACAAGACAAATTAGCAGAAGATTAAACTGTCTGTTTTCCTGTTACTGTCTACCTTAATGAACATGCTTGTAGAGTCCAAGTAGATGTTCTGTGTACTGAGATCTTTCTCAGCTCCCCAACAACTTTCTTTTGTACACTGCTATGGTATTCCCACATATTGCCCAGCATACCTGCTCTGTACTAGCAACCTAAGTGCACCAGAATTACAATCATTTTCACACAGTATGGCCTTAAATGATATTATTATTTTACTTAAAGTGGTAGCTTTCAGTTCCTTGAGACAGCTGCTAGATCATCTGAAAGGCAAGGCGAGAGAGGCAATCAGTACGAGGTCACTGACAGCAGGAAGGGTTCTGCTCCCTTGCTGTGAGCAGCGAATGTGCAGCGACTCGGCTGATGACAAAGCAGGGAGGACGTGCACTGCCCAGGTATCAGCCTGAACAGACAGAACCTTGCAGCAGAAACTGGAGCAAACTTCACCTCAGCAAGCATGGAGCTACCAACTCCTTCCTCTCCAAGGGGACCCTGAGGGGGATGCCTTGGCAGCCGTCCTGCCCCTGCCCTGTGGATGGGCAGAGGATGAGCAGGACCTTCTGGGCTCTGCTCATGCACAGCCCGATGGTGGCACTGAGCCAGGCTGAACAAAACCAGCACAGCAGGAGCGCCCTGTGCCTCGCACCGCTCCAGCCACCTCTGCTCACCGGGAGCGGCGATGCCGCGCTCAGGGCACTGCCAGGTGAGGGCAGGGAGCGAAGGTGAGCCAGGAACTGCCCCAGGAGCAGCTCAGAGCACTTCACAGTGATGGCTGTGTGCATGGAGATGTCTGTGCTCATGCCTGGAACATCACAGTGCCAGCACTCTACAGCCCGATCCAAAAGGGATTTCAATGCTATGTGTTTGCACACTGGCAAAAATGAGTTAAAACCCAAGACTGTGCTAAGGCAAATTATAAATAACTCAGCTGAGTGACTCTGGCCCAGCAGATCACTGGTCTGCTCAAACAGCCTGGCCAATGCCAACGTGTTGGGCAGTTGTTCCTCACTGACTGACAGACGCGTTGTCACCAACGGGAAGAGCACAGGGACAAGGTCGCAATACAGAAACAAAATGTAGATCTTCTACAAAGCAGCACACATTTCCACACAACTTAGCATGAAATTCAGATGTTTCTACAGGTGATCTCCATGCCCAGGTGGCTGCCACACTCTGAGCTTGCACAGCTACCATCCACTGCCAGCCATGGGAAACAGCTCAGCACCAGAAGTCCTACTGCTACATAAATATGCACACCAACGCTCAAGATGCAATACACTGTTTGGAATTAACTTCTCCAGAAATCAAAAGGCAAAATGGTCAAATAAGGTTGTTCTGTTAAAGCAGAAATAACAGTGGAGTTTATTGCCTTTGTGTATTTTTATACCACATTGCATAATATGCTCGCATTGATGTTCAGCACCGTAAATGACATAAAAAACAACCCAAGGCGGCAAGCACAGCCGAGCTCTAAGAAAAAACATCATCACATTTAACATTCCAGTGCATGAAGCGAATGCTGCAGTCCTCTAGCTTTCAACAGTCTATCAAAGTTAGCGAAGACAAATGTCTGTCTTAGAAAAAGACAGACATTGTTTCAACATTGAGCTATAAATTAGCTTCTGGTTTTTAGGAGGTAGTAAGTGGTCTTTATTTTAGTAAAGAAAAAGCCACTCTTCAAACTAAGGACATTGCACGCGGCATACTGTAGCTGCGGAGCTGCCTCGGGATACCACACTCACTTTTGTACTGCTTTGGAATCATCCATCCATATTCGAGACAAGTCACTATTTTGTGTCATTACTGTATTTATGCCTATTGGGCCTTTACATACCTCAAAATAAACTGAAGCATTTATCCTGAAAGTTGATCGAAAAACTTTAAAACATGGGAAGGATGCTGCTGCTGTAAATGTCTGAAACTCATGGCTTCATACCTGCTCCAGTTAAACAAAAAAAATCATCAGGAAAAGCTTCGGAGCAATTTGCAGCAGCTGAGTACTTGGCCTAAACAACTGTCAAAACAAGTGCTGGAGTACAGAGGGCCTGTAAACCCTCACTCCTGAGCACCGCACTGCTCCGGACAGCTCAAGCTGGCAAACCGTGCTCTCAGCAGTACCTGCACAGCTCCTAACCACCCGTGACCAGAGTCCTTCTATTGTTCCTTGCCCTGTACGCCACATAAGCATTTATAGTAATTTTAATATTAGCCCCCACAACTCCACGTGCAGCTTAAGTGCCTGAGGGAAAACGCAAAATGAATTTTTAACAGCTTCTCAAAGACTTCATTTAAGGAACGAGGTCTTTGCAGTTTGCAAACAAACCCACCTTTCCTCTTACCTTTAAATTTACTGATCTGTAACTTCCATTCTACCCCTGTACTCTGCTCCTGAACTGAAATTCTAAAGAGCACTTAGCAAAATTTTATTAATGTTTTAGTCTGCCTTTATCTATTAATTTCACAACTGACAAAGATTTCTGTGCTTGCTATGGCATGCACTGCTTACTTCCACACTACAGAGAAGGGGATAAAAGCTGCAGATCCCAGATGTGCTATCCCACCCCCAGAATGGTCCTACCTGTCTCAGGCTTCTGCGCTCAACCCGTGTGAAGCCCTCTCTGGAAGGAAGCAAGCAGTGACTTTGAGCTGCTTCTCCTTGTCCTGAGCTGTCATGCAGATGTGGGATTGAGGCTGTCCTGACTGCCTGTGGATCTCCAGGCTGCTAAACACAATGATCAGAGATGACTCACTGTCACTCTCACACACATTAAATGGTTCTGTCGATTTTCTGACTTGAGTTATTGCTGTAATTGTTGTGTCTCACAGCTGAGGGGCTGACACCAGGGTTGACTCAAGCTCCTGCAGCCGTGCTGGGTCAGGCTGCTCGTGTCGCTGGGGCTCAGACCTTGCCCTCACCCAGCAGAAGTTTTTCTCTCCCATCAGGTAAGACAACAAAAGGGAGCTTCCCTTGGCCACATCTGACATTTCAGCACTGAAGTTTCTCTCCAGGAATGCTTTGCATATCATATATTAATAGATTCTGACTAAAAGCTTTAGTTTCACATCATGTCTAGACAAAGTGTCCCGCTGTGGGCAGTAGCCTGGAAGGGCACTTGAAACAGCTGTGGGTGAACAAAACGTAAACTGTGTTGCTGACAGGTTGTATGCATACTGTATCTCATTTATTTATCGTCCAAAAAGTGAAAATAATGGGAATTTCACAGAAGTTTTAGACAGAAAGAGGCCAAAATTCAGGTTGGCCAGAGAACCAGGAACAACCCATGTTGTCCCCAGGCTGGACATAAGGAAGCATTTCTTCACTGGAAGGGGGGTAAGGAATTGGAAGGGGCTGCCCGGGTTGGTGGTGGAGTCACCATCCTTGGAGGTGTTCAAGAAGCAACTGGGCATGACACTCAGTGATCTGCTCTACTCAACAAGATGGTGATGGGTCAAAGCCGATGGGACTCCATGATCTTGGAGGTTTTTCCAACTTTAATGATTCTATCACTGTATGAGAAGCTGTGGCTGCCCCAACCCTGGCAGTGCCCAAGGCCAGGCTGAACAGGGCATTGAGCAACCTGGGACAGTGGAAGGTGTCCCTGCCCGTGGCAGGGGGTGGGGCGAGGTGACCTTTAAGGTTTCTTTCAACCCAAACCACTCTGATCCTATGTGCATCACTCAACACCTAGAACAAATGAAACAGTCAGAAGGCAAGGGGGGAAGTAGATAAAAGTTCCACAGATGATTTTGATGGCAAAAATGTAAACATGCTCTCTACAGAGTCCAGATGCACTCAGCAGTGTCCATCTACACCCTGGCTGCACTCTGACAGTACAACTGTACCCAAGCATTGACCAAAACTCCTTCACACCACAGAATCCATGCAGAAAAGTGACACCACAAAAGCACCACAGCTGCAAAGCCACAGTAAACTGATGCTGGAAGCAAAGAATAGGTGGTAAAGTATTTATAGCCCACCAGAGAGTCTCTACCACTTCTCAGCAACCACCAGAGTTTGTCTGCCCTTGCCGTGTCACTTGTTAGGTGAACACTGAATCTTGATGTAAAACTGCATCACTGCTTCCCTTCATTTAAATGAGCTGCCTGAATTGAAAGCATTTAACTCCCTTTCAGTGCCTTCCATTATGCTCTAACACGCTGTGGTGTGATTACAGCTTTAAATATTTACTTGACATTACCTTGCATCTGGCAAATGTGTTCTGATACTCCCAAGCAAGTCCCATGCAGGATTAAGTTCTCCACTGGTCTTTGCACAGTGGTAATGGATCCCATTTATTTTACCACTGCAATTCTCTCCGAATTAGGTCTGCAGAGTCTAAGAAGTTTTCCAACAATTCTGTTAAGACAGATGAGATTTGCGGGCACCAGACTGATTTCTAAGTTTCTATAGCAGTTAAGACTTTTTCTGCCTCCATTAGGCTTTTTCATCTTCTGTGCCACTCAGACCCATACAAAGACTGACTCTTACTCTGTTAGTGCTGTCAATTTGTATGCACCTTCTCAGTTTATTTTCTTATTGTTAATTAACTATTTCATATTGCAAATTCCCATTTTTCAGATAAGGTGCTGTTGTCACAATAGTCCTGTAAGTGAATTATTATAACTATAATGCATTCATAAATAACACATTACAAGGCTTAAAATACATATTTTTTTACAGCTGCTGCAATCCAGTTTGCCTACATGTAATAGAAATTGTGCACCCATGAAATTAAACTGAGTAAAAAAATAATTTTCAAAGGCTTAGTTCTCTGAAAAAGTTATTGCCTCTAATTCTTTTTGGTCAAATGTTATTTTCTTTCCGATGCTAAATTAGAATACTAAAATAAATAAAAATGACAGCCTCTGGGTAGGGAACTGAAGTAATGAACAGCAACCAAATTCCACTGAAGGCCAGGCAATCATGGGGGTGGGAAGGAGAGAGGAGAAAAACAAACACAGGAATATTTTCTGATGAACCTGTGGCAGGATAACAGCATTCTCAGACAATTCTTCAGTAAAACATTCCAGAGTCAACTTCTCCATGAATACCTTCACAGGCATTCACAGGCTGTTTTCCATGGACCTGGTTATTGTTTCAGAGAGCCAAGAAGAGCCCAAGAGCCTGCCCAGGAGCTCCAGGAGACTGGAGGCACCTGCACACCTGACAGCTCCTCCTGCCCCAGAGTCCAGTCCAGCCCTGCATCCTCTGCCGCGGCCCCACAAACCCCGTGCCCAGGGAGGAGCCCTTGACCAGACATGCAACCCAAAGGCCAGGTCTGCTGAGAGGAAAGAGACCATGGGAGAGGTTTTCTTCCTCTTCTGCCCAGGTCAAGGGCAAAAAAGGACTGCGTGGTCTGTGGTCATAACCCCATGAGCTGGGAGAGGGGGTGAGCAGTGGGCAGGGTGCACAGTTTATCCTCACTGCTGGCAGCAACACACCCACACTGGAAACTGGAGACCTAAAGAGACTCAAGCAATGGGACACAACTTCAGGATAAGAATTAAAGAGCAGGGTCCTGACCTTCAGTGATTTCTATAGTTTTAGAACTGGGAGGGCAAAATACGAAGTGTGGTTCACCACTAACTGCATCTCCACATTCCTCCCTCCTGGCAGAGACACCAAATAAAATGTGCTTCGATTCGATGTCACCAAGCCTTCTGCAATCAATTCACCTGTGCTCCCAAAGAACACCCTGATGACAGAGATCTGGGCAGACCTGAGTGCACCTGAACCTTGGCAAAGGCCACAGCAAGTGCCCCCAGCTCTGCTCTGCCTTTGCACTTTTGTCCCCTGTGCTGCCCACAGGACACACCCCCCCCATGGCTCATCTCCTCCTGCAGATCACCCCATCCCACCCAGGGCACACACCCGGTGAGCAACGGTGACAAACAAAATCCTGCTTCATTCTAAGCTTTGGCTGGGTTTTCACAGCCCCAGGAGAGCCAGCAGGGTTTCATCTGATCTCAGAGCCCGTGTGCAAGGAGATCTCTGACAAAAAGACCAGCTGACCAGCACAAAAGGCCTGCACAACCTCCCCCCTTCCAGGGATTCAACACAGACGCTCCAGCACAAAGTCAAGGGAACATTTTAAATATTTCTGTCACCTTGCTGTGCCCCTGATGGCTCAGGCTGCAGGCAGGCTGCTGTGCCCGCATTCCTACAGCACTGCACAGATACAATTTTTCCCATTTATTTGCCAGGAAGATACTCAGCCAACAACAAAATGGGGAGTGGGAGTTGCCCAAGAACAGTTTTGTCAGTTTCTAGAGAAGTAAAATCTCAAAAGAACACTTTGCCTCTCAAGTTGCTGTAATTAGGTAAGTCCACGTTTTTTGGCCAGCCCAAGGTTGCGTTCAGTGGAACACCCTGTAAAATGTCTCCCCAGTTTCTCCTGAACAGCCTCAAGAACACTGGCAGTGGAGCCTGCCTAGTCAGCACACACAGAAAGCCATTAAACCCTGAGCCACAAGAACTAATCTCTGCGAGCCACTCACGCCCATCCCACAGGGCAGGAACACGACACACCGGAGTTGTTCCCAGCACTGACTGCAGCATGGACACTTACATTTCCTTCATACCTAAACCAGCTAGATTTTCATTTTATTTTTGGCTCACTCTTCATCCCAAGGCTATTAAGACCTGGTCAGAGAAGGGTTTTGCAGGCTATCCAACGCTAAATCACCTAAATGCACACCTCCAGCTCACAGCATTTTATTGTTGCTGCTTCTGGCACATGGAGAGTTTAGATGAAAACAAGCAAATATTGGGTAAAAACGATTCCAGAAAAAGCTGAATATTTATGGCTTGTACACAGAAACCTGACTGGCAAGTGAATGCTTCAGGTAGAGATAAAAGGAGTGACAGAAGAGTAACTTTTATCTATGCAGTCTACATTTAATGACTGCATCAACATTTGCAGATGATTAGGGCCGACCTAAGTGCTTTGTTGTTTCTTTGTTCCGTTTCTCAAGGGTTCGGACTTTATTTATTCTTTTTCTTCTTTTTTTTTTCTTCCTCCCCCCATAGTTGCAACTAAATATAATTTTTGGCTTTTAAAGGCCTATTTCCATTTATAGAATCCAGATGACAGGCTGGGGATGATACCTCCTAGCCGAGGCATCTGCCTCCTTGACAGAGGGAGAGATAATCACGTCGGGTGAAACAGGCTCGGCATCTATGACAAGCTTAAGATGTCAGAACCGGGAGCGTTGTGTCTCGTCCCTCTGGATATTTTTTCTTGAGGAATTCAGCCACATCTCGTGTGAAAGGCAGCTCGCAGTGAAAGGAGCTCGCAGTGCTGCTGCGCCGCCAGCGACAGCCAGGAGCGAGGCAGGGGACGCTTCGCTTCTGAGGCTGCCACAGTTTCTGTTTAATTGCTTGCTTATTTATTTAATTACGGCAGCGACAAGAACTTCTGGCCGAGCTGCCAGCCTGCTTTCCCTGGAACAATTTGCTGTGCTGGAATTGCTTGTGCTGGACAATCCTCCTTCCCCCCTGGATCTTCACCACGAGCAGCCCCACCTTCTGCAGGATGTCACAGCTGGCTGAAGCACCTTGCATGCAGGCAGCGGAGGCAAAAGGCCCGGGACACAAAGGGTTTGCAAGGGGACTGAGTCCAGAGAGGCATTTCCATGGATTGAATCCTCAGATCCAAAGAAATGCCTC
Organism: Corvus kubaryi; assembly: GCF_017639235.1. Taxonomy (NCBI): domain Eukaryota; kingdom Metazoa; phylum Chordata; class Aves; order Passeriformes; family Corvidae; genus Corvus; species Corvus kubaryi. Next base: position 6,887,557 of record NW_024581101.1, on the reverse strand, counting down.
CAGGACACATGTCCCTGCCTCCCAGATCAGAACAAACCTACAGCACTTGCCCCCTCCACACTGATTTAAGTTCTGTTTTTAATTTGTAGATCAAATGTTCTGAAGTCACCAATCAAATTATGCTGATAAAATTAGTTAGATCAAGGTGCTACTTTTCTTTTGAGATGGGCCATTTGATGCTGCAAAATACCACCAAATGAATCTTTCTGAAAGTAGATTCCTCCTCACAAATAAATTTTTCTTGCCAGATGCTGATGTAAATGCTCACAAATCATGGAAGATTTCCAACAGATGTGCCACCTTCAGTGAGACAAAAACAAGGAAGTTTTTTGAATTAGAGGATAACATTAAGCTGTGATTGCTTGATGCAGATGACTGTTAGTACAAATATTTTAACTAATGTTCACCAGGGGATTTTTTTCCAAGGAAGGATGTTTTCCTTGAATTGATGTTTTAAGTTACTGGTTTGTAATGACTTGCACTATATATATATATATATATATATATATATATATATATACACATCATTAAGCTCCCTTAGCCTGTTCTAGCAGGAATGAAGGAGAACTCTTCACCAGATTAGGAGCTAATGGCACAAAGAAAACACACACTTTTTTCCTCCAATAGTATTTGTTATAGAACTCAGAAATGGGCCTAAACTTTGAACAAATGAAAAAGGGTCACAGAAAATAATCCTGCTGAAGCTGTAAGATGTTCCTTGAATCCAATTCCATTCCCTTCAGAACAAAAACTGAAGACTAACATGCAACCAAACTAGCAAAGACTAAAGACAATTTTGATGGTGTTACCTACACTATTTTCCTTTCAAGTCCTTTGACCACAACAGGGCACCTAATTTACACAAAGTGCCATTTTCAAACAGCCTCCCACCTCCAGACAGCCACGTTCACAGCTCACACCTGTGGTGGTGTGATTGTTAGGAAATTTTCTTGGTCTGATTCTCAGCTGTTTCCAGGTTACCTGGGGAGCATCTCCTCAGGGAATTGCTTTCACCTGGTTATCAGGGGAGGGCCACATCCCTCCCCCTGCCGGGATGCACAAACCAGGAGCACCAGGTGGTGAGGGAAGGGTGGGACAAGAGCAGGTGAGGTTTGCCTACACTTCATCTCTCCCTCTTTCCTCCCCAAAGTGCTCTTCTTCCCCATCAATAAACACTCCTGACGCTGCTCCAAGCTGAAGGGAATGGAAGAAAATCACCTTTCCAAGTCACGGTGGATTTTAGGGTGCAAGGACTCTTTCTGTGAGGGAGGCAGGCAGCAGTCCAGGGTGCACAGTGAAGTGCAAGGGCTGGCTGCAGGCAGAGAGCAGGATGCGTGTGGATGCACCCGTGGGCGGGCTCGGGAGAGGTGACAGAACTCAGAGGGAGTGGCAGAGCTGAGCTGAAATGTGTGAGGGGTGTACTCTTACAGGCGCTTAGAAAGCTCTGCATGCACCTACTGGGCAGAAACAGTCCTAGAAGATGATCCACCATCCACTCTGCTCTTCAAACAAGCCACAGGCAGTCCCTCCTCCCATCCCACCACATTCCCTTGTCTAGTGCTGTGGGAAGGGTCTGGATGGCAATGCCAGAACCTTGGGAATTCTTGATGGTTCCCAAGGCTCCCGAGATTGAGCAGGTACCATTCACTCTCCTCACTGCCAGAAATGAAACCAACACACACAGTCTGGAAGGGGAGCTGTGAGCAGCTCTAAATCCCCAGAGGACTGTGGCTCTGGTATGAACCACGGTACGGAGTTTAAAAGCAGATGCTTTTGATCCAATTACTTGAGGCTTAACCAAAAAATTACAGAGGATGTTTCCTACTCACTGTGCTCAGATCTACTCCTTGTCATTTACCAACAATTTCATTATTAAAACAGAGATCAGGAAAATAATTAATAAGACACAACCAGTTTGCCCATTGCACAGCCAGGAACAGAGGGGCAATCTGTTTCCCAAATACGTTTGCATACTGGTTTTTGCACAGTCTGACCACCCAGGTGAATGGCAGATACTGAGACGTCTCAGTGTGTTTCAGCATGCCACACAACCCACGGTACCGCTCAGGTGTACGGTGTGGGCTGAAGATGCACTCCCTGGATGCCATGAAAACTCTGCAAAGCAATTACAGAGGCAAATAAATTATTAAGAAAGAAGTGACAGCTCTGGGAATTGATGCAGATCCTGGTGAGAATCTAGGCTCTAATTAACAGGGAGTTACTGTTCAGCAGGTGATTGGCAATGCATAAGAGATGAGAGTTTGGTCTTGCTTTGAATACCCCCCTCAGCAGCCACGGGAGGAGCAAAGAACAATACAAGTTACCATCAGGGGGTTGGTGACTGTTCATTCCTTCAGACTGCCAAGCCCAGCTACATCTGCCTCACCCTGGCTCAGGAGCTGACCTGTCAGACCCATCCCCTCCTCCTGCTGCTTCCTGCCCTGCCCCGAGGAGTACTGCCAGCATCCTCTCCCCCTCTGCAGGGCCACATCCCTGGACACGCAGCCTGGCAGCAGCAGAGGCACAACGAGCCTCGCACCCACACGCCCCCTCCTTAAAGCTTTCAGTTCTCTCACATCCGACTGAAATCAAAACCTGCAAACTTTGACTGCCATCCTTGGCACTCTTGACATCTATTAATAATTTTGTTTGTTTTTTCTCCTTTCATTCTGGTTCTCTGCATCTGACACAAGAGTTGTCAGAAAGGACATAAATGGGAGAAAGCACTTGACAAAAGAATGAAAACTTTCAAAGTAAGGTTTTTCTACAGAAAAGCAAAGTCTCCAGCCAAGATTCTGCCTCTTTCTGGTTTTTTTTTTTAAGTCTTTCCAAGAAAGCAGACTCGAGTCACAAAGCATTTGCTTAGTTGCAAACCTGGGGTGTCCTGGAGCAGAGTAAGAGACAGAGGATGTGAGAACCAAAGGAGAAATGTTTTTTTAACAGCTGTGCATCTACATCAGCTCCCTGCAAAGCCATCAGAAATCCTCCCATCTACTGTAACAGGCCTGGCCTGTGCTCCCGGAGTTCAAACCACCTCGTGTCCTTTGGCTCTGTGGGAATATCTGTTTGTCTCACCTGGGCAGTTTGCTGCCACTCCAGGACTGCTGCTTCTCCCCCCTCTCCTACCTGTTCTCAAACAGGACAGCTCATGTACGGGCAGATGTGAGAGTCTGTCAAGACATGAAGAGGCTGTTATTAAAACTTATGTCACAGTGAACAACTGTTCTCGCTGACCCTACAAGAGACTCCTTCATAGGCAGCCACAATATCACATGGTGTCCTGGGGGAAAACATCTGCTAAAACTTGAACCCTCTCAAGATGCCACACTCATCCCCACATTTATACCCAAACAGACAAGTACACTTCCAATTAAAACCCTGTGTGTGGATGGGTCTGGATATATCCACACATACCTCAGTCTCTGCATCAGCCTTGTCCATCTCTCTGGTGCCTTGCTCTTGGTGCTGTGTCATCTGCTCTGTCACCTTTACATGCACTGTTTTAAAACCTGTCTAATTTCTCACATTTCCTCTCCTTCTCTGCCAGGAGAAGTGGAAGAGATCACTCAGATATAATTTCAGCAAACAATAAAACCCTGCATCAATGTGCTGCCCTGAAAGCCAGTACATGGAAATCTGAATCTGATTCTCCAGCTTCTACAGCATTTCTTTCCGTAAGATCATTAAACTGCAGGCTCAAAGTTACAGTTAAAATTATGTCTCTTTGCAGAAAAGTCTGAGTTCCAGACAATCAAATTGTGATTCATAATCTGTCATTTTCAGTCAATATATCATGTCTAGCAAACATCGATTTACATGTAAGATTACAGACTTTGTGGTTGTATTTTCCAAAGCTATTCAATAATTGCAATCATAAGCAACAATTGACAGGTAATTTTTCTAGCACACACAAATTAATCTTTGCTAATTTGACCCTAAATTACAGAAGTTTCATGATTCAGTTTCACATACAAAACTGCAGGTTGGTTTGGTCTCTTGGTCACATTATTCTTCTTCCCCTGCATCTTGTCCTTTCACTATGACACTCTTTGATCGTATCTCATTCTTTCAAAGTTTACTTCCTTTGTGTATTTGGTAGAAATGCAGACTTGCTTTCTCCATTTTTACCTGTATCTTTTAGCTTTGATTCTCTTGAAAAGTATCTTCTCATCTGTTAAATCCTTTCAATGCATCCCTCTGTGTGACGTTTGCAAATCCAAACCTGACATCCTACTTCACGAAACATCGTCACAATGATTTCCCAGCACAGACAGGCAGCACCTCTCCTGCCCTCCCTGAAGGAGCAATCCTCCCACCAGCTGCTTCTCCTGTGCCTTGCCCTGGAGGTTTCTCTTCACAGCTACACCATAACCTCAGCTCTCTCAGACTGTGGTACCAGTGACCCAGCCACCACCAGGTAAAAGTGCATCTTTACTCCTCTGCGTCCTAAAGGCTTGGTGTAAGTGAATTTGTGGCTCAGCATGAAGTGTCCCTGCTTGTACTCTGCTGCTGGAGGTTGGATTTCTGCTTTCCTTGCATCTGGGTACTGCAAGGTCTTCTGCTGTAGCACTGCCCTGCTTTTCCCACCAAAGCTTATTTGAGGAGCCTTTTCTTTTTTTTTAACATTAAGTGATGATTTTCTCCTAGCCCTCTCAGTTTTTAGCCACTGATTTTCATTATCATCTCACTTCAAATTAGGAGCTCAACATGCCCTCCAAAATCACATGTGATTCAGGAGCATCAAAGCTTTTCTTAAGGGCTGAAAAGTCCCTTAATTTTTTTTTTTATTGATGCTTTTAAAAACTCCGAGCGCATGAGCCTTGCTTCTGCTCGTTCCATCTCACTGTACACTCAGACAATGGCTCGGCTTTCCCAGTAGCCAAAGGCTGTTAAACAATCCTAGTGCCCCGGGGTGAGCGTTAACAAAAATGCCCTTTGCTGTCATCCTCAGGACCTCCATTCAGCTGCCCAAAGGGGGTTATCAGGCCCCCTCCAGTCAACCCCCACAATTCATTCAGCCTGTGCTGCATTCTCAGAACTACCACTGCATTTTGTCATTTTTCATCATTTCTCGCATTACCCTGCTGCATTTTGTAATTTTCCACCTTTTCTGATTTCCCCACTGCAAGTATAATATTCTGTTTCTAGTGTCACACAGTATCTTTAATAGCAACCAGTGAACACCTCTGCCATTACACATCATCAAGAAGAAACTACCCTACATAAGCCAGAAATGAAACAATTGAGAAAGGACAGTTCACAACTAAGCAAAACACAAAAAAGCACACTATACTAAACTTAAAAAACAAACAAACAAACAAACAAACAAATATATATATATATATATATAATTAAAAGCTTCCAAAGCTGAATGGTCACAGGTTTTGCCTTGACTGGGCAGAAGATGAGCCTTGTGCCAGCCAACACTTAATCAACTAAAATAAGGCTGCTGTGATGGAAGGCAACTACCCCAACCTTGCACCACGCCAAGATAAAGAGTGACTGCACTAGAGCTTCTGCTTTGGTGATTTGCCACGTGTGCAGTACAAACCACGGCTTTTTTCCTTGAGGACAGGCTGGTTCCAGCCTGGCAGGTACCGTGAGCACGGCTCCTGACACACAGTGGAGGGACAGGATGCCTGACATGACCAGGGGCAGGGCTGGGTTCATCCAGGAGCTCAGCTCACTGCCATTACAATTAAATCTGTCAATGTGGAAGGGCCACTCGTGGCTGCATGTGCAGAGCCAGCACCCTCAGCAGGGGGATTGTTATTTTAACACCTGCCTGTTAGTACCTGTGTGTGGTTGTTTTATTAATAGAAAGCATCACACACAGTCTGAGGTAAATTAAAATCCCAATTCTGCTATTCTGTGTCATTGCAGAATATGCCAGGCTGTTGTTTGATCTGGTTTCTAGTGAAGCAGGCTGACAAACTTCCTTTCAAGCCATTAATTCAGATATGCAATAAGCCTAACACAACTGCACTGTCTCATTAAAGCAATTTGATGTAACCTGCACTCATTAGAGCAGCCACCATCTATCCCTGTGACTGCAGCCTTGTTTTCAGACATCATCAGAGATGACCTGCTGTGCCAAATGCCTTTTCTGTCTCAGGAAACTTCAGGGAAACAGCAAAATGAAAAACCTTGATTTGCTCAGGATTTAAAGTCCATTCAAATGCAAGAATATTATAACATTTTGAGTCTCCTTTTTCATCCAGAAAACAATTATTTAACTACACAAAGGGAAATTCTTCAAGAAAGACAGTACTATGATGATAGTCACACAGGACGTAAGTTTACAGATAACACTGATAAACTCCCTCCTCTCTTTGTCGGAAAGGATGGTTCAGCCATCCAGGAAAGGAAATACAGGAAGGACAAATTATGAGTGTGCCATAGCTGAAATAATAAGAACCAGCCTGTGACCTTGGTATGCAGCCCAGGCTGCCATCAATGTACAAACCAGCTGCAGAGAGCTGCTGCCCATTGTTGGGGAAAAAAAACATTAAAATCTTTCTGTGCTTAATAAAGGAAGGACACTAAAAAGAAGGTACAAAGACAATTGAGGCAGCATTTAGCCTTTAAGCAGGGACATTTACAGGTATAGCAGTCATCATGCTTAGGATAATTAAGCCTGGCCCTTGAACTACATAAACCCATTTCAGCAGCTGGAGGTGAAGCACAAAATCCTTCAGTGAGTCTAATTCTGAGTCCTCCATGGGAGAAATCAAGTAGCTTAACACGAAGCACCTTCCATGCACTTAGCACACTTATAGACTGTTACTCACCTAATAAAAGGGAGAGAGACGTGCAGCAGACTTTTGACCCTGTGCTACACAGTAAAATCAACTGCTGAAGAACAACAGCAACAAAATATTCTATGTGCATGTTTGCTGTTTCCTAAACAAAAACCTGTTTCTTGAAAGTCAGGTCCACACTGAGCATTTAATAACGTGGTAACTGCACTGACAGCATTGCAGGCTCACAGCAGGCTGCTGCCCTCGTTACACACCTGCCCCTAAATTATCTCTGAGCTCACATTAGATGGAAAAGTTTGTTAAACTGAATATATTTAATTATTTATTTTCATTTCAAGCCACTATGTCTCATATACCTGAGCCAATGCTGGGAGAAGCACCTGGCATGTGCATGGAGGATTCTGGGACTAGAACCAGAGTTCTCCTACCCTCAGTGTCTCTCATTTGAACTATAACAACTCACTTCAGCTGGAAGTGACAACACATCCTCCATCCTCCCTGTGGGCTGGCCCAGCTCTTCTGTGGCTCAGGCTCCTCTCGGCTTTCCTGCACTACCCCAGATAGATCCTTACATGTATTCAGGGAAAGTAACTGAGTTTCAAAGGGACTGCTCAGAGAGAAGTAAGGAGAATTTCATCCAGTCACTTTCTTTCTGAAAACACTTCTAAAGTTCTTCCTCAATTCTTTTTTAGGAGGCCTCCTGAGAAACCTGCTAAATAATTAATATCTCTTTTTTTGCTACCGTAATGTGAATACTTAATATATTCCTTAGTAACTACTACATTACAAGTGAATAAAGTGATGCAGTGGGGTTCCAGAGAGAATTTACACACTTCCACCGAGTCACCTGCACAGGGGTCCTGGGTGGCTCACATCCCGTTTACCATCATCACACTCCAAACAAGTTTATCTAAAGCTCTGCAGTCTCTGGGTGAACATCAGAAGGAACCAAGGTGGTGGTGAGGCAGGAAATTCTCAGCCAGAAAAATCCTCAGCCCCTTTTGAGAGCTTTCTGCCCTTGAGCTCAGCAGACAGATCAGAAGGAGCAAAGGCCCCAAAGCTTCTCAAGCATAATACCCTCAAAATTACTCCTCACAATTAAGCTGTGTTGTCTGGGAGACTATCAAGTGTTTGTTGTAGAACTGCACCAGACACAGGCTCTGAAACAATGCTGCCCATGTTCTTTTCAAAATCCACCTTCCATTCAATAAATGTTCTGTTATCAAAGTGATTCGATTTTATTTTGATTTTTTTAAAAAACCAATTTGCACCAATTTGCTGCCAAATTTCAGTTTTAGTTTTTAAAGATATTCCCATCTGTGTCAATTAGAATTGTGACCATATCTCGGTTTCATTTTCCTCCCACTTTCTCTCTGGCCAAGAAAATCCATGTAATTTAAGTTAGTTAACATTTCCTGTTTTCCTTCTGTATACAGAGAGATTTTAGGCATTAAAACATGGAAATGAATAAATCAAGAGATGGACAGTGAAGACACACTATTACACAGTATTTTAGTAAACCTTCAGCTTTATTTCAGTGAAACAAATGAAGAAACTCCTCCAGTCTCTGCAGAAATTTGGAAATGAGCAAGCAGAGTAAGAGTCAGGGGCTCTTAGTGCTTCAGGCTTGGAATTCGATCAATGAGTTACCTCTAGGAGTATCCAAGGAGCCCCAAAGCACATATTTAACCAGGCACTGAGGGGACAGATGTGGTCTGTTTGCTCTGCCCTTGGTTTTCCAGGAGCGCTACTGCAGGAGTCAGCCTGATGGAGGGAAGGTGCATTTTCCATCACCGCTATTTTTTCTCTCATATCTGTCCTATTTTATCTTCAGGGAAGAGGGATAAACCTGTAATAGCAGCTCTCAAACATTTTAGCTCCCCACTGGATGTTCCTTCTCTCTCCCCCACGCCACTGAACACTGAACTCTCCCTTCAAAACTCAAATGTGGATGATGTTCACTTTTCAAATGGAACAATGGAACTCCTCTTCCCACCTTCCTCTCTCCATTTTTAACACTCTTAATTTCAATACCATCAGCACTTGCCAGAGCATTCAGAAAGTATCAGCATAATAAAGCACAAAGCTAAAATTCATCATGGTGAAGAACTGATAGCAGTTAGGATGTTTTTATAAAAATAGGTTACGATCAAGCCAGTCAGTCTCCAAACTACTCTACAGAGAAGCATTCCATTTCTGACATTAGGAGGAATTTTCCCCGCCTACATTGTCATCCCTGAGGGTGAAGGAGACTCTTGGAAAAATGGAACAGAGTGTTCAAAACACCAGCAGACCACATGCAGTACAACCATGCCTTCAAAATCATCAGAAGGTCACCAAGCCAGCACACTGAAAGCCAGGATCTATTTAAATATTGTCACTGTAAAGTGGATATATCTTCATTTTGTCCAAAAGGGACTTAAAACATGGCAACATTACACATCTAGCTGCAGGAGTGTGCTCCAATCTGCCTCACTCCTCAGTGAGACTGAAGGAATTAGCACTGCTCTGAATCACACATTACGGATAGAGTCCCATTAGACTCCTAAGAGGTTGATTACAGTGTCACATTCATTAGATCAGAAGGAAACACATTTTGTGTGAATCTAGGATTCTCTTCAACTGAGAAGTACTAAAAGAAAAAGAACAAACCAATTTATATGTTTTAAAAGTGAAATAAAGGCCTGTAATTACCAGGGTTTTAATGATCTCTATCAAATTGCTTTTTCAAAGCAATAGACGTGCTGAAGTGTTTACAGCAGTAGCACCTTAGTGCTACAGCACACCATTAGGGGTGCAAAGGAAAGGCTGAGGGGATCCCAGGGCAAGAAGCGGTGCTAGCAAGGAAATAAGGAAACAACTGGAAGTCAGAAAGAGATGCTGGCAGAGCCCTGTGGGCAGAAGCCAAATGAAAACAAGTACCAGGGAGGACAAAGCAAAAAGCCTGTCACGACAGCCAAGTCACCCTGGTCTCGGGGGGTTTTGCTCCCTGGCATAGGAGGAGGAGAAGAAAAGGCACCACATCTCCTACCTTGACCTATGGGCTTCCACCTTCTCCCCATTCAATCACTGCTGGGCTGACTGGATCCATGGGAAAGAAAACATTATCCAACTTGCCATCCAAATCACGTGTCCATCTCGCCTTATCAAAAATAAATGCTCAGGATTGCGTTCAAGCAGCAACTGGAAAAATCTGGAGCAGGAATACCCAAGAAATATGAATATGTTTAAATCAGGCAGGCCAAATTCTCATGCTTTCGTGTCCTGCAAATGTCTGGGCAGCAGCAGGAAGTGTTCCAGGGTGCAGGGCTGCACCCCACAGTGCTGCCTGTGAGCTCAGCCTGTGCAGATGGGAGAGGAACCTCAGCAGGGTGTGATGGAGAACTGCCCGGGCTGCCTCAGCTCCCTGTGTGAACACAAGGATACAAACATCCTTCTGGGAATTAACATTTACATTTCATTTGTGGCTTGTTTCTTTTTTTTTTTTTTTAGGCTGCTCCAGGCAACATATTTGTAGTTCACTGGACACAGCCTTCCTAATAACCATTACTGTTCCTGGTAATTTTTAATGAGTTGATGCAAAGCAATTTCACTTCCTTCCCCCTTCAGAAAGAATTTATTAAAAAGATCTGTATAGGAATAATGGACTCATAATCAGAGAAGCCACATGCCATGATCAGAATTAAAGGAGCCATCTGCTTCTTTACAGTCATGCACATCTCAAACAAAAAGTACACACATGACATATGTCATTACTTCCACTTTCCTAATAGAAAATATTTGTCATAATTGCCTCCACAGGAGTGCAGGAAGCTCCACCACCAGCTTGCAATGCAAGAGGAACCCCTCCCACTAAAGCTCTGCAAGCAGTGGATTCAGGTTTTGTCTCTTCCTCAGCCAACCCATCAGAGCTTTTCATGCCTCTGTGAATCCTCTGCAAACTTATTTTCCACAAGACCTGCAGCTGAGGATTGGCTCGCTGTTCCCTACCATCAACAGGAACTGCCCTGCTGAGCTCCACACATACACTCGTGTCTCACCATTTAAAAGTCAATTTAGGAAATTAAGCTGTTCACTGGATGCTGTATTTTCATGTCAATGTGCGTTGATATGCAAATTTTCTTTTCCTTTCACCTAGTTCCAAAATGCCCTGACAAAAGCAGTGATGGAAATGCACCAGACACACCCAGACACACTCCTCAGCATCAGCTTCCAGGCAGTCACAATGAGTGGGAATATTCCCACTTGCTCTCACAGGCAGGAGTAAGCAGCAGCACCGTGCTCTCTCTCCTTTGCTCTTCACCACACACATGTGGCCAGCTGAGCCAGAAGATGGAGATCACACTGCAGGGTACCACACCTGCACCACCAGCACACGGCTACGCTCTGCTTGTGCCACCCTAACAAAGCCAAGATGCATGTTCATAAAGCATTCAAAAGCATCATCTGTGGGCACATGTATCCCCAGAATGGTCTACTGGAGCAAAAGAGCCTCTTCTGGGCCAGGTTTTAAGAAAAAATGTGTGGACACCACAGCTCTTTGATGCTCCTCTCCTGCTGGAAATGCTCGCACGGCACAGTCACTTTTATCCCAAGGCTCCCTGGACACCACATTTGGGTGCCTCCCACCTCAGCTTAAAAGGCTTGCTCAAGTAAATGTCTCCACTGTTCCCAGAAGCTTCTCAAGCTTTATGGCATGTTCAAAAGCATCTAATCAAAAGAAAAGCAGGATCTGTGGGACAGTTGAAATAATCAGCATTTCTTTAAGCTGACCAACATCCAAAGCCCTGACATCTTGCTATGCAGTTACAGACTTACACCTGCTACCCACCAAAGCAGCTCCTGCCAGAGAAAAAACCAGTGCAGCATCTGTAGGAGTCAGAACTGGTCCTGAGCAGTGGCGCTGCCCTGGAACGTGAGCCAGGCTGCTCAGGGGAACCATCAGGAGGGGTCACCATTGCACTGAGCCACGACTGGCAGTGGTCCTGCTCTCCTCTGCTCAGCCCTGCCAAACAGACTATCCCTAAACCAGAAAGAGCAGACCAATGACAAATGTGCTCGAAAAAGCCTCTCCTGAAATGTTATAAAATTCTTCCATCTAAAACATCTCCTCCTCTTTCCCTGCCTTGCCACAGTTCAAACACTGAAAAGTTCAAGACTACCTACTGTGCCACTGAGACATCGTGAAAGGATTTCTTCAGAAAAATCAAAGAGCAGCTTAATTTAAGTTTGTCTGACCTGGGTTGTTACCCTTGCTCTCAGTTATGGCAGACCTTTAAATAGGAACAGCAAAAAAAAAAAGTAAAGTAAAAGTTGTCTCTGGTTCTTCAGCTTTTCTCTCTGCAGGCCTGAATGTTTTTGCTATAAGCTGTTCATCAGAGGCCAGGAGAAAACCTCTGAAGTTAAAACCCTGACAGCCCTGCAGTGGGAATGTTTCCTTCCCCCATCTGCTCTCCCATGTAGATCATCATTCCTGTGCGCAGACACGTATTTCACTATTCACAGTGCTCTGTGACCCTGAGATGTTCTGTAAATTCTCCATGTCAGTTCAGTGAAAAACACTGTCTTACCCATGTCTATCTATATTCTGTTTCTGTGACATCTTGCATTATTATGCAGAATTGCCCACCCATGGCAATCATTCCTTTGCTTTGATCATCTATGGAATGCACAATGATGAAAGATGTTATGATGGAAAAACTAAAACAAAGCACTTTATATCCTTAATTCAAACACTCTATTAACATTGCACATTTTTAAAGTACATTTTTAAGTCCTGCAAATATACACACACACATATATAATGCATCTATTTTTTTATCTTGCCTTCTAAACACAAATTGTGACAAAAGATATGCACTGGGGCTATGATCAATACCAGATTCATGTTTCAGAGGCACAAAGTCAGCACATACTTCACAATTCCCACACTCTTCCATTCCACAAACGCATTCCTAAATAGCTATGTACACTGACACCTTATTTAAAAAATAACTGAGTTAAGCCTCTGCTGAAGAAGAGGGCAAGGTGTAATCAAGATTTATTGATATTTCAGCTGTCCTTCTGCACTTTTCACATCCTTCTGCATTCTAACAATTACATTCTACTGCAGGGTATGTAGACAAATATATCCATCCTGAAAACCCCTCATCTACCTAGGTAAACTCTCATCAAAACATTTATGAAAATAAAATCAATTGTATACATATTAGAGAAAAGCAGATAAGTGAGGCAAGAGCAGCTGGGTAGAAATACTCAACACTGACAAAAAGGGAACAAAGAATCAGTGAGGTATGTAATAGAAAATGATTTCCACATTTTAAGTTATCTACTCACATACCAATTTTTTTCCTTAGCTTTCCCTTCCCTGCTTGCCTGTCATGGGATCACACGTGGTGCCAGGACCAAAGCCATGCCAGCAAGCTCTGTGCCCAGCCACGGCAGCAGCAGGCCGGTGCTGAGCTCACCGCTGCTGCCCACTGTCAGTCCTCCAGGTGAGCCAGAGCGTGGCAAACGTGCCCGTCCCAGTTCCACTGCCCACGGCAGCTTCCCTGTGCTGCCTCTGCAAGCCTCGCCCCGGAGCTCCCAGGCACCTGGGGAGCCTCACCCATCTCTGAACACCACCACCTGAAATCACAACGCTGGAAGAGTCAAGTCAGATTTCTCTCTGGCTTGGAAACACTCTGCCACTTAAACATCAGAACAATCAAGCGTGCTAAACCCAGGCATAAAGGTTATTTGTTTGAGTGAAGCGTCTTAAAATGATACTATCAGGAATTACATGTGACATGGAACTGGTTGTCAAGCTACCCTGGATTTCTGCATGAAGGACAATGTATAAACCTAAGAACAAGCGTGAGCACAAGGTAACAGCAGACTGAGATGTCTGAACTTGGAGCCGGGCGCTGTCCTGCCCCAGCCCTCCTCAGGACTGGGCTATTTTGGGAGGAAAGCAGCTTACTGAATTTCAAACTAACAGTTCATCAAATGTCCACAGAACAAAACCAAGCATCACCAGTATCACTTTCTATCCCTCAGCAGTGTGAGCCCAGAAGCCTTTCCCTTTAGTAGACCAGGAAAAACAGCCACAAACCTTTTTCCTCAAGGCATCATTCCCTCTGAGCAGAGTCAAGAGGAGCAAGGGGAAATCATTTTTGGTAGAAAACTTGTGGCTGACATGGCTCCCTGGGGCAGACACGCTCACTGACACAGCTGTGGGCAGCAGTTCTGTGTCCTGAGTGCTGCCCTTATCCCCCAGAGCCGCCAGCAGCACCCCGGCCTGAGCCATGCGGGCAGTGAAGCATCGTTCCTCCTCGGGGCATGCCAGGAACCTTCTTCAGAGCCAGCCCACTGGCAATGTTCAGGTTTTTCTTGGTGACTGATTCTGCTCCACTTTGATATTCTCCCTGACAAAGCAGTTTTACTAGCCAGCAGCTATCCACATCTCAAGCTAATAAATGCTATATATTATTTCTTTTTATTAAACCTCTTCTAGCAATAGCAGAGGTTATTTTAAGACTTGGAAGTAAGAAAGCAATCATTCAGTCATAGAGAGGAGTGTCAGTAAACTGAGATCAGCCAAGAAAACCAGCAGTATTTCAGAAAAGCTCTTTCTGGATCCTTCCACTGCTTCTTGCCTGGCTGAGAGGAGGCACAAGCACACACACACGGAAGTAACTGCCACTTGCCTTGCTACTTATACAAGTTTTGAAAATCTCTTTTAATGCTCTCTTTACAGTGGGAAGAAATCATCCAACAAGCACAGGTTTTCATCATAAACCCGAAGCACTTACAGCATAAAAGCCTACCAGCTTGGACCTGCTAAATCATCCAAGCTGAGTGCAGCTCTGTGTGGGGACGGGGGGATAATGAGCACGTCCAAGGCTTTGTGCAGTGCACAGATTGTTCCCTGTTACATTACCTGGAGGACACAACAAACCCAGAACTGCAGCTCGATGGAAAATGTATACAATTAAAACTTAGCACTCCGGAGGGATGGGTAGGAGAAGCCTGGCAAGGAGAAGTACTGCTCTGCTATGTGGTGCAGCCCTTGGCTCTGTTTCAGCTTGAGGGAAATACTTAAGCATGGGCGTCTGTTTATTTTAAAGATGTCAAGCCATCAGCCAATTTTATAAAACAAAAAGCATTCTGAACGGAGAGTACTTCAGGCTAACCAACATGCTGCAAAGTTTCTTTTGGCTAATTAAAAAAGTTCTTCATAAATGTTTCTCTATTTGCATGTGTAATTTGGTTTCAGGTCTTAAAGTGGTATTTCCAAAAAAACCCCCAAAAAACCAAAACCAAAACCAGCTAAAAGATGCACAACAAGTTTTGGCAAAATAAAAACTTTTATGCAAAATTGACCTGATTCTGGAAGAAGCAAAATGTGAACACAGCATGGCATAATTGCATGAATTTGTTATTACAGTCATTCTAGCGACATCTGCTTCTTTCTTTGCCTCACTGATTTGCACATTATAAAAAGCAGACGGCATTAGATGCTGGTCATTCAGGAAGGTCACCACCTGACTGTGATACATACTTCCACCTTAATTATTTTAGGCTTATTTATGACATACCAGAAATTTAGTACTATACAGAGAATAACCACCTTCAAAAAAGTATCAACAGCAAAGCTGAAATACTTCTAAAATGGGACTGAAAGAATAACTTGAAAACATTGTAAGAAGATTATTTTCTGTCATAACACCCAGAGGTTTTCCACTGGGAGCTCTTTTTCACTGTGATTTATCACTTTGATTTTGCTTGTTTTTTCCTCATCTCATTTTCAAGTGTCACTGTATCACATTCAAGACCAAAGTTTGATTCCACTGCTTCTACTGGAAGGCTGTTTCAGGGTGTCCCGCTCAGAAATCCATGTACTACAAAGAGAATACAGAAATCATCAGAGAGTATCATTAGCAGAAGGGTTATTATTACTTTCTCATGAATTTGCTCTTTTACTTATAATTAGACCGATCCTGCAGTTAGGCAAGGCAGTAGTCTAACCTAATCAGTAAGTCTGCACAAAAAGCAACTGAATTGGGCCAAATGCAACAATAAAGGGTAAAAAAAATTGCATTAAATGGGTGCTTTCATAATTAAAGAGTGAAAGATACAATGGCAATATTCTCCTCTCTGACCTATGCTATGACGAAGGCACAGGGTGTACCTGTACTGTCATTTCTGAATTGGTGATATAAATGGCACTGCCAGTGACTTTCATGGATCTCCCCTGTGCAAATAAAACCCAGAAAACCTAAATGGCAAAGACAGATCCGTAAAGGAAGAGAAATTTTTCATTGTGGCTTGAAGAGCAATGCAGCGGTAAGACACAACAAATAAAATAACAAATGAAGCTACATGGCAGATACTTGAGACAAAAACCAGAATTCCCAAACAGATAATCATGTCCACGATGTCCAGGGGCCACAACATCCAGCACAGCCCAAATGCTGCAGAGGAGAGGCTGGATCAGCTGGGCTGGTCCAGTCTAACAGGGCTCCTGTGGGGTTCTGCAGCCCAGCTCTGTTCCACTGCACACGGGACTCAGACTGAGAAACCGACGGCAGCTCCTCGCATCAAAACTCCTGGGATGCCTTGGTCTCACACAGCCCGTTCCAGACCTGCCCACTCCTGCATGCACCATTAAGAAGCAGAATATTATTCATATTCCACTATGAAACAAAACACTCTTAATTGATTCTGAACAGACACAATATGGAAATTGCAACTGCAGTAACTCCAGCTGCTGAGACGGAATGCGAACAGCAGTCATGGACTCTAAATTGAAGTTGAACAGCACTTTGCAAAATTCTCCAAGAAGCCTGATAAACATAGGCAATCCTGCTGTGAGACTGAAGTATGTTTTCCTAAAAATATCTTTTGTTTTCATTTTTTATTGCTTTTTCTAGACTTTATCTTTTTTTACACTACATGCATTAATTGGAATAATCCAAAGTATAAATACAGTATGTGCCTGCCACAGCAACTGAAGTGCTGAGACTCACAATAAACCTTCAAGGCAGATGCATTTATTGCATTATCTGAAAGCATTGTAAGATCCGCATTAAGTTAAAAATGTCACATGGGACAGTCGTAAAACCATAGAATGGTTTGGGTTGGAAGGGACCTTTAAAGATCATCTAGACCAACCCTCAAAAGTTCTAAAGCTGTTCCAGTCTTGAAATCTGACAAGAGGAAGGCACAAGAGGAGAATGTAATTTTCAGTAAGAACTAAAAGGGATTACGTTGTTTGGAATGATTTTTCCACTTATATTGAAACATCAGTCAGAGCTCCCACTCCTAAACTATCTCATCATTGTTAATACGCTGTTTACAAAACAGTTAAAAGCAGAAGGGGTTTTTTTTTTCCCAAGTATATCACTCCTGCTGTTGTTTTGGTTTTTTTTTTTCTCCCCCCCCCCCCCCCAAGATGGCCATAAAAAGAACAAGATGTATTTTTACCACTAGATACAAACCCAAATCTCACACATTTACTGGTTTCTTTAAAGAGCCATTAGGTAAAACTTAAACGAACAGAAAAGAAACCCCAGTTAAAGTTCCATCAAAGCGAACTCATACTTTGGTCAGTTAATTAAATAATCCGTGCCAACCTGAGGGCTCTCAATCCTGTCATAACATTCCATAAGCACTGATGGTTATAAAATATTAGTTCTGAACTGCTCTCATTAATATTAAGCAACCAAACAACAAAGTTCAAACTTAGCTTAACTGGCATTAAAAAAGTGTGTGCATCTTTAAACTCCACATGCATTGATCTTTGTGTTCAATACTTCCTTTATTTAAAGACATTTAGAAGTATAAGGTAACAGAAGCTGTTCCACTGAGAAATGCAGGCTATTACTACAGAACAGACAGTGAAAACCTGCCTAGTTTTCACATGCTTCACTGAGAAAGTGCCAGAGGTAATGAAAACCCATTGCACAACCCCACCTGCCACTGAAAGAGAGCCAGCATTGAAAGGGATCTATTTTTAGAGGGATGCTAAAGGTCAGCTAGCTAAGGCCTTTAGTCATCCAATGTCATCCCCAAGCCTTAAGATGCTTTTGAACAAGGCATTTGCTATACAGTAAATGGCAATTTTTTTTCCAAGACACTACTGATTTGCAAGTTCACCTTCAGTAAATAGTGCCAAAAGTGCTCTCAGGAAAAAGAAATGGCACAATTACAACTTGAGCAGGAGATAGAAAATGTCTGTAAAAATATAATGAGCTTCTGGAATGCTGTTATGATCCTGCTCCCATGAGAACAGCAAGAATCAGAGGATCATATTTTTAGGAAAATATGCAACATTTCAAGTTCTTCAAGAGCCACTGAAACGTCATATGGCCTACAGGAGGCCACAGAACCAGGGCAAAAAACCACCTTCTGCGTGTAGGCAATGATAGAGCATCACACTGCATGCACGTACCTACAGAACACCCTCCGTGACACGGGTGGATAACCCTGGAATGTCACAGCTGCTTGGGACCAGGAGCTGCCCTGCCGCAGCCTGGCCACGCCAGTGACACTTACAAAACCCCAGCACCTGCCCTTCCCCACCTCTGAGCAGCACACCCATTTCAAGTCTAGGCTTGATTTCAGAGTCTAGGGCTTGCTGAGCCACCTCACCGGAAAAATAGTGGCTGACACAAGGCAACACCTGTGGCAAAACAGCCCGTGCAGAAAGGCCCATGCACAGAGCAGTGGCATCCACCAGAAAGTGAGCCGGGTGTTTGGCTGAACAATTCCAAAGGCTGAATTCATGGCAGGTGCACCAAGAGGGAGCTGCAGCCTCAGGGCACACCTTATGGAGAGGAGCCCAGGCACGGCAAGAGCCAAGGGCCAAGGTGTGGGAGGCAGATGTGGAGCCACAGCTGGGGAACAGCCCCCAGTCTGTAAAACCAGCAGAGAAAGGAAATGACTGCAGGACTGGGCAAAAGCAAGTCTTCTCTGCTTGTCCAGCTTGATCTCCCACAGCTGGGCACAAGCTGCTCCTCCCCCATGTACTGGATAGAGGAATCAGGCCCTAAGATTTGTATGCATTATTTAAGCCCTTTGCATTTGCCAACAGATCTTCCCTTCTGTGAAGTCCCACTTTAGTTCTTCTGTCTGAGGTTTCACCTGTGATGTCTGAGTTGAAATTAAGCCACTCTTCAACTCCCCAAAATGGGATTGCTTGGCAGCTGACAGAATCATAAAAAAAAAATCCTCTTCCTCCTCCTCTTCACCGTGTAGGTGTGAACCCTCTCTGCCAGTCCTGAGCCATCACCCTGGGTCTGTTCTGGATGTAGTTTGCCACGTGAAACATAATAAATCTCAAGTATTACTACTACCAAGATGTGTCTTTGGCTGACCAGGGAGTGATCACAGTCCTGCCACATTGAATGAGATGAACAACAGCACAGAAGGTCACTCCTGACACACAGTTGTGAATTCACAGAGAAAACTTTCTGCAGTGTAGATCAAGGCACTTTCGCAGATGCTCGTACACAAATGGTACTACAGAATGGTGAGGACTGAATTCATGTTTCAATTTGCAAACTAAACTTGTACAGGAAATTTGTAGAGAATCAGAACATCATGAATTTTGACAGCTTTGTCAAAAGGAAGGAAACAGTAGAAAAAAAAAATCGGAAGAAAGAACACAAGAACGAAAGACTGACCTCGCTCGTCCAGGAGCCTTTCCAACTGGAACATTACCAGCACTGCTGGCACCAGTCAGAGGAGGCTCCAAGTAATTCTTGCTCCTTTCAGAGTCCATACACCTAACAGGAGAAACACTGTAGTCCTTGAGGATGCTTTGAATGGCAGGAGAAAGGAGGCAGCCTACTGGTGGTCTGTGTAGAGCAGGAAGACAAACAACACAGGCAGGAGACCTACAGCACGTACTGATTCTGCTCTGCTTTCAAAGACCTTCTCTGCCCAAAAACAAAATCCTCATTCTACTTAGTAACTGCTCTCACACGTTGTTCAACCTCTACAATGCAGAAAGCAGGGCCAGTGAACTGCAGTGAATCTTAAATGCTTTTAGTGACACTGGAAAGAAAAGGCAGTGCTTTGCCTGTATCTCTTCTTAGCAAGACAGGGAAAGGGAAAAATCTAAAGACATGGCTTGTTGTACAGCATTTCTTGCTTCACTGTTATTTTTACTATTTTTTATTGCCTAGGGCGTGAGTTTATAGTAGGTGAAAAAGTGGAGGAACAAGGTACCATTTTTATTTTTTCTCTCCTACATTCCCATAAGTTACAGTCACTGATG
The DNA here is from genome assembly GCF_017639235.1 of Corvus kubaryi. NCBI lineage: Eukaryota > Metazoa > Chordata > Aves > Passeriformes > Corvidae > Corvus > Corvus kubaryi. Next base: position 6,867,532 of record NW_024581101.1, on the reverse strand, counting down.
TTGCACAACTTTTGTCCCCATTATTTTCAGGATGGACTTTCCTGCTTCTTTATCACACTAAGTTCTGTTTCATCAGAAGCTGAGCAGCAATTTCCTTCATGGCTCAGATCACAGACATAAAAATGTTCACCACTATCAGGATGATTTACAAAAGGCACTGGTCCTCTGCATCCTCCATACAGACACTGGCCTCCTTGTCTCCTCCTTTATGACAAGTAGCAAATGAAGTAATGAAGTAGAAACGAAGTAATAAAATAAAGATAAATCATTCATCTTGGGAAGGTCTGCATCAGACCAATTAAAATAATGTCTTAGACACTGCCATAACGTATCGTACCTATGGGAAGAAGATACTAGCATGAGCAAGCCCTGCAATTACTATTTTCTCCAATTATAACCTCAGAGATTTCTAGCTCCAGCATAATAAAAGATTAACAAATTAAAATATATTAAAAAAATTAATCTTTATATTTTTTCCAGTAAGCTATTGAAGGTGATGATAGTGACAAATCTCTGCCTGGGGAGTAAGCTCACACACGTCCAGACCAACACCGGCTACCATCAGAATCACTGAGGGTGAGGAGGGTTTGCAGCTCTGGATCACACAGCTGCAGCCCACGTTCGCTCAGCAACTTCCCAGGGAGGCAAGGACTGTCCTAAGTAGGTAAAAAGGCTGCACTCCCATGAGCAGCAGAGGTGCAGTAGCTCCTGCTCAGCTCTCTCCCACGCTGTGCTTGATGCCACGGGGCCAGGAGCTCTCCCCTCCCCACTCAGATTGGGCAGAATCCACTGACACCGCACCACTGATGCCCAGGGGCTCGGGGCTGAGCAGTGTGTGCCACCACTACACCATAAAGAACCAAATACAGCAAAGAGGATGTAAATACTCAGCCCTCCTCAGTGTAAAACCTCCACACTGCTCTGTTCTTTGTCATGTTCTCAGCAGCAGCTTCCTCTGGAGTTAAACCTCAGGCATGAGAACGTTCCCTGCCGGAGTGATTTACGGAGCTCTAGCACCAGCAGCAGCCTCTGCCGCAGCACAGGAGCACCTCCAGAGACCAGAGCCTGAAGACAGCTGCGAGAGGGCACACAAGGGATGGCCTCAGGCAAGCAAAACACAGCAGGATTTCATTGAGCCCTGCTCTCGAAGTGCCCTGCTAGTCCTATAAATGTTCTGGCTGCATTTCAGAGCCACGTCTGCTCCCCAGCGACAGGGATATGGCACCTGGCACCATAGATTTGCCTCTAGGCAGTCGGTCCTAGGCTCCCTGGTCTGTGGATTCTTCCATGGGCCTACAAATCAATCAAAATCTGGTTTAGAATCTTACTCTCTCATCTAGAGTCCTAGTCTAAAAATAGCACCCATTCCCTCCACATCTGTTGATTTTCAAACATTTTATAGCACTGATATCTAATTAGAGAATATCACTGCCTGTTACAATTACATGTCATTTACTGATTGGATGACATGTGGAAACCCTTTTCATACCCCAAAGAAAATCTCCATCAATACTACACTAAAGATCTCAAAGATCTAGCAGAAACACTGAAGAAAAGAGGTTTTGGGGTTTTTTTAGCTTATCATTTCTGACCACTTCAAAGGTTTACAACAAAATTCAGTGTCAAAAACAATGAACAAGAGTTGAACATTGGGGAGATTGCAAATCACAGAAAATTCACTGTGACAGAGTTAACTGAAGCATGATCACACAGGCTATCAGACAAATCTGGATCACTTGAACGGACTGGCATGGCTTAAAGGGGTTTTTCTTTCATTTATAATTAATTAACCACTTGGCTGTCACATCACTGCATCCACGCACTCTGGTTGTGAATGTTTACACTGAAATCTCTGTAGAAGACACAGAGCCTGTGAGCCAGAAAAGGTGAGAAGGGAAGTTCTATCTGTGCACCAGAGAGATGCTCAGCTCACACCACGAAAGCAGCCAGAGCAGAGAACCGCTCACCACAAACCACCAAGGCAGCACCCCCAGCTTCCCTGGGGGCCTCCACCCCCGGCTGCAGAAGCCTCCTTTTGGGGTCACAGAGCACAGCGAGGCTTTGGCCTGTGCACTCGGACTTCTGATACGGGCTACAAAAATAAACTGCTAGGAAGAGCAAAGTCAATAAGGGTCCCAAAAAGCAACGGATGTTGCAGAGAGTGGTCTATGTGACTTGAGGCAGCTTTCCCAGAAAGTTCTCAGGGATGAAAAGCTTGTCATGCTGAAAGCAATGCTCAGAATGGAAACTGCATCAAGAAGTGTAACAATGAAGTGTGGAACTCCAGTTTAAACAATGAACAAATGAATTTAAGCAAATTAAATACTGCCTATCCTGCTTTAAAAATATCTGCTTCTGCCAGTAAATACATTCGAAGTGATTCTAGGGAATGCCAGAATAACTGAGGTCAGAAGGAACCTCCGGAGGCCATCCAGCTCACACCCCATTAATGTAGGGCCAGATAGATCAAGTCACAAAGTTTATACATTTAGGTCCTCAACTACTCCTCTTAGAGAAAGTCATTTCACAGGAGTCAACTGCAAGCTCAGGGTGTTTGTGATTAATTTCTTTAAATGCTGAAAATGTGCCTGTGAAGACTGAAGCTTCAAATAAAGCCAGTGAAATATGTGATGCTTCACAACAAAGCGTTCATCATGGCACTCAGTGCAGTCATATCTCAGACAGTCCTTGGACAGGACATCTGCATAAATCTAGTTTCTCTAAGCTCAGTGACACACAGGCATCTTCCATGGCTTATCTACTTGTGTACCTCAGGTATTTTTAAAGTAGACTTTACTGTCATTTTCCTGTTAATATTCTACAAAATGTAGCTAAACTCCTTTACCACTGCAGTCAGGGTCCAAGAAAGCGTGCAGCAAAACCTTTAATCCCCAGACAAGACGTGACACACAGCCCTAGAGAGCTACAGAGCCATCCCACTGTCCTGAGAGCCAGGAACAGGTTTTTGGAGACTTCCTGACACCACGGAGTGCCTGTACCCAGGGACTGCACCACCGGGGATGGACAGCACCCCAATGTCATGCCAGACCCTCAGTCTACCACCCAGCTCTGCCCTCTGGCAGTGTCCCCTGTGCTCATAGAGGAGTGGCCAGAAGTGATGGGCAGTGTCCCCCCCCATGCTCATAGAGGACTGGCTGGAAGTGGTGGCCATCTGCACCAGCTGTGTCTCACACACACGAACCTGTCACGTCCTTCCTTCTTTAAGCCTCTAAAGAAAAAGGCTGCTTAACAAAGGGTCCAGCATTTGTCTACTGTAAAACAGCTATGAGGCCAAAGCCCAAACAGCCACTCCACAGCTCAGCCACGAGCCCTGGGGCTTCTGCAGTGCCACGGCCATGCCCCCTGTTCCTACAGCCCCGCAGAACAAGGGCACGTTGCTCCAGGAGCACGGGGCTGCCTCACTCCAAGCCCTGCACCCTGGCTCCCGGCAGCTCTGAGGCATGGCGAATCCTGCACGAGCTGCCAGCACCAAGACACCAACCAAACATTGGGCTGAATATTTTAGCTGTAATAAATAGATTTGAAGAAAGGCTTTCTTTACTAACAACCTGCTTTATTTTTGCCAGCAGGCATGAATCAAAACAGAATCACAGTACCCTAGCCTGACTTCAAAGGATATGAACATTTAATTTTTCACAGCTTTTGCTGCACTGTCCATTGTACTGCAAACACACCCCCGAGCCCCCAAAATCTCTTTCATCACTAATTTAACTTTCCCCTTTTTAAAGATGACAATACAGAGAGGATGAGATGCATTTCCAGCGAAGGTCAACCTGGCATGACCTTGATGATTCTCCAGGCATGCCCAGCCTGTGGACACACAGAGGGCTCCACAGGCAGGAGGCTGGGCTGGGCTGGGCTGGGCTGGGCTGGGCTGGGCTGGGCCCCGCAGAGCTGGAGGATGCGATGCTCCTGGGCTCCCAGCGCTGTCTCCCAGACAGAGCCCGGGTTCCAAAGGTCAGTGCATGCCAGCAGATGGGAGGCAGCACATGATTTCCCTTTACTCTGTGGCATAGCAGAGGACTAGAGATCACATCTAAAATTTAATGCAATGATGCAAGTCAGGCAATTAGTAAATGACTCGGCATCTGCAGACCAGCAGGCCCCCTATTAACCAGCTAAGTACATTATCTTTGTGAAGATCATAGATTTCCCCCTTAAACTAATTGTGTGTAACCCCTGCAACTTGTCATATCCTACTGCAGCCTTGTGCCCCAGCCCTGCAAGGTGCTAGTGTCCTTGCCCCACTGACATCCACGGGAAGCAGCACAGCCCAACCTTCCCAAGAAGAGCATCCTCAGGCTCAGAATCTCAAATATCTGGTCAAGAGGGAAAACGGTTTCACCTGTGAATGGCCTAACAGGCTCTAATTAGCACTGTCTCTGCCATTCTCTCCAGTTGCAGTTATTCTGTGTCTGTCGCACAGCCAGGAGAACCTCAGTCACTCCTGGCATCAACCCTTACCAAATGCTGGTGCTTACCAAGGGAGGCTCCACCAAGCAGCATAACCAACTCCAGCTAAGCTTAGGACAAACACAAAGAAAACTATGAAAAACCTCTTGTCCTCCTGCCCCACCATGTAAAAGTTAACACAAAAGGTCAGGTGTTTCCATTAAGTTCTTAGAACTTTTATTCCAGTCAAAAAGATAGAAAATACCTCAACAGTGGTGACAAAAGCATCCAGATGCTTCGGGAACCCAGCAAGAACCTATTTCTTACTCTGAGGCATTGAACAGGCTTCAGCATGTTTACTACACCCAAAAAACATTGCTGGCAATGTAACACAGACCCTTCCACAAACTGGCTCACATTTCAGACAGATGTGATGTCATCCACAACACTACACACAGCAAAACCACAGGCGTTTGTCAAGGACTGCTGTCTACAGCAGGAAAATAATGTGTGATCCAGGCAAGGCAGAAGATAAGGACATGTTTTTCAGTGAAAGAAACCTTCCTCTGTCATCTACCACACAACCTGGCAACCCAGCACCTGGGAGAGGTGTGAGCAGCCATGAAGCACTCGCAGAGCACCTGCATCAGTGCACCCTTCTCCCAAAGGCTCCAGGGCATTGGCCACCCTTTGATACTAACAGATATCCTGAAACCACTTATTTCAGCCAACGGGCCTTTCACTACTCAGATGCAGCCCAGCCCAGGTACCGCCTTGCTGAACTCTGCCAGCTGTGCCAGCAATGATGGGAACACAAAGCCAAACTGCCCAAGTGTGACCAGGAGGAGAAAAGCCTCAAAAGAGAACTGTGGAGTTTGTATTAAAGTTGCACAGAAACTTATTACCCCTTCTGTCTTGGGATGAAAAGCTAGTATCTCTACACCCATCACCAGTCTGAAAAGCGTAAAACCAAATTTCAGTTCAGGTCCAATAAAAATGCCATTTAATTTTGACCCTATTAAAAATAAAAACCAAAATATTAAAAAAATCCCAAAAACCTGCAGGGTTGGTTCGTTTGCTTTAAGCAGACCTGAAATGCAAAGGAGGTTACACTCATCCCTCCCTCAGTTACATTTCAGTTACATTGTTACTTTCATCCATTTTATAAGAAAATTAGGCCCTTTTCCAGGTCTCTTCACACCCGTGCTTTCTTTGGCACATCACTCCTTTGTCTCCTCAATCAGCCCTACCTCCTGTCCCCCTGAGCTCTGGAGATGACAGCAGGACTGAGTATTTTGAAATGCACTGTTCTGCTTTCTGCAGACCACATCTAGATTCCCCTGGACAGCTTCCAGCTCATCTTCAGCTGGACCCTAATCCTTGGGCATGTGCGGAGGCTCCTGCTGGCCCCTCTGTGAGGCACAGGAGAGGTGCTCTGTCGCTGGGACCAGCTGCTGGACGACTGCATGCTCTGAATACTGGCCCCACATTCCCCAAGGTGCCCCTCCTTCCGCCAGATCAGGCTGCTGAACTGCCCCGGGTGTTTCCAAACGTGTCACCCACCGGTGAAAGGCTCCAGCGAGGCTAAAGCAACCTGCCTTCTCAAAATGAGTATTGATCACACAGCAACGTTCATCTGGAAACAGCCACGCTATCTGCTCATTTCTGCTCTTCCATTTCCTCTGTGGATAATTTTGATTTCATTTGTGGAAGCACGTTCTGCCCCATTAAGGCATTTAAAAGTTCATCACAGCCCAGAGCTGCAGGCTGTTGCAGAATGCAAGTGTTGAGCAGCAGCACAGAGCAGCATTTTGTCCATATTGATTTTACAAGCACTGCCTATGTCAGGAGCATTTCAGAGATGCTTGAAATCCCCTATCCCATTTTTTGTTTTTGCCATATGATCAGACAACCTGTAAGGCAAATCCAGCCCTCCTGCAGCTCAGTAGCTGCAGGTGCCACATTCCCAGCGCCGCCCTTTGTATTTTACAAACACGGCAAGCTCCACTGGTTCCCCAGTGAAGGAGCAGGACAATGCCTCCCTCAGGCAGGACAGGCCCATTTCTGAGGCAGCCTTGCCACACACGGACGCTCAGGGGCAGGCAGAGCTGAGCCTGGCAGCCCCCGGCAGCCGCGGGTCGGGCGCGTTCCTGCGCAGGGACAAACGGCGCTCGCAGGGGGCTTTGCTCCCCATGGCCTCGAGCCAGCTCTGCCAGACAAGGTCTCAGCAGCTCACCAGCCTGCCAGGCTACAGAGCAGGGCAGGGCCTGCAGATGCAGGCAGAGAAGGACATCAAGAGAACAAAGATTAATATGCTTCCATCAAATTTCACTGGAGACCGAACACCCCACCACGACACGCTGCTCAGTCGCACTGCACCGTGCTCTCAGGGAGGGACTGTAACAACTACTTTCATTAAACACAGCCCAGCGTTTGCCACTGCACCACACCTCGACATTTCCAGGACGTCACAGATGAGCACATCTTTAACCTAAACCATTCAGTAAAAAACACCACTCTGCACAGTATTTGTAACATTTAAACGTTCTCCTGACCTCCCTTATGAGATCACACAGGTTTCAGGTAATTCACCAAACTGAGAGCAACTGGTGCTCTGTGGCTGTGATAGAATTGGGTTACTGTAACTGCAGTGCAGTAGGGATACTGACTGGTCAGTAAAGAGAAAATTCCACACGGTTTAGTATCAGCAAACCGTAAACATAATTAATTAAGAGTTTGCAAACAGTCCCATTAAAAATAGTGGCAATAACCTTCTGTGTAGCATTAAAATTGTGCTAAGGGTCACAGAGTCTTTCTCAATATGGTTCAGTAATTATCCTAGAAGTCAAAATTGAAGATGGTATGACAGAAATTGAAGACTGTAGGATATTCCGATAAAATAGCAACATTCCCTCCTCCCGCACCTCGGAAGCTGTCACCAGTACATTTCAGTCCAGGCACCACTGGTGACTTATATTTACTGAAGACAAAAGCCAAAGACAAGCCCACTCTACACCTCTTCCTCCGTCAGTTTATGCAAAGGCCAAATTTAACTTCAATCAGAGCAGCACAGAAAAGCTCTGCCCATCAGCTGTCAATGCAGCTCAGCTTGTAGCTATCTTTTGAATGTTGCTTTCATGTTCTATTGATTTGTACTGGCCTAAGTCTATGAGTTTCACCTCTTGGTCTGATTGTCTGGTTTTACTATTTGTCACAAAAATTCACTAGAATTGGTACAGACAAAACCTTAGATGTCAGAAGCTGACATATAACAGCATGAAGATAGTGAGACACTGAAAATTGTTGTTAAATCTTTTAGCATTAATCTAAGATCTTTGTAGACTTAGAGAAAGCTACAAAAACCCTACAATATAACAATCGGGCAATTTTAGAAATGAACAGATAAAGGCGGAAGCACACAGAGCAGCAGCAGCAGCATCCAATCACAGATATAAGCATAAAAACAAGAATCCCCTCTATGATACTGATTACATGAGCTGGGCAAGTCTGGTCACCACCTTGAATCTGCCCATAGAGAGCAACTCCTGTACAGAGAACAACAAAATCTCTCGCAGGCTTTTCTCGTGCCCCAGTGCTGAAACCTCAGCTGGGGTTTTATTTCTTGCATCAAAAACACATTTTAGACAATTCCAAGTGTTTCTTCTGCCTTAAAAGTAAACTGCTCTGTAATTCCAATAAATTACCATTATATTCACCTTCTCAAGAGCAACTCAGCTGGGATGTAGGGTCCAGTGAGCACTTACCCTCCTGGTCAGTGATGGGGGGTATTTACCACCACAGAAACACCTCAGTTTGGCAGCTACCACACAGAGCAGGATTTCAGGATTTTTGTACCATATATCCAAACATGCACACAGGGAGCTAAAGACCACATTCCACCAGCCCATAATAATCAGCCTAGCAAGAATCTTCTACCCATGTCCAGCAAGTGAAGACACCTTCACTCTGCAGATGTGGAAGTGAAGCTCAGGACCCAGTGCAGGGCAGTGCTTCTCACCCATATTAGAGATTCAGGTCTCACCCCACACCATTTGTACACTGAATATAGAAGCATTTCTTCCCAAAGTTTTCTAATTTCCAGTGAGCAACTGAATGCTGACAAAGACAAGAAACCCCCTGTGCACTTCACTTCTAACACATGACGTTTCAAGATGTATTTTCCTTAATCTAAAGCTTGCCTCTCCCAAGCAGTAATATACACCAAAATCACAGCTCCCAAGTCTGAATGAATTCTTGATTGAGTTGTACAAGATTGCTTTGCTCTCAACTTCCTACATCTAACCTCAGGAAATTCCCATACCAGCTTAACAATAAATTGAGTTCTTTGTCACACATAATGAAAGAACAGCCACAGAGTTAATTCCTGCCTTCTTGGCCCACAGCCAATATAAAGCAAAGAGAAATTTGGGGGCATCAGCACTTTGGCTGATTTTCACACAGTTGCCACCACTTTATGTTTAAGCAGAAGTAGCTCAGAGTTTTGTTATAAAGTGATCACCTTGATTGAATGGAGAGAGTTTCACAGCTTCTGAGTATCTCCAAAGAGCTCAAGGGAAGAGTTACATGAATCCCTGCCCCACTAAGTGCTTTAGGAAATTGAAAAGGAGCAAAACACTCTCAGGCAAACTCAACAAGGCAATTTCTAGCTTGCCTATGCAGTGGCAGCATCAACCACCAACCACAAAGTGCCAGGATTTGTGCAAGCCTCAAGGATGCTGAAATACTTTTCCATAAGCTGCAGGGTCTCAAAGAGCAAAAGCCCTGTCCCTTGCTGCTCTGCCAGCCCACAGGGCTTGGGAGAGGCACATACCTGACCTATGGGCTTAAAATATAAAATTCTAAACAGGCAGCAAAACCTAGCAGGTGATGCAATGATATCACACAGGCAGATCTTCAGAAGAAAAAGAAAAAAAAAAAGTTTGGAAAAAACCTGCAGTAGGAAGCAGCACTTTAAATAAACAAGCAGCAAAGAATGTGAAAAGCTCTAATCCATTTGCTTGTTTGAAATATTACTCACAGGATGGTTCATCTCAAAGCACAGGCTTTGCAGCTTATCCTCCTCAAATGACTCCCAGATAAAATTAGTCAGGTGATTTGCAGGATATATTGATTAGAGAGGATTTAGCTAAGGCAACATAAAAAACATCCAGCTTTATCATTCAGTGAAAATGAAAGAGAAGAAAGAAAGCCTGCAAGCTATTATCACTGTATATAAATTAGGCTTTATTAATGAATTAACTAACAACATAGAAAATGCTAGATAAGAGTTAAAATAATGGAGTTTCTCTCTGAAGAAAAAAGAGTAGATCTCAGAAAAAAGCAATACAAATACAAATAAGTCTTCACTATTTGCTTGGTTTTTATCTAGTGTCCATAAAAGGCTGAATTTTCACCTGAACATTCCTGAAAAACCCTGAGATGCTCAGTTGTCTCTTCCAGCTCACACCTTTTTCCACCTTTACATAGAAACATCCTCAGCTTGCCTACATTAAATCCCAGGCAACATGGACTACCCAAACTTTTCCCAGTGAACACTGGTTTTCCTCAGGATTAACATACAAGTGCTCAAAATACCCTAATCATGCTATGTACAGACTGAAAAATTTGGGATTCTTCTGACATGAGGAAACAGAAATGGGCATCCTTGACTCAGAACTGGGCACCCTCAACTCCCCAGCTGGGTGGGGGCTCTCCTGAGGCTCCAGCTTTGCATGAGACCTTCAGAGGAGTGTCCTGCAGCAGCTTGACAGATGGTTTGTTTTATCTCCAGGCTAAGGTGTCCTTCGTGTGGCAGCTTTGTGAGAACACACCTGTGCTCTGACACACTGTGTAAAAACCCACCGACCCGAGCACACCAGGTAACCCAGCACAGCTCCCTGTAACGCTGAAACCTCCGTGTCCGTATGACCACAGAATCCTTTGTGGAACTGCCCAGAGTGCTTGCCCTGGAAGAAAAAGAGTAACTTCCTGGATATTATTTCATACCAACCAATGCTCGTACTCCCTCCAGCAGTGGCACTGATAGTGAGGCATCCATCAAGACCCATGGCAGCTCACAGCCTGTGCCTGGCAGCATTTAAAAGGATCATTCCATGCGAAATGCCCGTTTCCTCCAAGCCCCCTTACACTGACGCCTTTGTCTCAGAAGAGCTGTGAGTGCCCCAGCCCCAGTGGTGCTGCAGGAGGGAAGCAAGAGGCAGGAACAGCCCAGAAGGGCAGCTGGGAAACCCGAACAAGTGGAGGTCCTACTGTATTTACTCAATTGAAACAGCTCCTCTGAGATCCACTGCATCTCAATATGCTGGGCAAGACTCATCTCCCCACTGGCAGAACATGCTCCAGTGCGGAGAAAAGGTAGGGAACAAAGTCTGCTTACCACAATGCTTGCCTAGAAAGCTGCTTTGGGCAAGCCATGATTTGGTTTAAATCTGCCAAGGGGCTCTAGGTGGCAAAAGAGAGGGGCTCAGCCAGGCTGTCAAAAGAGCAGTGGTGTCAGCAGCCCCACTGCCACCTGCACCACGGCCTCCTGGCTGCCCTCGAGGTCTGACCCCGCTGCACGCCCTGCCCAGGACGGGGCCACGGCTGCCCTGAGCGGCACGAGGCCAGAGGGGCCCTTTCCATCTCTCTACTGACACTGCTTTATTTCCTCGAGTAATCAGCTGAGCCCACACTGACTCCAGCACTCCACAGCTAGATACTTTCCAGAGATGCAGGAGAAAAGCATTTAAATTCCCTCAGGCTGAAAAGGGAAATGAGTTCAGATCCACAATCCGAGGTTCATCAGCTCATCCAGGAACCACTGGGAAAAAGTGCTATGTCCCAGATGTGTTCTTGTTTTACGAATCATGATTCTCTAGCAATTAACTCATTTCAAGAAGATAAAGATGCTTCAAAGGTTTTTTACTTTTATTTTTGGTTTGAGTTAAAAATATATATTCTTGTCAGAGAGACATGCTGACAAATTTTCTTTTAGTTTCAGAGCATATCTGTTTTGTTTTTATGTGCTATTTTAGATCAAGCACAGAGCCAAAAAAATAAATGCAATTATGTATTCAGCTCTATGCTAAAGTTTCATTTAAAGTCAAAATGGAAAGTATTAACAGACAATCACAGGGTAGAGCAGTGAAGCAGCAGATTAGAAGATCCAGAATTCTGCTTAGTGGGCACATTTTTATGTTGCTGTCGTTACAGCCTTTCCTAAAATTCTTGTTATTGGCAAGAAAGTTCTCGTGAGAACAAGCCCATTTCTGACTGTCATGTTACATTTCTGGGAAGACAAAGACACCAGCTTGGTTTTACCGTATGTGAAGCACAAGAAAGAAACTGGTGGCCAGCAGCACAGCCAGCTCAAACCCACTTTGCAGCGACCTCTGCTTCAGCAGCAGGTCTGGGAGGGGACACCAAAGACAGGAGTCACCTTGCAGAAGAAGACCTGCAAAAATGTGACATCTATCTATTTTGCTCAGAAGATGGGCTCGCTATTTTTCAACAGTGCAATCCCATTGCCTTTCCTCCATTTGAATTTCATGGTACCTCAGAGCAGGAACAAAATGTAACCCTCAGGTTCAGTTCTACCCCAACATAAAATTGTTCCTCATGGAAATTAGTTAAGGTTATAAGGCTTCCTTTCAAATTCAGCTGAAAAAAAAAAAAGGGTATTTTTCCTTAAACTTACAGCCAATGGCATTCCCATATTCTGGGAGTCTGTGGAAAGACCCAAATTCTAACACCTTTACAGAAAAAAGTTCTCCTCGTGTCACTGGGAATACCTGTGCAAGTGAAGCAAGCAGGATGTATGAACCAACAGAACATCTTCCTTCACCAAAATGACCCCATTTCTGCTGGTTTATGCTTAAAGCAGGCTTTCCATTGGTTTACCAAAATAAACGTTCTAGCCTTTAACAAAACAAAAAACCTCACACAGCCCTTGATTCCCACACCAAGAGCACCGAAATGAAAATCTCTCTCAGTCTGTGAAATTGCTATTTGTTAAAATTTTATTAATTTAGGTCAGTCAATGGCTTGTAAAAATGTAAAAGCTCATTGCAGACTTTCTGCATATTCAGCAATTAAACTTCCACTGCACCTGGTAGTTTCCCACCTTGCACTCAGAGAACAGATCCAGTTTTATGGAAGCACAGCATGTGGTGTGTAATTACTTCCGAGAAGTCAACTAAAGCAGTTGGTCTCTTTTACAGTCCAATAACTTTCAATACTAAAATCACTTTAAAGAAACACTTTAAATGAAATTAAAGAACCAGTCTGAGCTTCCATGACTTAAATTCTTTATAATTGCTATGGATTCTGAAAAAGAACCTGTGCTCCTTTCATTGTGGCATCTCAGGCTGAAAGAACCATCAAATGCAGAGTGTTTCATTTAACCTCATACCCCTGTGGCACTGAAACCATAATCCTACATGCACTGAAGGCAACAAGAAACTTAATTTTAGTAGCAACTCAGGATTGAAACCGTCTTTCCACCACGGGGAAGCTCTCACCTGGATGGTGCAGAAGCAGAGCTCACGTCCACAAGGTCTGGAATGAACTGTTCTGCTGGACATAGCAGCTACAGTTTTGGAGTAAATATTTCACAAGCAGGGCACAAAAAGCACATCTATGAGAGTATTCACACATACTCTTAATGCTCCCAGAAGAGATTTCTTTTAGCTACTGGAGGAGCTAGTAGAGCACACCATCACTGCTGGCTGTAATGGTCTGACACAGCCCAAACAGTTTCTTCACACATACACTCTTCAAAATGACTCTATTCCTTTTCTTTCTCTCCCCTTAAGTCCCTTGACTCACTCACATGAGCACACTTCTATCCTGTCACTGCTTATCAAATATAAAACATAAATTACAAAGCTCAGGCACTCACTCATGGAAGCTCCGTAACATATTGGTGCAACTCAGTCCATCATTAACATTCCAGAGATACATCAACTGCTCCATATAACCACATTATCTCACCAACTGCTTTGGTGTCCCATTCCCCTTTTCTCCATTCTCCCTCCTTTCATCCATTTCGGGGGACTGTAACCCCCTTGTTTTTTTCTCCCTGTTACCAGGCACAGTTATTTACTGCACCCATGTATAACATGCCAAACCACATACTGGGCTCTCTCACCAGTCCAGTAAAACAAACTCCTTCTTTGCCTTTGATAAGTTGGAAAAATGTAACACAAAAAATATATAGTCAATCACAGCAAATGGAGCTAGAACAGTCAGCTTCTTACATCACAACTCTTATCTCAATGAGTTTATCTTTAATCCTACAGAGAACTCTATGAAACTGAGCAAAATTTCAGTAGATCAAAAATGGAATTCATTATGTGAAAAGATCAGAGACACCATATGACTGAAAATTATTCAGACAAATCCTCGGGTAAAGGCTTCAGAGGAAATTACTATGGATGAACATTATCCAGACTCACCCCAGCCTCACATGCAGGTGAACTCTGCAGAGCTCTCATGGACTCAGCAGAAACGTGGACAAAGGCAGGAAACCCAAGGGACTAAGCATCTGTTTTTGCAAATATTGGGCAAGGGCTCAGTCACGTGGCTTCAGGAGTTACCACGCACCAGCAGAAATGTTCCACCAGCACAGAAACTCAGCTGCTGGTACCATGACTTCTCTTACCACAGGACTAAAGAAGGCATAAGCAAAATCACACTAGCTTGTATTTCCTCTGGGCTGCATTCATATACGGACAGCTGTGCTGGCTTTGGCTGGGACTGGGTTAATTTTGTTCACAGTAGCTGGTACAGGGCTGTGCTCTGGAGGTGTGCTGGGAACAGCGTGGGTAATTCAGGGATGTTTTCCTGATCACTGAGCAGCGCTCACACAGAGCCAAGGCCTTTTCTGCTCCTCACCCCACGTGAGTGGGCTGGGGGGCACAAGGAGCTGGGAGGGGACACGGCCAGGACAGCTGACCCCGAGTGACCCAAGGGATGTCCCAGTCCATACGGCCTCGTGGTCAGCATGTACCGAGTCAGTGTCACCTGTGGTGGAGCCCTGCTCTCCTGGCCATGGCTGAACACCTGCCTGCCCATGGGAATGATTTCCTTGCTTTTCTTTGCTTGAACACCTGGCTTTTGCTTTACCTACGGAACTGTCTTTATCTCAACCCTAAACTTTTCTCACTTTTACCCTCCCAATTCTCTTCCTCATCCCATGGCAGGGAGCGAGGCTCAGTTGCTGGGTGCAGTTAAAGAACAGCAACAGCCAGTGTGTATCAATTGATCTCAGATGCCTCAAAAGCTCGTGCAAGCTTCTTCTCAAGATAAAATATGAGCAGCAATGACATGGTGAGTTAGCTCTGGGTATTATCAGCATTTACTCACTTGAAATATATTAACACTCTTTTATTATTTATATATTATGAGGACGTCAATCCATATTATGAATTATGAACCTAATTCTGCTCCCAGTAATATTAATGGCAGACAAATGTGTCTCTACACTTAATATATTCTTTTCAATGTCATTAACATATTAGTGATATCAAGTTCTGCTGTCACTACAAAACACTTCACGATATTCTACAAAATGATCTAGTATCTCAGAGAAGAAAAAAATACGCATTCTAGAAGAGCAGTCATCTCTCTTCTTAAG
Source organism: Corvus kubaryi (assembly GCF_017639235.1). Lineage (NCBI taxonomy): Eukaryota > Metazoa > Chordata > Aves > Passeriformes > Corvidae > Corvus > Corvus kubaryi. The sequence continues at coordinate 6,852,483 of NW_024581101.1, read as the reverse complement.
AGCCTAAGATGGAATATCACTCTGATGTCACTACTTTCAACATTAACTTAATTTTAATAATCCATATTTTACTCTAGACCAAGTGGTTCAACTAACAAAAGACAGAATATTGCAGGGAATGCATCAGAAGTGACAACACTTCCTGCAAAATGAACTAAAATAAACCAGCAAAAACCAAAAACAAACTAAACACCACAGAAGAAAAACAAAACCAAAGACCAACAAGCCAACAAAAGCAAACCAAACCAAAAGCAAAACCCTTGTTGCTCTTTAAAAACTAATTCTGGATGGGCCCATCTATTTGCCTTGATCAGCATATCCCCTCCTAATTACAAACTTCACCAAGCACACCCACAACTTGAGGAAAAAAAAAAATCCAGACCACTCAGAACCATAGATGAAGGGAAGTAATCCTGTCACAATAAGAAAAACCACAAAGCATCCAGGGATTTGATGAGCATGAGAAATCAATCGTGCATCAAGTCGATTGATGCGGTTTATTTTAAGTCCTTCTTTTCTGATTTATTGCCATCATTGCCGCCAATTTGCATAGATAATAGAACAAGACATCCTCTTAAAGTCTTAATCAGGAATTAAAACGTAATACACTGGCACATCTCTTTCTGCTCATCAGTGAAGCACACACATTAATGTTTAATGTCAGTTTTATTATAGGGATGGTACCGGATTGGAAAGAGGCACTTTTAACTCCTCGTGACATCACCACCAATCTGTGGCTGTAATAGCTGCAAATCAAAAAACAGTCAACAAATCCTTCAAGCTAAAGCAGGTTGTAAACATGACTGTTACAAGAACAAGGCTGAGCTGTATTTCTGAGAGCAGCGCAATTGTCTTTTCAGCATGGCAAGTACAGCTACAACTGCAATATTTTTCTGACGCATTTCCAAACTTTGCTAATTCTTTCTCAGAAACGAGATGATTTGTTCCTACTTTCAGTGTACTGAAGATGAGTGGGTAGTTTGCTCCTCAGCAAAGTGATTTCTTTGACAGGTACTTACAGCATTCACAAAACCACCACAAATATGCACAACTGTTTAAAAACAGTAGAGAAACAATGAAAGCCTCGCCTCAAAGAGCCAGAGAAAAGTGTGTTACAAGAGCAATTGTTGTGACACAAAGCATATGTGTTAAGTGGAACAGTGGAGAGCGGAACTTGAAGAGATGAGCACTGAAAACTGCTACCTCTGAGCCGGAGGTTCTGCACAAAAATCGGAGGAAGCTTGTGAGGAAAAACCTCAGCAAGAGCAGTTCAAATTGCACATTTCCTTCAGGAGGTGTGTTGGGAGAACATGCTCACAAGGAACCTGGGAAGGCAAAGCAGTAGAAATCATTCTCCGTGTTTCATGGAGAACAAAAATGGGCAAAGAAATAGAACACCACGCAGGACTAGCTGTGGGCCATGTCCACAGGACAGTGGGCCAGATCAGACTCTGGACAGGATTCTTAGCAATTCAGGACCATACACCTTAAAAGGAGTAAATTCTCGTGAGAATGTGAATCTCTCCAATACGCGGAGTATGAGACCCTCGGGTCACTGCTGCACCCCGATTCACACCGGAGATACAAACCTGACTATGTCTTTGTGCTTCCCCCTCTCAGATGAGCATCTTTGCCCTCTGCAATTCCTGCTTCCAAGAACTGCTTTCTTTCACTCTCCTCCCTTCCTGATTGCTTCTATCACACTGCTCAGGGGACAGCAGCACCCAGACTTGGCTCTGTGATAAAGCAGAGCTTGCTTACCTGCAGGGCCAAGGCAAAAGATACTAGAAATGACAAAGAAATGCTCTGGGACCAAATGTTGAAGCCTCAGAAGTGTTTTCCCCAAAATTTTCCAAGTACTGTAGGTTGGTTTGAGGGCTTTTTTTGGTTTTGTCAAAGGTCTGTGGATCTTTGACTAACAGACCCAGTTCTTGAACTTCTTCAAGCTCTCAGAGGCTAAAACGTGGTGACAGCCAAGCCCACGAGAGACTCTCAGTCTTGCAGTGACCCAGGCTCAGCTGTCACAGGGGACCCTCAGCTCAGAGCTGTCGGACTGGGGCTGCCCCACAGCTGAAGACCCAACCTTGTGATGATCCTTAGCAAGACTTAGTCAAGTCAGAAGGATTGTTTATGTGCTTAACTGACTTTGGTCATGGCTCATGAGACAATCTTTTACTTGCTAAATAAGGAAGACATGATGAGGGCTCTGACAGTAAGCAGCTTTACAGGTGCTGCTTCCTTTAACTCTGCTAAAATAATGAAGAATCAAGGTTTGCTGAGAAGCTTCTCCCTCAAAAAGAGCCTATATATAGATGAAAGATGAAATCTGCTACATCTCCATGTTAAAAATAACTGCAATATTAAAAATTAAAATTATCCTACAAAGAACTGTCATTATTAGCAGTTCTAACACCAAGTTAAAAATTAAATCCAATCAGCACAGAAAAACATTTGGAAACTCTTTTAAAAATGAAAGAGACAAAGACTAGCTACTATAAAATCCACTATCAATTGTATGAAGTGGAAATTTTCTTCCAGAAAAAAAAAATCCCTTGCTGTTACTGACATGTAGCCAAAACTGGAGCTGAAACAAGTGTGTGGCATGGATCTTTACCATCAAATCAGCTTCAAGTCAATTCCCAAGACAAGTATCTTTTCAGTATCTAGGATGCAGGTTTTGTTCAGTATGGTTACTGATGGAGGTTGGTAAAATACAACACTTGAAATATTCCAGGAAATGCTACACATGCCAGCGGTCACTTCATTCCATCAGCTCTAGGAGCAGCTGCATTAGCAGGCCAGATGTCTGGTTCCAGTTCTCTGCCACACACTACTCCTAATGCCTCGCTACAGGGAATTTCTTCCACAATTTTAATAGACAGTCTCTCTCAAAATTAATTTCACAGAGTGGAATATAAATTGCACTCTGCTTCAAATAAAACGTCAGGACCAACGTACTCTGGGTGTAGAAGGAGAGGAAGAACTAACAAATGAGAATGAAGATAAAAATTGCAAAATTTCAGTGGAGAATGAAGCACTTAGTAACGATAATTGCGCACATTCACCATGAGAACTTGAGGAGAACACCGTAAGTCACAAAATATTTGGATTTGAAGTATTAAAAATGTATAGCATCTGAGGATCTATCAGGTGGACAAATGGGGTTCTCTATTTCCTTCATTTTAAGTTAACCTATTTTACATGTAAAGCTGTGAAATCCACGTTGTTACAAAACTGACTTCTTTTTGTCTGCTCCTCCCGAGCAGGACTCAAACTTTAAGCAGCACCACAGAGCAAGCATCAGACTGAAAATGGAGTCCAGTGATAAAAAAATGCCCAGGACTTTAATTACTGTAAATTACGTAAGTCCACAAAATTAAGGGAAGTATCTTGACATCACCCTACGGTGTAGAGTGGGCTGGGTGGAGAAGGCTGGGGGTAACATGGCAAACATCACCTCCCATGCAACCTTTCTATCCTAGAGTGGCCAAAATTGCTTCAGGAAAGGGAATTTTATTTGTGTGCTGCCACAGTAGTTGTGACACCTTTTCAAGCTCAAAAGCAAAGGCAGTTGAGTAGGTTGAAGGTTTGGGCTCTTTAAAAAATCTTTTACATACCCAGGAAGATTTTTTTAATCTCCTATACACAGGAGGTATTGGTCTGCTTTGTGTGGTCCCTTCTCACATAAAGTGTAAAACTTATTCCTGTCAATGGAAAACAGAATTTAGCTTTTGGACTATCTCCTGCATCTTCTCCTTCCTCAACAATAATATGATCTTGAGATGCTTTGGGGTTTACTTTATTATGCCAAGGATATCTAAATTGTATCTCTTCAGTGACACGCTAGATAAAAATTGCCTGCTACAGTTTTCTTTGCCTGCCTTCATGGTGCTTATACATCAAGATGTCTTTATCTTCAGGACAGTATAGTTGGTAAAAAATTATTTTCCCTGTGAAATCGCGTTATTACTTCATTATTGAATTCTGACTTTTGTGTGAAGACTACTGTGCAACTTCTCCAACAGTCTAATAAAAAAACCCGTAGGAAAGTATTTCCCAGAGAATAAACAGCTCATATTTATAATAAATCTAAGGATAATATTTATTTCTATTTACACTTACGGCATCAGCAACAGCCCTTCACTCTCATTCAATTCCACAAGCCCAGCTGTACTACCAGCACTCTCAGAAGAGCTGTAAGGACGAGGACATTCCCTGGAGCCCAGCTCAGTTCTACTTTCCCACTACCATCAGCACGAGAGTTCTGACTTTCCACGTCCTTCCTGTGTTTGTCTAACAAGTTCTGCCTTTTCTAAACTGATTCTGAGGAAAAACCCTTAAACCAACACACCTCATCTCAGCAGAAAACCCAACTGAGAACAGGCACAGGAGCTGGCTGCCTCTGCCTGCAAACATTTGATACCTGGCAACCCAAGCAAGGCCACTGCTCTCCTTTGGGAATGCCTTCCTGTAAACCTGCAATGCTTATGAAAAACTGCTGGGAAACACTGCCAGACCACCATGGTCCTCTCAAAGTGCCAGGGCATTTAAGAGACCCTAAAGTCATTCAGACAAAGATTATTTTACTTCCAGATATGGGTGTTGGCTTGGTTTGATTTTAAAGCAACAGTATTAGAAAGAGTAAACCAGCACAGCATCACCTACCAAACAGTAAGAGGACTGCTGGTGATTTAGGAAGTTTTTCATATTGCTCACACTACAGTTAGAGAAAAAAAAATATAATAAATCTGAACCCCCCTCATACTTCCCTGACCTGGCTCAAATCTGCTCAGCTGGGAGGCTTTGACAGAAATGTGGTGGGAGGAAGGAGAGCAGAGCTTCCAGGCAAAAGCAATTTTTGAGGAGTTAATGAAATTTGCAAGTATAATTATTTTTAATCTGGGTGCCAAGTTCTCTCTCCATTCCATGGAATCCTGGTGCTGTGATGCTACAAAAGGAACACATGAGCCCTCAACTCTCATTACAGCATCATTATATAATTCACAAATACCATTCTCAAATTAAATCTACTGAAATGGGGTTACCTCAGAGTACCAAGGAACAGAGTATCTATAGAAGTCGGAGCCCATGGCAGTTACAAATCTGCCCTCCAATAAGCCAGAAAGGTGAAAAAAAATCCAAGTTTGCTTTCACAGAAAGCTCTTGCCAAGCTGAACTCAACAGGAGGCTGCAAGGAGACCCACCAGCCACCTGCTGCCAGGACAAGCACAGCCAAAGGCACACTGGAGCTGATCCACACCCACATGCCACCACTGCTGTCTTTGGGCAGTATTAGGAGAGGAAAAATGGGGAAGAGAGGAAATCACTCTCAAATATCTCTCAGTCCAGGACTTGCACCTTCTTCAGCATCTACTCCCTGCCCAGAAGCAGCAGATGCTGCTCGACCGACTCAGCTGGAGAGCAGACTCCAGGGTGGGGAAAGGATCACACTCCTGGGCTCCATAAAAAGCCAACCCAAAAACCAGAATGCTAAATCACCACTCACTCAACCTCTGGTTATGACAGAGAAATGAAGCAAGTGAAATGCAGGAGGAAAATACACACTTGCAGCTTCCCCAAGTACCCCCTGCCCTCAGCACGGCAGCTCTGCCTGCCAGGTCACTGGACTGGATTTAGCAGATGCTTGGAGTTCTCTCTGTTAGGGCAACCCACACAGCTTGGCTGCCTTTAGGAGTCCAAAATCTGCCCAGTCTACTCCCAGCCCTGGAGGCCTGTCTGAGCCTCAGAAAGTAGCTCTTGCCCTTCAGTGCACCACAGCTCCCAAGCTCCAGGACTTTTTGGGCACCAGTCCAGATGAGCTTGCATGCAGACAGACACTCCATGGCTGGCAAGAATCTGCTATAGGGTACTGCAGTCTGGCCAGAAGCATTTATTAAGAAAAACCTGCTGTAACAGCAAATACACATATATTTAGATTCTGTTCCAATTTTCTCCTTTTGTTTGCCGGGCACGTCGGCGTGTTAATGCTGTATTACCCACAGGGGATATCCAGCAGCTCAACAGCACAACTGCAAGGAATATTTCATTCCAGGTTAGAGATTTCCAAGAAGTTAAAGAAATTCCTATCAATTCCCTTGCTATAAAATTTTGTGATCACTAACAAAAGGCAAATTTAACATAAGAACAAACATATTGGCTAAATGAAAAACTCATCAACCCTGCAATTTAGTCTCTTGACATTGCCAATGGTGCCTAACTCAGGAGAAAGTATAAGGACAAGGCAAATGTACACCCAGCATCCCAGCAATCTGAGTCTCATCCCTTCTTAAAACAATTCTGAAGACAGGTTTCTTCTTCCACCGTTTCCACAGTAGCATAAAATAAATGAATCTGTATTAAAATTGAAGCAGATCTGCCTAACAAGTATTCTGTTTTAGATCACAGTCTCAGTGCTTATCTCCAACCAATACCAAAGTTGAGTTTGGATGAGACTTAAATGAAACGAAGTCTGCTCTGTCAGCCTACCATTCAGTGAGAGTCACATGCTTTCTATTTCCCCCCTACAGTGTGGACGCTGACTTAAGAGATTCTGGAGAAAAAATATCTTAGACTTCCTGCCCAGCGGTCAGAAGACAGCAGGCAGCACCCTCAGATGTATTAGGCTAACAGCATGAGCCTGCCATTCAGGTGGAGTAGCTAGAACATCTTGAAAGAGGTATTTAGAAGTGCAGAGAAATTGATTTGAGCAATTCGCAAAAAGAAGCCATTGACAAAAAGCAGCAGTTTCCAAAATCACTGGCAGCAGATGCCATGTTTGTAAGATTTGCCCACAAACGAGCATCTGTAATACAAAAAGAAAAACCAACAGAAATGCTTCTGGGGAAGGAAACTCTTAAAAACACATCTTTATATTCCAAGGCTTTTATGATCATGTCTTGGATTACAGGTTAGACTTCAACCTAGACATCTGAGGCTGGATTTATCCTACTGGAAGGCAAACTGAAAAACAACTGTTCCCCATCCCAAAATCAGAAGCTGACAGGCTCTTTCCATTGTTTTGCATAACAATACTGTGGAAATGAGCTTCAAGTAACATTTTCACTCAAGCTTTTGTTAAAGAAGAATGCTAATCATTCCCATCCTGCATCCCAATTACTCACTGCTTCTTAACTTCATTAACAACTCAAGAATCAGCATAGAAACAGAAGGCCTATAGAATGAAAAGATAGGCAGCAGAAATAAATGCATCAAAACCATTCTGAAGTCTTTCTCCCTGCCAGATAAAAGCTATGGAGAGATGAGCCATGCACACCACAAGAGGCCTCATGGCGATGGCACCGGGCTGTGACTCAGAACCACAGCCACAGCTCCAAGTGCCACAAGACTCCTTGGGATGACCTCAGGCAAGCAGTCCCATCCAGCTCTCGAAGCAGCAGAAAACAAAAAGCTTGTAAAGTGCCTGAAGCCTCCCTGAGATACTACAAGGGCGGATTTGGGTACAGGAGACACCAAGACACAGCGAAGGGGCCCAGAGAGCTCTTGAACAGATGCATCTCTGTGGTGAGAGGGGGGGAACTACACCATAAACCTGTAACTGGCAAGCCTAACAAAGTTAAAACTGATTTGCCCTCCTTAATTTAAAGCCCCTGAGCATACTCCTCTGATTCATAGCTGAGGCTACACTGGCACTCTCCCATCATTTACAGCAATCCCAATTGTGCCATACGGATGATCTCAGGTATCTCATCTTTACACAGCTGAGCCAGTCTATTTTTAAACCCAGTTATCTGCAGGCAGGATATTGGTCTAAAACTCATTAAGCATAATTTCATACACAGAAAGGCAAGCGATGGATCTGGTGAAGAAACGAGTCGATACAATGAATACACACATGTGACAGCAGAACAGAGCACAGGCAGCGGAGCGTTCATTAAAGAGCAGATTTTAAATTTGACCTTCACAATATGCAACAGAGGTAGTCTAAAGACACAAGCATGGCTTTACAGAAAGAATATTTATCCATCAAGTTCAACTGAGCTCCTATAAATAATGCAGAAGCAAAACACTAATTGGCCTGTTGCAGAAAAATTTTGCATTTCACAACTCACTGCTCTTCCTGTATATTATCTGGGGGTTTATTCTGACTAATCCAAGAATGCAGACATCTGTCCAAGAAGCCAGTACACAGCTCCCAGAAAAAGTACCAGCTTTTTCTTTTTAAACCTCGTTTCCTGTGAAAAAGAGATTAGACACCTTCACTGTCCAGCTATCCACCCCTCTATTACTTCATTTCTCCTATGAAATTGTTTTGCAAATTTCAACCATGTCTTAAGATAGGAACATGCTTCAAAAATATTGCTTGTAAAAATACAACCCAAACCAAAAGCCAGGCAAAGAGAGATCCAAAATAGTGGTGGAACAGCAGTTGTAAACCACTCCTTATCCATTTCACGAGGAGACATCCAGCAGCCCCACTTGTACTGCCACATGCAGGAGACTCTGAGCTCTCTCTGCCAAACAAGGGAGAAGCCAGAGTCAAGGGAAGTGTGAGGAACTGAGGAGCCTCAGAACAGAGGCTCCAAACTTGCCAGAAACCCCGTCACTACTTCAGTCCCTTACAGAACAACTGTCATGTCCAGTACAGATAAATTATCATCAAAACTTCAGGTTCTGACCATGTTTCCTCTTACTTAAAGGGTTTTTGTTTTCCCCCCCCTGAAAATAGAATACATGCTTGAAATTAATCTCATTCCTTCAATTTCACCTTTCTTTGTAATTATTATTTACTCAAACATTTTCAAGGGCTGGAAGAATTATTTATGCTGTTATAAAAGGGTCTTATTCATTAAGAGAGGAGACTGAGAAAATTTTTCTGCCAGGCCAGACACACAAGTGAATTCCTGAGCATCGCTGAGGTACCACCCCCACCTGGAGCAGCACCTGCCTGGGCAAGCACTTTGTCCTCACTACAACCGTGGAACAAAGACTCACTGCAAGAGCCATGCCAGTATGCTTGGTTAAATCTTCATGAATGTTTCAGAGAAGGTATTTAACCTCAGGTCCAGGCATCCTGGGGACTCAGGGGACACAGAGTTACCCCTGCCCTGCAGGATCCTCACCCGAGGTCACGCTGGGCACACCAGGCACTGCTGCTTGCACTGTCCCTCTGCTCTTTCTGGACTCAAGGAATCCACCCCCGCTTGCTGAGCACGTTAAGTGGACAAACATGCAAAATTCCTGAAAGTTGATCCAAACACTTCACTCACTTAAGCTCATTTCCATGACCTGGGTGGAAGTGTTTTCCTTCAGGAGGTGATCACCAGCCAAGCAACTGCTTGCATTTTAAAATCCATCCAATTTTTGAAGGGTTAATACCCCAAGAAACAGATGACTCTTCCACTCCTCCTCTCTCCTGGAAGAGGATGGGCAGCACAGATGGGCTGCATTAAATTTCGGCAAGAACCAGATGCCCATGTAGAAAGGACTTCAGCAGCCACCTCCTTGGCTAGTTCCACCAATAATAGCTGAGACCACAGTTCTGAAGTTGCCTCTGGCTCTATCACATGGTTATCCAGCTGATGAGCTACCCAGGCTGCCCTAGCCTTTGAGATATAACTTTTATTCCATTTGCCTGCCTTCCAGGGAAAATGATGCACTCTCTGTCACTTACTGTGCAAGTTATTGTACAAGGCCTTCAATAAAAATCTCCCAGTGGATTCTTTATGGAGAGATAAAATGAAATGTTTCTGCTTGCTTAGTCTGGTTTCTTGTTGGATCGCACTGGAAAATTTTAGGTACCATTTTTGGAAGAGGTTCTCTCTGACTGGGCCAATAATACCTTCTATATATGAAGACAAATGTTATCTTTAAAGAGAAATTCACCCAAAATCTCTAATACAGGCTTCTAAAAAAGCTGGCATTTAGGAAAGATCAGTGGAAAGGCTTTAGGAAGCTGAATGAAGTTATTTCACTGATTCCTTTTAGCAGCTTGAGCAGACTGGTTCCCAAACTTCAATTGAGAAGAATTCATATCAAAGCAGGGCTGCTTTTTAAGCCTGCTTTCCACAGAGAGGAAGAATCACAGAGAACAGTCCTGGAGGGAGTCCAGTGTAAAGTTTATGTTTACAAACAAGATCCTGCCTCAGGGTTTTGTTACTTAAGAGCCCCTAAGAAGTGTGAGTTTTGGACAATATTCAGAAACCTTGAAATCTTATGAAAAATTATAAATGCTGAACCAGACCCAACCATTCCAGTAATTTAAACTGAATTTTTGCTTAACAGAGGTCGTAAGCAAACAAACAAATGATTGTCAACAGGGCTTTTTTCTGTGGGACCAGACTAAGGGAAATGCTTTTCTCTTGGGCATGACCTTGACAACCTCCTGGTTTGTCCCCTGTGAGGCAGATTCAGCTCATGGGCCTGATCTCCTTTCCCTTTCACTCTAAGGCGTGCCTTGCTTAAAACTTAAGCTTAAAAAAAGATCTAGAGGATCTTCTTCAGAAAGGTAAGTATCATCTTAAAAAATAGCTAAAAAAGAATTCACTGCCATTCCGAATTAAGGTCTTCCCAAAGCAATGACAAAAATGTTCCTCTTATTTCTTGCATAAATTGCTCTAGATACTGACATGAATTTCACTCTCTCCCAACCCTGCCTGTTCAGTAACACTCTTATTTCCCTTGTAACATACTGAGAATCCACTTGGTCTCCCGAAACTTCTCTGGACTAAGAGAAGTGATGAGATGTAGCCTTTCCTCTCTTACCCCAGATTCAAACAAGGCACAAATGGGGCCTCTGTAACACACACACACAAACCCACCCCAGCATCTGACAGTGAGTTACTACTCAGCAGACAGGAGTATCTCTGAACAGACAGATGGCATCTAACACAGTACATTATTAACAGCGTTTAATGACCAGCACAAGGAATTATATGCCAGAAGCTTGTTTCAGTCAGGCTAAACAGTAGCAAACCACACAAATCATTCTGCTACTAATGTAAGGGGGCAATGCTATTTACAAACATTTGTTAAGACTTCACCCGAGGCAAAGAAGAATTAAACTTCACAGAACAAAACTCGGGGCAGCAGACAGGCTGGACAGAGGGGAAGCAGAAAGCAGACAGAAAAAGAGAGTCCACATGCTTTGGAGGGAAGCACAGCTTGTTTGGGTGAAGAGAGACCAAGAGCCAAGGCTGGCCAGTGTCTTCTGGAGCAACATCCAAACTGCTGGTCTTCAGAGAGTGCTTTCAGGATGTTCAGAGCCAGCTTCTCCTCTGAGTCGCCAGATAAATCAACATCTTGATCATATACTTTACACCCTTGAAGTGCTACACAAACAGGCACTAATTCCAGCTACACCAAGAAACCTAGGTAAACATGATTACTCCCAAATGGAAATACAGAACTACAACACAGAGGGGTCAGCAACTTCAGCAGGGCACACTGCCAAGCTGAGTTTACTGCTGGAAGGTTCTGGCTTGGAATTTAGCGTGTAGTTTGATCGATCATGAATTTTCAGACTGTTGTGTGAATGAGTTCCTTTCTCAGAAAGGAAAGCATCCTACATACTGTGAATAATTAAAGCAACAACAAAAACATGGTCTGCACACCCCAAAATACAGTATTTTATGCTTCTCCATAGCACTCCTCTATGGCCCAACTTGTGCTCAGCTTGAAAACTGCCAAACTGGACCAGCAAGAGTGTCATTACCTCTCTCCAACCTACCCAGCACAGGAAACTACAAGGAGCACTGCTCCTTAAAAAAGACTGACATAATTGCTTAGGGACAATTAAAAATTAGGTGTCTGAATGCATATACTCTCATATTGGGTATATTCTCAATATGTCATTACTTCTCCTTATAATTTCAATACAGATAAAAATGAAGTTAAAATACTTCCACAATAAAACAAGAGAGAAAACTTGATTACTTGAAATTACATTTTAAAAAAATCAGTTATAGACATGACTACTCTTAAAGAACAAGGGAATTCACCTTTTGTGGTTTCATCAAGTGCTATATACAAACGCCATTTTTATTCATTGCATTAACAACATCCAGTCTTTCTACATAAGAGGTAAATTTGGTATGCTTTTTTCAATATGAAAATGCAAAATACCAGTATTTCCAAAATTTGGTGCCGCATGTGAAAAGTAATCATATTCTCACCTTCATCTTACACAGTGCTTCCTTTTACCACATCCTTTTCCTCCTCCTGTCTGTCAGCTGCAGTATTTAATCCACTGGGGTATTAGCTGGGCAAACAACGATGTCCATTCCACATGTAATGCCCATTCCAGCACTCCTGGCACTCCCCAAACTGCCAGCTACTTCTGTGCCTTTCTAGTGCAAGTGGAAACAGGATATGACAAAGAAACAGGTGAGAGACCAGGAAAAACGAGTATCATATGTTGTCAGGGAAAGATATTGTTCTCACTCCCGCACTTCTATTTTTTGCAGTGCTGAAGCACGAAATGGTCTGTGAAAGGTTACTCATGAAGCATACAAAGACTCTGTGCCATCTCAGATGGCTCAAGCTGGTGCATGATTTACTGTCATTGTGCTAATGATCTCTTACCAATTACTCCAGACTCATGTTCTAAGTCCTAAACAATAAGCAGAACTCACATTTAGCCCAACTGCAGAAGATTAATTCAAAAAATGAACAGAAACCCCCAAAAAAGCACACCAACAAATTTACCCTTATTTCAATGTCTCCATATGTCCATCACTTGACATGATTCTGCATCACAGGAAAGTCCAGGGGAACAGGACCTTGTCCAGTGCCAGCTGGGGGTCAGCAAATCAGTATTTCCAGGGCATAGCCGGGAGAATACCCATCAGCTTCATTCAGCTTCAAGGAGCACTTTGGGAGATCACAAGTGGCTCAAGGCCAGCTCAGAGGGACCCCATGGCTGGGCTGGTCGGGCGCAGAGCAGGAGCCTGACATCCCACAGCACTGCAGGGGCTGCCACTGGCGGTCCCTGGCTGGGCTGAGCTGGGCTCCTGGCCCCAGGATGGAGGCTGAGGCAGGGGGCTCTGAAACCAACAGCTCAGCAGGGGAGGGGAGGGGAGGCATCCAGAGGCAGTGTCTTTCAAAATCACACTCACCACCACAGCTCTGCAGTGCTGCAAGGTGCTTTTTTGGTAAATATTTATTGGGATTATGTTTCCTTGCTCAGGGCTAGCAAGAGAGCATGTGCCATCATCTTGAGGACAGATTGGGAATGCAAACCCAACATATTCTTCTCTTCCCTTTCAAAATCAGATGATCAGCTGTGGCTTCAGTCCTGCCAAATTTTGTCAAATATAGCACAAAATTATACAGAACCATAGTAACTGCACTCCCACTATTGTTCTGATTTAAAGAGGAGTTTGATTACATTAGGTAAATATTTGTCCTTATGTAATAGCTCCCTCCAACATTCTAAAAATTTACCGTCTCCTAGAATTTAACTGAAGAGGGTGCTTTTATATGTCACTGCTCTGCCCCAAAATCAAGTATACTCTATTATACTATGAGTATTAAACTGTGAGTAATGTTATTACAAGCAGTAATAGTTATCCAGACAATTATGTAGCTTCTATTAATTCTAGAAGCTTTAAGCAAATTCAGAGTCAGTAAGAACTGCAACGCCATCTCTGATGAGCTAAATAGCAGTTATTTATTCACAGATTGTTAAATTCTTATGGCCCTGGGACTTCCAGGAAGAAAGCAACAAAGAACTGACTCCCCATCTAAATACTGGCTCATTCTTCATGTTGATATAATTATGAAGTTTCAGTCATTGCAAAGCTGTTCACACTGCTCTACATGCATTGCAAAATATATGCTAACTGCAGTTTTTCCATTATAAAACTCGCTAGTGAAGTCACTGTTCTATTTCCAGCTCAGCTCTGGCACTGTGCGGATGCTCGCTGCTTAGTAAATAGAAATATTTTTTTTAGGGAAAAAAGAACATACTGAATAAAAAAGCTAGAGGCTTTTGATACCCTTTCTTCCAAGTCATTTCAAATAAGGTAATGAAATAAATGAATAATAAAGAACAAACAGAAGCTTGTGTGATGACTCAATACACCAGGAGTCATGAGGAAAATGATGAATTCTTGACTACACATTCCAATATACTACACAGGAGTGTACACATTGACAAACTTCCACCTTTTAAAATAAAAATCAACAGCCCTAGGCAGCATTACTCGATCTTCTTATCACTTTGGTAATTACATTCCTTCTAGCACACACATGCAAAGGAGGGAATTTAAGATGTTAACTTTAGGCTTGGAAAAGAAAGAACAAAGCGAGCGAACTCTTCTACCCCGTGTCCTTCCTGCTCAGCTCCAGCTGGGCTCTTGACTTCTTTGGTCAGCCTCCGAGATGAAAAAAAAATCTAGCCCCATGCAAATACATCAGCTGGTTTTCCAAAGAATATCTGCTCAAATAAATTATTTAATTTGCCTTGGCTGTATTCATATGTGTGTTCTGTGAATCTTGGAGGTAAGGCGATTGTCACAAAAATTTGTTCAAACAAGGGAATTAAAACAAGCTTGTTGACAGTTTTCTTCTGAAACGATGAAGATTTCTATCTGAAACATGGTTATGAAATGAGTCCAGATCAAACAATCAGAAAACTTGCCAGCACTTACTGTATCACAGACCAACAGCAGAGTTCAAAGGACTCACTCCCCACAGAAGAGTCTCTAGAGAAATAAATGCATACAACTTTCTAAATCCTGTTTCAAAAGGGAGAGGTTTCAGAACATAGCACTCAGAAGCCACGTTGTTTGTCCAGACCTCAACCAGCACTTTCAGTGCAACAACAATTTCAGTGCGTGACGTTTCCCACTTTCCAAGAGCTGGACATTAAAGCACAACAACACAGCGTCATGCAAGAACACGGCCCCATGATGCTCCTACCCTCCCTAACCCACAGCACACACAGCTCCTAAGTAAAACCCAGTGCTTTGGTCATTACTCAAGCAAAACTCTCTCTGCCCTCAGCCAGATTTTGGTCCAAGGATGAAAAAACTGAAGGTCATGTGGGAGATGCACACACAGGCTGCATGGAGAGACTGCAATAGAAAGAAAATATATTTTAAGAGGTACATCTGGAAGGTAAGAATAGACTATTGCAGTGACAAAAATACTTTTTAAAATAGAGCACACTTGTTCTATCCCTTTCTGCTGCCAAGAGGAATCAGCAGCAGAGGAGTGGAGACAGCAGGGACAGGTGTTTTCTCTAAAAGGAGAATTGGTTCTTTTGGCCACCTATACAGCACATTTGGCCAATGGGTTCAAATCCAAGTGTGGGATCCTTCCATCAGCAACATTCAGTCACTGGCAAGCTTTGCTGGAAGCTCTGCAGTTGCCTTTCACATGATCAGATGAAAAGCTGCTTTCTGAGCTTCTGTTTGCCATTCCTTTTTTCTTCTAAACCATGTATTATTTAAAATTATCTGGAAGAGTTACAAATTACTCTAACCAATTCTTTCAGCATGCAAGAATATATGACTGTAAGGAGATTATAAATATATTTTCCTACAGCTGAGCAGTTCAAGCCCAACATTTAAATGTTGGTATAAAAATATGTGAAACCAAATTGTATGACAGAGCTTTCTTTGTCAAAACACAAATGTCTCATAAAATATGCTGTCTGGCATCATAAGTAGTAGGTGATATTTTTCAGACAAACTTTTTCAAGGAAAAATACCTATTAAAATTAGCAAAAGACATCCAAAATTAAGGTTTGATATTTTGTCTTTTTCAAATGGCAACAATTCTGAGGTTTATTAGATTTGTTTAAAGATCAACCCCAAAATAAAAAAATTAGCTATGCAAAATATTTTTTCAGACCTTCATAACTTCTTGAAGTTCCTTGGTTGAAAACTACCTAAAAAACTCTCATATTTATGCAGTTCTCCTATCTGCCTTTTTTGTCTCCAATATTTCTCAACAGTCCACAAACCAAAACACAGCATTTCTTTGGCTCTGATCCAAAGAACCTTCACCCATGTAACTTATCAAAAGGTTTTTTGGATTTTAAGTCTTCCCAGCAGCTGTGATCTTTTGGCGGCTCGTGCGAGGAGAAGGGAAGTTGAATTTCCTGGAAAAGAAACCACTCTCAACCATCCCCTCACGGCCTCGCCAACACACGGGCAGCACTGCTGCCTTGCAGGAGGACCAGGGCAAGATGCAGGGGTAAAATGACTTAACAGCACCTGCAAAGATGGGATGGGAGGAAGGGGAAGGCAAAGGGAAATCTGCCAGGCTGTGCTGAAGACACAAAATGTCTCTTAGCAAGTATTAGGCAGAAACCCAAAGGACTGGGAAATGGTCACCACCCTTCCCCAGCCAAGATGGAGATCCAGGCCTCCAGAGAGGAGCTGCCAGCAGGGAATCTGCTGAAGGAGGATGCAAAAGCCCCTCCCCAGAGTGATGTTCTCCACTCGGACTCTTGGGCGCCAGGGGTGAAGCGTATGGGGCCACACGGGAAGCAGAGGCTGCTCTGACACAGCACAGCCAGAAGCAGGAACTTGATCTGCAGAAACTCATACTCATTTCTGCACTCCTGTGTCCCTGCCTTTCCCTAATTACAGTTCCTTTGGTCAGAGCTATTATATCTCAGCTCTTGAGAGGCAGCTTTGATGATTTCAGAGAAATGAAAGCAACTGACAACAAAAACTGGACATTCACTCCAAGTAAAGCAAAAAGTATTAGGCTGCAATTGTATCAAATTATGATCAGTTTTATCCCTCTAGGAAAGGCTTCACAAATAACCAAAAGACCTGTGAGTACAAATATTTCAACTCACGTAGACTATAAAGTATTTAGTTTCTTTGAAAGTGTGGAGGGTTTGATCTTCTCTTGCTTTGTCAAAGCAAGATGCAAAGCCCTGGATCTATTCAGTTACACTGTGGTCACCCACAACGACGTGTTTTTGTCAACAGAGCAGACATGAGGCGACATACTCTTGTTCTGCATCAGCCTCAAAAGGCTCCTATGTTACACATGGCCGTGAAAGGACGAAGATAAAAACGGGAAAAGGAAAAAATAGAGCTTAAGCTGAGATACAGGCGAGCTTCCTAAAAACCCTTACTATAATCTATTTACATGGTTCCTGCAGAGGCTCTTTGGGTAGACAACTGTTTTATTTACACAGTGCTTTACACTTCAAATTCCAGCAATTTACCTGAGCAACTAAAAACTTATATGCAGATAAAACCAGAAGGGATCAGAAATCCTCAGCCAGACAATTCCAAATGAAAACCATGCTAGTTACAGATTTTGTGTTGTATCAGGCAAAAATGAGCAGCTGCTGTGGACACTGCACTTCAAACTGGCTGTTATTAAATATCTCATGGAAGTAAGTCATATTCAAACCCACCTATGACATGACCAGTGGCAAAACCTTACAAGCATGACATCTGACTTCAATGATACTCATCCTGCAAATAAATACAAATATGCTCTCTTGATAGAGATGGTAGATCTTTTTTTTACAAGGCAAATGACTACGAAAATCAGGTGAGCGATGGATCACGTACTGTATCAGTCAGAAATCAGCAGCCTGCAAAGCTGCTGAGCATCCTTAATGCATTTTGCATTGCAAAAGTATTCAGCACTTCACTGAATCAGGCCCCACAGCCAATTAAGAATTCCTGATTCCAAGAAAATTATCTAAAACACAATGGCCACCACACACAGAAGAATCACTCCCTTTTTACACTAAGCATTTTGTCATTTACAGTAACACCCATCAGGCCCAGCTGCATCCAGGGTCCAGGGCAAAACTGTAGCCTTGTCCCCACGTACTTTCTCATAAGCAGGGACAGGAAGCAGATGAACACGTTGCAGAAACAAAATCCTGGCTACAGGTAAAATAGCAGCAAACAAGACTGGGGGCCAAAGGAACCCTTCCTGCTTCACTGAAACACTTCTCCTTCTGGCGAGTCTGTATTTTCCAGAAGACATAACCCCCTCCCCTGTCACAAAGCTTCTCTCCAGCTCAAACCTTTAACACCCATTGCCTCTGAAGCAGCAAACAGGTCGGATATTTTTCATCAGCTGCCAACCTCGACATGCGCACAGCTCATCTCTGCTGGCTATTCAAGACTTCTCTTCAGTCACCTGACTTGTCTACCAAGAACCACAGCAGCAGGCTACCCTATAACCGTGAGCTCATTCTGATGTTCAAATCCAGCTAAAATGAATTACTAAACTACTGCAATAAAATGAAATAAAACTTACACAGCAAGATTTCTTGCTGGCCCTACAGGCTGCACTCTGTCTTACATTATACAAGCCCATAAAATATTTAAAGTGACCATGTCTACACAATTACACATAATTGAAAGGAGAGGAATATACTGCTAAATTATATAAATCATGCTGCCATTTGTGTCCATGCAGGACTAATACTAAATATAATTAAAATCCTTGGGTGTTTTTCTAAGAGAAACTGTCAGGCTGACTGCATTTGAACAGCAGTTGTTCAACATACTGGTTTCACAGCCACCTTAAACAGACTGCAGATATAAGGGGAAGCTCTCTACAAGCACTTGAGCATTTAAAAGCGCATCTTGCCTGAAATTCGGAACACCTGAGCTGTGCCCCAGCCCCACCACACTGCAGGGCAGGGTGAGCACGCCCATGTTTACCTTCAGAACTGAAACAGTCTGAAGCCTCTGCACTGCAGTTCTCTGAGGAGCTCAATCCAGACAACGTATTCAGGGCCATGGACAGCTTTGATTTCACTATAAACCACATCAAACACTCATATTGGCTTGAAAACACACGAAGGCAACAGCAACTTTTCAAAGATTTCGTTTTTTATGTGACAGCAAAGAGTATGGTGATCAAGTTTCTCTTCCCCAACATCTCCCATTTTCCAGGGCAGCACCTTCTTCATCAAACTGAGGATGAGATCAGAATGTGGCCAGTGTAACACAGTTCCTCACGATGAAAGCAGGACAAGCACAATTATCATGGATCGACCGATGGCCGGACCAGCTGTCAATAAAAGCAAATCAAATTCTCTGTGTTGTCTTAGTTTTACTCTCAAGTCCAAGGTCTCTGCAGGACCAAGCCTTACTTTGGGTACAACCAGGTAAGAAACACAAGTGGAACAGTTTGCTAAGCAGAGTATGATAAAAATTTAGGAAGTTATGTCAAGCCCCACTAAGAATTTGTAAACATACACAGAAGCCAACTGTTCTATGAGATCATTTGAAAGACTGATCCAAATTACTATCGAAATGCTAAAGCTAAGATTTTTTTCACATCCTCCAGCAATTACTTTCCCAGCAGTTATTCCTTTAGTGTATAGTGGTAGCACAACATTTTTATTCCATAAAGTTTCCAATTTTTTATGTCCAGTAGAAAGGCTCTGCTCTCTCAAGAGACTCATAAATTCCCTACATTGTACCAAAACACAAGGTAAATTTTGTATTACTACAGAGATTGAAGCATCGTTTTGTTACTTATGCACTCTAATATGTATTCTAAATCCTGCAGCTTTGCACTGCCCTTCTCCTCTGGCCCATCCAAAAGCCCACTGCTCATGCTACACACATCAAAGTGTGATAATGAAACAGAGGCCACTCAAAGCATTCACATATGCACACACCCCTATCACCACCATGCAGTCTCAGCAAGTGTTTGTCTGCTTAAAACCTCAGCGTCACCCTTAAATTGCAACGAGAGAAAATAAGCTACGTTCTTATTTCTTCCTACAGAACAAGATCTCCGGTCTCCAGCAAGCCCTTCTGGATTTGGATCCATTTCCTTGGTATGATTTGTTAAGGAGCTGTGGCTGCCATCTCTCCCCAAAGAGCGAGAGGCGCCGAGCGCAGGGATCTGACGGCAGCGTGGTGTCCCCTGGCAGCAGCAGCCCCGTCAGGCCCGACACGAGCATTTAGCCCATGGCAGGCGAGCATCAACTCCTCCAGCGGCACCTGCGAACACCTGACAGTCTGCACAGGGAACAGCCCGCAGGTGTCCCTGGCCCTGCGTGCAGCACGGCTCGGCAGGCAGCCGCCCGCACGCTGACACCTCCAGATGGCTGCAGAGCAGCCACAGCACGGACACAAAGCTCCACACGGCGAGAAACAGCGTCCTGACTTTCTGCTTGGGGAGGAAAGCAACCCTAAGGCTTTGAGGCTCCTGAACTCCTGTGGTGGACAAACTTCAAAAGCAAGACAACCCAGCAGACTGTGGGAAGCGTCTTGGTCCTTACACACCCTCACCCTACAGCAACTCACTCATCACTCAGATGTACTTTAGTGGCCTCCTGACACCCCAGGTCAGCGGTAGAAGCCTTTCCTAGAGCTGCCCCAAGAGCCGGCCGACTCCAGGCTACCCATGAGCCCATCAGCCAATCTCCCCACGCCTCAGGAGCACTCTCTGTCCTCCCATCTCGGGTAAAAGACCACAAAGCAAATTACCAAATAGAAAAAAAATTATTAATTTCTCTCATAATAGATAAAATAAAGAGCAAGTGAAACCCGTTGTCCTGTAGACCAGAGAAGAACTGTGTGCTCTGGATTTTTCTGCATCTTTGCCCTGCCTTTTAGCTGCCTGGTTGTTTTAAATAACCTCAGAGGTTTCTGTTTATGTTTAATGGGCATATTTTCCTTTCTGTTCAAATTCTTTCACATTTAAGGCTATCATCAGTCATACTGATTTTTCATGGACTAACTAGACTGAAGAAACAAATAATGTGTTATTCCTTACACATAATTTTTCCAAATGGCTTCTTTGCCCAGGGCACAATGCGGTAGAGGCTGTGCTGCACTTGTTGCTGACTGATACAAATGCCTGCTGCAATCCCACACGGCATCCTTTGCACATGGGGTCTGCTGGAAACTCAGGTGGCTGCAGCACTCCAGCACCCAATGCACTAGAGGAAACCACAGCAGGAAAAATAAGCTGACCAGAGAGAACTTAAATCCAACGTGACCCATCCAGCACCACTCTTCATGCACAACCTGCTTGTGCCCCAGGCAAGGGTAGTTTTGGTAGATGCCATCTGTGAGAATGTGACATTTTTTTTCCCAGTAAAATTCCAGACAGAAACACAATATTAGAAATTCCTTGATCTAGAGCATGAAATTGTCTCGAAGACGTGACACATTGCAGACTGTGACTGTAAAAAAGGAGGAGTCATTTCCCAGTTCAGCATGACTCCAGCTGTTTGGCAAACAAGCAATTAACAACACAAAGTGGCAATGGCTTCAACAAAGGTAAGGGAGCAGCTGAAGGTGGATGTGCTGAATAGTGATGAAAAGCACATTTCAGATACAGGAAGGAAACGAGACTCAGGCTGCAGGGAGCAAAGAGGGCAGGAGGAAATGACTGAGATTGACCAGGCAAAGAACACAGTGAGGAGAACACCAAAGCCAAGCTGGCTCCCCAGTGCCCCGCCAGCTGTGCAAGCCCAGGGTGGAAACAGCACAACCACAAGAAATACACAGCCCACAGTGGAAGTGAAGCTCTTCACACAATTTATTTTTATCTCCTGAAGCTGCCAGGATACCCATGTTGCAAAGCAAGGAGGGTTCCGCTCTGTGTTGGGTTGACAGAAGGGTGGGGGACAAGGCAAAAACTTTTCAGTGCAATTGCCTGTGGAGTTTGCCCTTTTACTAGAATTGGAAGGATATTTATAGAATAAAGTTTCACTTCAAGCCCTGTCACATACTATATTACTCAGGAAGTGTCAGAAGTGCAGCAGCAAAACTGAAATGAATTAAAATCATCTTTTGAACCATTTGATGCCTGGCGAAATAGGACACGATGAGCAATGATACCCTTTGGAACCAAAACAAGGAGAAGAGAATTTTAATCCATCTCTTTAGAGCTTATCTTCCATTCTGAGTATTTTGGGAAGAAGTTGGTACACCTGACTAAGAAACAGACAACTCAGCCACTGACACAATCTGTAGCTTACAGACCAAAAATGGTGCTTTGCTTACCACCAGTTTGCATCATCAGAGCAGGCAGGTCTGTGACTCACATACCAGTGCACTGCTCAAGTGCATTTCCAAGGATACTCCCACCTTCACTCTGTCCAACAAGTTTTTCCATTGCACTTATATGTTGGAATTGATTTTTCAGCCACAAAAGAAGATGCAAGAAATGTACCAGTATGAAAGAAGGGATAATTAATGAATTTGAAAGAGTGTCTTAAAAAAAATAAATCCACACACAATGGCAGTTGTTTCTGTGCATGTCAGACACAAGACAGTGAAAGACCAGGCAACATTCACTAGTGTCATCAGTAACAACTGATCATCCTGGCAGCAAACACATACAGTGTGATGCCTGGCAGCAGGAAATTTCAAGTATTGCACTGCGAGAGCTAAATAAAAATTCAAACACAGTCCTCAAGCTCAGTTAATCCTGATACAAACAGAACAAGGAAACAAAGTGCTTCTATTACACCTATTCTAGGGGTTGCTCCAAGCTATACCACATGCCAATTACTCAAAAGTAACAAGTCCTTTAGGAATCAGAGCAGAAGGCATGGCCAGAAGACAATTTCTAGAAATGAAAGAGAAATTTTAAGTATCTACACACTGTAATCCACAAGTCTTGTCAAATAAAAGACAGGGGAAGAATAACCATGATCTTCCTGAAAGAAAACTGAGTTCTAACTTTTCAGATTTTACTGTTCAGGGAAGGCAATTAAGTGAATTATTACCTGCTACATTGGAATACTTTTCCACAACTGTAGGACATTTGGGGTTGAAACAATTCCCACTGTATCACATTGCTTTCTTACTATCAGTGTATGACTGAATGACAGCAAGTTCAAGCCACTGCAGTTCCTTGCAGCTGTTTCAGGCACTTTGCTGTCCCAGTGCACACACCTTTTCCTGTCACCAAACCATGCGGATTCACCCAGCTTCAGAGCATTACAGACATCACAAAGTGGCCTTACAACTCTTCAAGCCCTCCCCTGGGCATGGCTTAATTTCCTGAACTGCAGCAAAGAAAAATATGCCACAGTAGGAAAGAGTTTGATATTAACTGATTTGTAAGACTGTTTCTGTTTGCTCCATGTACTGAAACGAAACAATTCCATTACAGAACTGCTGAGATTTTTGTTTGTTTGTTTTTAAATAAAAATAGCTAAATTAGACACTATAAATTTTAAAATAACCTCAGAACCTTTGTTGTCTACTTAAAGGAATTTCATCCTTTTTATCATCGTGTCCTCAGCTTGCGTGTGGGTGATGGGAAGGCTTGGGGCCATTACTGACCCAAGGAAAAAGCAAACAGATGCTGCAGACCTGTCTGAAAAAGGCACTGCTGAGTCCCTCGAAGCAGTTATAGGGAAAAGGCTTTTGAATGATGGACCCAAACCCTGTCTCAGTTCATTGCAAGCCTGACTAGTGCCCAATACTATTTTAAAGACTTCTACAGAAAAGCCTTGAAAGCGTTTTCATTTCTTGCGTATTACCAGAGACAGTAAATTCTACCATCTTCCAACCAAAAGAGGTGGAACCCCTCCTTCTATTTTGTTATTTTCTTAGTTCCATTTTGCAATCTGTCAAGCAGGGTTCAAAAAGGAACATAACTAAAAATTTACTCTTCAGAAACAAGTTTTTATCTTTTTTCCCCACAGATCCAGCAGAGAGAGGAGGAGGAGAGAGGGAAGATGAACAACAACAAAAAAAAAAAAGACAAAAAAAAAAAAGACTTCCTGTCACATAAACAATGAAAAAGATGCTCAAAGACTGAAAATTTCACATGCAGCTTTTGAAGTTATTTTTTACTTCTTTATATTTTGTTGCATGCTCTACCTGCTGGATTTTTTCCCTTGGTAGCTTGACAAGTTCTTTTTAAAAAAGGCAAGTCAAGAAGTTTTCACTGATCTTGTCCAAATAAAAGGAAGATTCTTTTCGTTGAGTATGCAAACTGCAATCCTTTGAACAAAAGGCACTTGCCCACATGATGCCAAATCTTTTCTCGGCTGAGAGCTTACACAATGTAGACTCCATCCACAATAACACAAGTGCAATAGGGAGGAAAAATAAAATTTAAACCAATCTCCTGCTTTGGCCAGGCACACCACACAGAAACCCTCTTTTGTCATTTAGGCTTGAGGAAGTGTGATGTTTTCTGTATCGCTGTTCTGCGGAGCCAATGCCCGGGTGCGGGCACTGAGATGACAAAGTGGTGCCCGTGTGTGACATGAGCAGGCAGCTCCGCCAGCCAAGGAGGAGAACAAACCTCCCAGTGTTCGAGCTCATTTCCTCAGAGCTTGCTGAGTTATCCTCAAAATGGTTACAAAACAAAAGCAAATCTCCGGAAAACCATTCAACTGTAATCTCTGTGGACATTTCCAGCATCGGCCAGCCAAAAGGCAAGGCTCACCTTTCTCCTCAGCTCACCTTTGCTCAGCTGTCCTTTCTCCTTGCACTGCTCTCCTGTTAACCCCTTGCAAACTGCTGTGCTTTCCACAGCCTAACAAAAACCACACATCTGTAACTCTTCACACAGGGACATGACGAACCCCCTCGCTGTCCCCCTTCACCCCACACTGCTGGGCGCCAACCCCTGCCCTGTGTGAGGGAGGTGCCCGGCAGAGCATAGGCCTCATTCTTCTGGTGCTGCCCAGTCTGGGCAAGATGTGGGTAGCACAAACTAAAGAAACCCAATCTATCTGGAAGCCAAGGGCGAGCCTTTTGGAAAAGGGCTCCGTGAAAACACTCCATGCTTCCTAGAGCTTGCAAAAGCTGGGAAGAGTCTCATTGCAAAGCACTGCCGCTCCCAGCATTCAAGCCTCCATCCTGTTAGTTTTATCTTGGCTCTATCTCCTGGGAAGAACTTGGAGAACCAGATGCATTGACCTCCAAATCCCTTATTACTACCTCTCTTAAATTAAATCCAAATTAATCATGTCACAATAGCCACAAGGATGCTGAGAAGACCTTCATCAGCCAGCACTCCACAGACCACGCTGCAGCCAGAGGTCCACAGCAGTAACCGCTCTCCCAGCATGCCCACGCTCAACACCAGAGAAGTGGTTTGAATTAGCACTTCTCACACCCAGATAAACACAGTTGTGAAGCAGATGAAATACACAACGGTACATATAATTGCTTTCCTTTTCCTTTGCTTCCTTCAGTCAAAAAGAACACAAGCCAGAAAGTCCACAAGCCTAACTGTGGACTCAGTGTATTAGCAGGCTGCCTTTGCAGTCTCCCAGAGTAAAGAACAAAGAAATTAAAGGTTTGAAAACTCTTATCTTTTCTAAGCCAAATGGATTCCTTTAAGTCACTAATAGCTTTGCAGAAAACTCCCCTGTGAAGATGAAGGGGATGATACATTAGAAATACTGTTCTGAGGTAATTTACAAGTCCTGCATGTGGCCAGGCCATATAAAGTTTTCCTCATGATTACACAGAATGACTGTAAGACTTATTGTATGCACATGTTTATTAACTGCAGAGCCCTTAGGAACCTTGAATGAAAGAACACAACAGGCCATAGCACCTTCTTGAAAACTCCTCCTAGAAAAAAATTCAGGAGAAAAATGTAGGGACATAAAGTAGGTACGTGGGATACCAAACTCCTCAGCTTACATGGCCATACCGATGAGACAGCATTCCCATCGCTCCAGTAGGAGCTTTCCACTTCCTAGTAAAAAAGTCTCTCTCTTCCTCATACAGCAAGCAGTAAGACAGGAACAATTAGATAACTCAACAAAGAGCCTCCTTGAAACATCAGTTTCATAGGTGGCTTCAGAACCAGAACAGAGGTAAAATTGTGTTTGCTGGTGTGGTACATGCCTACAACTCTCCAGATTATTGACAGGAAGCTGCTATTCACAGCGAAGCCTCCTTCAAGCACTCCAGCCTCATGGTTTTCCAGAAACACTGCATAAATCCCAAGTAACGCTTCCCGGTAGCAGTCACAACTGTGAGTGCAGCATCTTTTTTCAGTCTCTGGTTTACACTACAGCCTTTCACTTTAAAACGCCTTCCACGCTTCTGGGACAAATGAGAACAAGGTTTTTTTTTTTCTTTACATCCCAGAGATAGCAGCATCAAAGATGTTACACACACGTAAGCACACAGTCCACCTCCTCAGCCCAAGAGGCCAGATGACCTAAACCACTAAGATTTGAAGAATGTATTCTATTACCAGTCATTGACACTCGATCACTACCTTTTAAGCAAGACCTACAACAATAAGCAGTATTATAACAGAGTCTCTGGCATCACCACTCTTCATTCTTCCCTTTATATATTGGCACCACTACCATTATCATGATGAAAGCTTTGAGCTCAGTTTATCATTTGGGTGTGTGAATGGCTGCACAGGGAAGGATTAACACACATTTGTAATGTAACAGTAAATGTAATTTTAACTTGTAGGCCTACATCTGCTGCCTCTCTTTCTTTCAACAAGAATAATGAACATCATTCAGAAGCACATTTTTGTTTCAGCTTGTTCCCACTGCCAGATCTCCCACATCACATGTGCACCCTCAGAGGGAAGAAGATCAAGTCCTACCATAAAAGCTCGATCCTATTTGCACTTAAACATCCTTCCTAACCCTTGATGAGAATACAGAACTCGGAGGAACATCAGGATCTGCTGATTCCCTCTGACACGCATCACTGCAAACCAGTGAGTGTTTTAGTGAACCCTTTTCAGCTTTTCAAATTGCTTCTTCACCTGAGCAAGTTCACTCTCAGAGAACTCCGGGCTCCACCTCTGCAGGTTCACCTTGGAGCCACGTGTCTCCCCCATGCTAGGGCAGAGCTCCGTGTTCCTCACCAGCGGCAGAGGAACCACGTGCCCTTTGCTGGAAAGGCACATGACGTGTGGCAGAGACACCAAGCTATCACAAGGATCTGCTGATTAAATTAGCTGAGTTCCAGAACAGGACTCTTCACAGGACCCAGCAAATCACTTTAAGGACCATGAAGTTGACACCTATCCAAAACGGCAAAATGCAAAACATCCCTGATTCACCAACTGCTTCCACTGTCACAGAGGCACTAATTTATCACAGTGTTGGAACTGTCCTGTTCCTGTTCACATTCTTGTAGATTATGATGGAAAATTTCTAGGGCATAAGGGAAGAAAAGAGCTATTTTGTCTTCTCTGACTGTCAGAGATGGGGAAATGCATCAGACTCCTTCAGAGAATTCTGCTGGAGCTCGTGGGCTGGGAGGAGGAGGAAGAGGAGGAACACAGCTACAACCTCTGTTGTTTTTCCCCACAGTTTTGCCAGGTACAAAGCAAACCACCACGAATTCAAATTTATTCTTTCAATCAAATGATGCTCTGAGATAGGTATTCATGAGCTTCCCACATTTGTGATGCCTGAATGACCCACAGAGAATTCACATTTGTCAAGTTTAAAATTTCCCTTGCCTCTGAGTGCAGCCTGGAGCCTGTGAGCTCCACAAGCTGTTCCTGAATGCCAGAGGCAGAGCTCCCTGCCAGCAGCTTGCGTTACCGCAGGTCATCCACAGCTCTCCAGCTCCTCCAGCACTGCCAATGGACCTCCACACTGGCAAAATCCTGCAGCCCTGTGCTAAGGGAAAACCACCAGCAGGGTCTCTTCTAAGACAGGAATGAGTAAAGAGACCAGAAATATTTTTATAACCTGGCTGAGCAGCTCAAAGTCAATACAAATATGCTGATTACCGTAAGAGCCTTCACATGGTTGAAATGTTTTCCACATTCAGTTCAGGCACTGGACCCACTTCTCCTTTCAACTGCAGCTTCTACACCATTTTAATGCAGAAAACTCAACAGTTAATTCACAGGACTAAATACTTAAACACATTGATGCAGCTTCATGCGTTGGCAAGAATGGCATTTAAAATTCTTACAGTATCAGAAGTGAAGATTTCAAACAAACATGGAATGCATTCAATCCTTGAATTTTCACTGAAACATTGTGATGAAATCTCAATTAATTTAATCTCAATTCTCAAGATTAAAGCAGTACAATCAATTTAATTTCTCTTTTCTAATTTCCACACCTAAAGTTACAACTTATTTACCATCATGGGAGCAGGCACCACCCTCCAGTGCATCCCAATTGTTGCTGAGAGCAGGATCCCACAGCAGAAATCCTATTTGGTTGCTTTGGAAGGCCACACTCCTTAGCTCAGTTCCTACTTTCCCATGCTAGCAACCACGGGCACCGAAGTGCCTTTGGGTGGTGGGCACATGAACCTGGCACGGCAGTGTGTGGGCAGTGGCAGGGGACAGGCAGCTGGAGAGCTCCCTGGCAGAGCAGCCTTCCCTGCAGGAGGGACAAGGCATGCTGGCAGAGATGCTGCAGTAGGGATAAAGAGAGGATTAAATCCACCCTGGCTCAGGCAGTGTTGAAGGCACAGGTACCTGAGCACCGTGACAGAAACTGCTGCTGAAGATACTCATCCACTAATCAATTTCTTGGGAAGCACAGCAGAAGAGGAAGCAAAAGCAGGAATTAGCAGGCTGCTCTGAAGGCAGATGTTTATTCAAGGCTGCTTCTGCGTACATAAACCAAGCACAAAAGGAAAGGCTTTTATTTGGTTAATGCACTAAAAAGCGAATGCTTTCATTATTTGCGATTTAACAATGTTAATCCTGCAAGAATAGCTGGACTGGAGCTATTTATCATCTGGCACTCTGTACTTTGTTTCCACAGAAGGAAACGAAAAAGGCCAGGAAGGTTCAGCCAATTTGTCTTTTAATACTCTTTATCGGTTCATTAATGATTAATTCTTTTTAACACTCTGCCCTAGATCCTAAATTCACAATGGCTCAATTTAGATTAAAGATTTCAAATCCCCATCTCTCCCCTCCTTCTTCTGTTTCCTGAGCCTATGCAAAAAAAAAAACCACCAAAAAAAACCCCAAAAAAACAAACAAACAAACAAACAAAAAAAAAAAACCAAAAAAAACCAAAACAACAAAAAACCAAACACCGTGCCACTGCTCAGCACACTGGTGTCAAAGGAAATCATCCCAGACAGAAAAACCTCTCTGGAAGATTAAGTGGTGCAAAAGATGAAACAAGCAAAGAACACAACCAAACCCAGTCCTGAAGAGCCACAAACAGAAAAGGACCCACTCGATAATTATAATATCTGCCACCACTTAGCCACCAAGTCTACAGTTTATTTATGCCTAGCACTGCACTACTGCAGTACTGCAGCATTCAACTGGGCTTAGTAACTGAATTATTCCTTTAGAAGGAACATAGATTTATTTCTTCAGCAAATTATTAAGAACAGAAAATGCTATTGTTCCACAAACAGTAGTCAAAGAAAGCTCTTAGAAATGTCATCTAACCAGAACATTTGAACATTTCCTTTGGATAAAAGAAAGCTACAGCCCTGATCACAGTGATCTTTACAAGTTCCACGGGAATTTAATAACAATGCATTTGTTGCTGCACTGTCCTAGATGCTGGAACATGCATAAAAGTATTCTGTCTGCATCAAGTTCCCTTCAGCATTTCAGTTCATGCCGTCACAGTGCTTCCTGGAGCTGTAAAAGAATCAGATGAACAGTAGAGGTGTCTCAGATCCTATTCCTACCACAACTATCAGTACAACTCCTGTTTAGATAAGGAAGCAATGAAATAACCACCTTGACAGTGTGCTCTGAGATCTCTGGAGGAATTATGCCATTTCTGTTCAGTATTTTTACTAATCTGCTTACATGCTGTTACTAGCTGTTGCAGTTCAAATATATATTTACATCAAAGTACCCTTTAGCTCTCCCATTCATCTCAAATGAAGAAAAACATACACAAACATGCACTTCCACACAAAGCAATTAGCCCAGGTGATGCATTTATCTGAATCACAGCAGCTTGCTTTCTAATTTAAGAAGAAGGACAAAACCCAAACCCACAACAAAAAAAAAACAACAACTAAAAAAACCCACTACAAAGTACTTTAGTTCCCTAGATAGAATAGTATTTTTGGCCTAAGGACACTGACAGCACCACTCCAAAATTTACTCAGAAAGCTTTAAAAGCTTGAGTACCACAGCCAGGACTGTTACTCTGAGCTTCAACGTTAATGGGGAGATCTTTGAAAGGATTTAACACTTGAGAAGCTGGTTGGTCTGTAGCCAGGTGTCTGAATGACAGAAATTGGAACATTACCTGGTCAGTATTGCTAAAAATACATTTGCCACCATGACACGCTGAGTATTCTGCACTCAGCCACATTACTTCAGACAGTTTCCCACTGTCATTAACAGTAAGCAAATCTGCAAGAACAAAAACAACGCTGCCTGAATCTTTTTGTAACTCTGTCATCACACAGACAATCAACACTGTTGGAAATGCCTCTAGAGCTTAATAGCCCCCAGTAATGCATCACTAATTCTGCTTTTTCATTCCCTTCCTCCTCCCATGTTGTGATTCTCACCACTATCAAACTGGAAAGACTGGAAACTATTACCAAAATTACTGGGTTTAAGCAACCCAGTGTTTTTCAATACAGCATTATGTCATTTTTTCCTGTACAAAAAGGATTTTCAAGATCACCTATGTCTGTGTTACTGAGCATTCCAAGGGCATGAAAGTTAAGCTTCACTTGAGCCTTTCTACTTAACAGTTCGCAGACTGCCTTGGCAACGCCAGCAGTATGAAAATCCTCAAGGAGAGATCCCTTGAGAACATCACCGTGTAGTTTACTGCTGTGTGTTGATCATCCTGAGTGCTGGGAAAAGCAGAAGTTGCCCAGGGACCTCCCAGCCTGTAATCTGCTCCACACACAGTGTAAAGCACATCCAAACAACCTGCAGCTTCCGTCCATGGCCATCTTTTCATCAAACTTCCCCCAGTCTTTTTGCACCATCAGTCCCTGGGAACAGCCAGCTTCAGGAGCTGCCAAAGCTGCCAGATTTGTTTTGGCCATTAGTGGCACAATGTGCCCAAGGAAAGCAATGCCAGCAGCAGCTCCTGACTGCAGGCAAAGCTTCAAATCACTCTGAAGTGGTTTGAGTGCCACAACTGTATTTCTGCCTGCTCTGCTCCTGATTACACACACACAAGCCACAAAGGTGGCAGTTCCATGTTAGGAGGGGGGAAAAAAAAAAAAGAAGTCTGCCCTCTTATGTTATTTTAAGCAACTGCACAGCCCAGTTGACTTCAGAGGACCTACTCACATGCCAAGCTGGACATATGTTTAAATACTTCCCTGGAAAAATGCCAGATACTACCTCACCAAACCCTCTTGCTGCCCCTTCACCCTCATTCTCCTCCTGAGGTGCTCAGAGCCTGCTCTGAAAGGACACTCCTGACTGTGGGAACAGTGGTGTCCACACAGATTATGCTCAGGAATGTTGTAAAATCCTGGTCCAAGTGCATACACAGCCTGCAGCATGCCTGAGCTCATAGCTACAGCGTTTTTTGTTTGCATTTCCAGGTGAAAGAAAGATCAGAATCTTCTCTTGTGTTTGCCAAATGTGGCACTTCCTCACATAGCATCTTTTCCTGTGAAAGCCAACCCCTGAATTTTAGTCTGGCACAAACACACCTACTAAAACCATTTCATGTAGGTCAGCTCAAGAAACACTCAATTAACTCCCACTTGGCTGGATCAGCCCCTGCTCCCACTCCACAGGAATTCAGGAGTACCAGCACTGTTATCATCTGGTGCAGAGATGGTGGCAGATTTCATAATTATACTACTGTATTTATGCCAGCTGCATATAAAGATACACTCCCCCTCTCGCCGGTTCTTAAAAAAAAGTCAGTCAACCATAAGCTTTATAGACCCTCTGAAGTGCAAAGCAAAGTGTATGCCTGCTTTTGTTTGGATTCATTGTGCACTTTCCTTATATATTCTGAAGAGCTGAGAAGGCACCCAAGAGAAACAGCTTGTAATCATCTGATATCTCCATGTGACCTCCCCTCTGCAATTTGCATTGGCTTTGAGTTTCCAGATGAAGACGTCGGACGAAATAGTGCTAGGATTAATTTTAGCCTCCTCCTCAAGATGACTTGCTGATACCAAAATAAGGTTATAATACTTGATAGAGCAGAATATTCTCCTTGCCAACATGATCTGTTTCAGGCTTCTCAGAACTGAAAGAAAGTGTGGAAAAACAATTCCAAGCAAAGAGGTGCTGTGAGCTTTGAGAGCTGAGAAAGAATTAAAATAGCTTCATTCTTCCCAGTTGGCAAATCAGGCTCCACGGCGGGCACAGGTCTGAACATAACAACACCTCCCTGAAATGAGACATCCACTAGAACTCGCCAAAAGATGGTACAAACACAGTTTTGGCACACTGATAAAACAAATTCCTCCAGTTTTTAATTTCCAAGTACCTGCAGTAATAGACTGGGGAAGGTTCAGTGCCACGAGGGGCAAAGGCATTTTTACAGCGACGGCCTAAGCCCTACAGCAGCCCTGCAGAAACGCACACCAGTCCATTAACTTCGGCAGGTACCCCAGAGCTAACACAGCTTCAAGACTGTATTACCACCATTTTTCAACCATGTTTGTTGAGAATGGCTCTAGAGAAAGCAATAAAGCCTTTCTGAATCCCCACCACCGAGGAAAAGAGCCCTCTCTTACACACTACCAGCCTGCCTGCAGCCCCTGAATAGATGCACTTTGAATTATAGTCATGCAACTTTTAAAAATGAGCTCAGGCTTTGGTACCTTTCAGTGTCCTTGTCAGACAAAATATTATCAGGTGTGATTGTAAAGAGATCTTCTTTGGACAATTTTCAGAGCAAAACAAAATCAACTCGGTAGCACAGTGATGCTTTTCTGACAATGAAAACCTGAAGGAGTGAAAAGTGCTGAATGCCACAGATGCCAAGACAAGGGATGAGCAGAGGATGGGGGTGTTTTTGAGAGCATCCGAAGCACACTGAGAAGGAGTCTGCACACTGAATTCTCTAAGTGCCCCAGAGCTGAGGCTGAGGGGTTTTTGCCACGAGCCGAAGTCACTGCCTCAGCTCACAGGGCAGCAAGCGCTCGCCGTGGTGGCAGAAGTGAGACCGCTCACTCCTGACCTTTTCCTCTCTGCTACAAATCGACTCACCAGGAAAACTCTTGCAATTGTCCTCTCTGCCATAGAAAGAGCAATTAACTTACTGGGGTCTGGTCTACACACAAAAACCAGCAGCATTGTGTCCATCTGACAGGCACACAGCCCTGGAATTTCTGTGTGGGAAGAACAGTATTTTACACACATTTGGGGGGATTTCTGGGTATTTCAGACGTATTTACTGTGCATATCACAAGGCATATTTACAGGCAAGCAAATTCAAAGGTGTGTACATATTTCTGTCCAGACAAGCCTAGGAAAAATTCTAACAAGACTGAGTAGTGCCTAAAAATACACTTAATCATGCTCTAATACTTAGATTATTAATAAACTACACTGATCTATTTTACATGAACTACACCATAAATGAATTACAGTGGAAGTTAAAGCAGACCATGGTGATTATATTTGTTACGTTAACTTTCTCTTGCTGTGAATAATTGCTTGACTCCATCAGGACATGGCTGCTGGCTTGTAAGTGGACTTCAGGGGATTATTTTTTGAAAAATTAGGCTCAAATGAGACTTTTCCAACAGAGTCTACACTTTCAGCATTTGAGCATGAACAGGAGTGAAACCTGAAAAAGATACAGAAGCAGAAAAATATCCCAGTTCAACACAAGCAGCACAAAATGCTGTCTTACCAACAGCCTGAGCAGAGAGTGAAAAGCAGCTGATGAAATCAGCAGATGAATTAGAGACAAACACACCAACGGCCTGGGAAGTCTTGGCACAAGGACATCTGCCTTGGAAAGCTGTGGAAAGGATGTGGAAAATCAAGCAACACAGGGCAGAGAAAATGCGAGTCAGCCTCATGGGCAGGGATGAGCAAATCTGCTGGAGAGCATGAAACAACCAGGGCGAGGAGGTGAAAACATGGCCACAACCAAACCCAGCAGAAATCAGCAACTCCAGCACACACTAACGGCAGAAGCAGGCAAATAACATGGCCCTAAAAATGTCATGTTTGGGCTGGCGAGAGCCTGAGGAGGGAGGGAGGTTTCTTGGGGGCAGTCCTGCTCTCAGACTGGGGCAGCTGGGATGTGGCTCCCCAGGCAGCCCCAAAGGTGCCAGGAGGGAACGCTGCCACCCCCGCTGCTGCCACCACAGCCGGTGTCACCTCTGCTCCATGGGGCCGGGGAGCCGTCCCTGGGGCCCAGCGCTCGCAGGGGACGAGGGGCAGCGCTCTGGGGTTGCACAGGCACGGTGCAATCACAGCCCCTGCCACCAGCAGCTTCTCCCCGTGCCACAGCCCCTGGGAAGATGCTCTAAGGAACAGCTGTGACATTTGAGGGCAGACTGAATAAAAGACCTGGTGTGTAATCCTATACTTTTACAGTCAACACACTTGTCTTGAGAAACTCTGGGGTTTCATCCCTGACATTCAGATGGCCCTGGTGCCCAGAGCCCACCTCAGGAACAGCCACCCCTGCAGCCGAGAGAGCACAAGGACCTCTGCAGAGCAAATACCCAAAGCCCAAACACTCCTAGCCAAAAAGAGCACATTCCTTCTTAAAAGCTGCTATAAGTGTGGTTTGGTTCTTCTTTTGTTTCATTTGGGTTTTTTTAAACCACGCATACTTAATACCTCAAGTTCTTTAGAAAGTATTTTAAGAATTAAAACCGAAGTCAGACAGCAGCAGGTGGATCTTTGGAAACCTTCAAAGAAATACAGGGTTCACTAGTTTGTCTTTCTTGTGAAGTTAAAAGATTTGGTGTATTTATGGACTGAGAATAAAGTGGTGTTTGAGCAACCACAATCTGTCCCAGTACAAAGAATTTGTCAAATGGCCAAAAGGAATTAAAGGGAAAGGATGGAATCTCGTAATTTTATAAATACAGCAAACAAAGATAAATGCAAGTGAGGAGTTATTGAGTCGAGGGAGTAGTGGTCCAATTGCTACATGAAAGTACTCCTGCATATGCTGCAGCAGATAAAAATATTAAACAGACACTATATGTGCCTTTGCTTTGTGTATGGGACACAGTTTGTCTCTAAAACCTTGAAAAAAATCAAAAGAATGTCAGGATTATGAGAAGCCATTAAGAATTTAAGTTGCCATATATTAAGAGATGAATACCGGCAAAGCACTAGCGATCGTATCATTTGTTTCAGTACATTAAAGAATACAAATTAACTTAGCTAATAAAACCCCAGCTAATACTCCCTCTTATTTTTATGCCTTGTATTTGAAGAAAAAGATGTTATGAAGTTTAAAGAATTTACCAATAAAATGCAAAAAATACACTGCAGCTCTCCTCCAAAAGAAAAACTGTGAAGCCATTATTTCTCTAACCAATTAATCACATCAGGAGGACAGCACATGAGCTTTTAGAGTTTTCAGCACTATACACTGAACACCAAATTCAATTAACTCCCCTGAGCTCCTGATAGTAGGGTGGGAGGTATGATTTTACACAGCACGGTGTAATTCTGCCCTATTATTATACACATGCCTTTTAAAAAAAAAAAAATCAAAATGAACAACCAAGTAAACTATCCATTTTCATGACATTCACTTCCTATTATTCCTTCCAAACTATTTAATCTCTCCTAAAGTTATTTCTGCATGGAAGAACTAAAATTTAAATAAACTGTCGGACCCATAAATCACGCCTTGCTTTACATACCCCCTCATCAGAAGTTACAAGTCGACTACTTAATTTCCAATTAATTAATTACTAGTAAAACCCATTATGACAGAGTTTTCACAGAATAAGTGTGAAAAGTAAAATCTGAGAAAAAGTTGAGTAAGAGCTCACACCAGAGTCAGAGATTGGTTTGAATTTTCTTTTAAATTTGTAGAAATACTGTAATTTAAGCTTTCTTTTCACAAAAATGGTCAGCTGTCTTTCGTTGTTGTTATGCTCAGCAATTGCACAATTTTGAAAAAAAATTACATTTCCGAAGTCCTAAAACTAAGTAATTCAAAGCAGGTAATTCATCTATGCAAAAATTTCAAGACTTTTCTAGTCTTTAAGTTTCCTGTCTTTTAAAATAATTTGCAGGAAAGCACGTGCACAATTCCACCATAAACAAATACTAGAGCAGGAAAAAAGCTCCATATAAATACATTGTAATATTGACAGAATATATATATATACAGACATCTCGCTACCAGAATGAGACTGATTCAGTTACAGAATACAAACATACTGAAAATGGCCAATTCACTTAAATTTTTATTTACTGAATGTTTGAAAACATCTTGTCATGAGCAATACACAGAACAAGAATTCATCACGCAAATTCAATTAAATTAATAACTTTAAATGTTGTACACTTTTTCCCTCAAGCAGTTTACTTTCTCAGTGGAAAAACAAAACCTGCTTTTATCAAGCATGCAATTATTTGATCAGTTTTTATCTCATCTCTCAATAAAGGCCTACAAAGAAGAGAGAGAAGTTTCAGTATAAAACCAAACTGTTCCTGCTGCCAACCCAGAAACATTTTCTCAGAATCTCAAAGAATTTTACACATCACTTAACCAGACCTACAAATAAATTATCCATTTTAATTGGATCACTCATAGCAACTCTCTGAAACTATTTCTTCATCTATGTTCTTTTTCTTCATCACCTGCTCCAAAACAAGAGGAAAGAGGATGTGTATGTTTATTACTGGGTAATTAAATTAAGCCATCTTAATCAAGCATTCTATAATTAACATATGTTTACAGATATGGTGTTATCCAAATTACCTACACTCTAATCTCGATAGAAGTGAATTTTGATCTTTTTATTAACTCATCTACGGAGCACATTTTCCAGGCTCTTGACAAAGGTCACTTTGTTAGCAGTGACCCCTGGCTGTAAGAACACTTGGCACTGTGCTGAACGGCTCCAGTGACTTGCCAAACACCAGCTCCGGGCCTTGGAAGAGAGGAAAATAAAGGAGAAAAAAGCCACTACGCATCTAAATAGCTTTACAGTAAATAAACTCTTTGTCCTTGAAAAGCTTTTTACATTTTGTGTCCTGTGCAAGCTTCCTGCCAGAAGCACACAAGTTCAGGACAAAATCGCGGCCGCTCTGTAACCTCACACAGAGCAGGGCAGAGCAGCTGACCTGTGCCACCTCATGTACCTGGGGCATGACACGGAGCCTCACACGGTGCCAACAGCCTCTAAACACAGGGGTCCATTAACATGACACAGCTGCAGCCAGTCTGTGCTGGACTGGCACACAGACACCCCTGTACCCCCACACTGGGGCACAGCAGCGCCCTGGCTGCGCAGAGCTCGGGAGGGCAGCAGTGGGGACACAGGCTCCCTTCTCCTCTCATGCACCCCTCACTCCTCGATGATAACCTCTGCTTGGAATCTTGGCTGCACCACCAGTGATGTGCTTTAAGGCATGCTTTTCTCACTTGTTTCACTTGCATAGGCAGCACTTCTATTTACTAACCAATAAATCTCCAGTGCAGAGCTTCCCGACCACAGGACAAAGCTGGGACATCTCCTCCTTCCCTGAGCATCTCCCTTAATGAAACAGCAGCCACGCATTTCATGGGAGCAGCTGGGCTCATCCCATAGCCACTCCTGTGCTTCTCCTGCCCCCTGTGCACAGGGAGGTGGCAGTTCCTCAAGTGTCTCTGCTGCTTCTGCAGGGCACAAGCCTCAGAACCATCCTGCCAGGCTGGACAGTCTCTGCTCTGTCCTCATTTAAGGTAGTTTTTTTAATCACAGTTGGCATGAACAGGACTAATGGGAGTCCCACCCAGAAACAACAGGGCTGAATCCAGAGAAGTCTCCAAGGTACACTCTTCCAAAAAAACAAATCATTATACTACCACAGTGAGAGATAAATAAGCTTTTCCTGCCATTAGCCTTAGGATATGGAGATCAGGTCCAAAGATCCATATGCAAAAAATGTGGCTGGACTCACTGGTCAAACTCGAAATGAAGAGAGAAGATGATGTGATCCCTGCTGAACACAGTCCTGTACAGAAAACATCTGTCCAAGAATGGTGTTTCCACTTGAACATACTCTGAGATCCCCTGTTCTGCATAAGTTTGGCCATGAGTCTTTGAAGAGCAGCAAGGTTTTCCAAAAATACACACATTGAGGAACGCAGCAACTCGCTGCAAATGAGATCAGATGCCAAAGTGTCTTCAGGAAAATGGAGGTAGTAAAGACTGAAAATGAAACAACTGTATCTGGCCAGCAGACAGGAACAACCCAGAGGGCTGAAGGGAATGACAAAAATACAACCATTTTAAGGGTATTTGAAAAGTAAAAGAGAAAAAAGATAGGAAAAAGTAATTTTCGCATTAAATACCACCAGCCACAACCACTAAGGAAAAAGCTTTCCTAGCACTTCTCCCTGTTTTCCCAGCCAAAGCTGGTGCGAGAACAAGACCCAGATCTCTCCTTGTGAGATTCTTCTGTTGCTTTACTGCAGTCTCTAGACTCTGCAAAAACCAGACATTTTAATTTAGTTTTCAATGTCAAATAACTGATTTCAAGTGCATTTCCCACAGCAATCCATACATTCTTTGGCTTTCTACTTTTAAACGCGTGATAGCTTGCAGCTCTCTGAGGCTGCAGTATATATTATACTGCAAAATTACCATGTCAACAAATAACTTTTCTTTACTTGTAAACAGATCCTTTCTGTGAGCTGGCAGATGTCTGCCAAATTACACTTTTACTCATCGAGATGTTCATTGGGAAAAATATCAGTAAGATACAAGCCTCTTGTGCAGTTAGCAGCAACAAAAGACTTGATGGAAAATGACTCCACCAAAATACTCACATCTCAGCAGTAACAGGCAGTTCTGAGAACTGGTGAGCTAGCAAGGGATCTCAGGCCCTTTAGGAGAGCAGTTGTCTGATAAATTCTTTACACAGGAGACATGTAATTCAAAACCAATCAATAAGCAGGTGCCAAATTTTCAGAAGATGGGTCCTGGAGTACACATCCAAAGGGGTTAGAGGTGCTGTTACATCTGCACATGTACTGAGGCTGCAGACACAAACAGCAGGTGAATTCATACCTTTGTGGGTACACAGAGGTCACACGGTCCCAAATGTCAGGCTGCTCATCCCTCATTGCACAGATCAGCTCCCGCTCCAGACTGACCCCAGAGGGAATGTGATGCTCAGCTGACTTCCCAGACACGCTGCAAACCCTCAGCACCGCTGTCCCCTTCTGCCACGTACTTCACCCATCCCAAAGCATCCCTGGAGCTCCGCCTCCCCAGACATTCTGGGGCACTTTGAGGGGCCACACCAAGAGACCCCATTTGGGGATGCTCCAGGACCACCCCGTGCCTGGCCTGGCATATCTCTCACCTAATGTGGATGCAGCTCTGGCACAGTGCAACACATAAAATGGGGAGGACTCGAGTGCTTCCCCCAGATACAATTAATCAGACAACAGCTTATTCATTATTGGGGTAATTTAAGCCACTACTTGAAGAGTCATTGTTTATACTGGTCACCAGTGTGTCAGTTTTCTTTTAATGTTCTAAAAGCTGTGCTTTATAAAACACATGAACCGATTTTTTAAAAAATAATAATGAGGTGCACATACACAACTTCAATCCTCAGTACCCAAGGAAAGGATCAAAACCACAAACTTCCCAAGGAAGAAGGCATCACATTGCTCCTGAAATGGCAACAAATGTGCCCATTGGTAGTTTACATCAAGGGAGATTTAATTCTCTGGAGAGGAGCCTGTTTTAGACAGGGGTAAGATGCTGCTGTTCATGGACATGGGCATAATTCCTGTTTCTGGAGATAACGCCAGAGGAGGCAGCACAGACTTACAACTGTTGTGGTGGAAGCTCCTGTGGACAACACACTCAGAGCCCTGCAGAGCCCCCCACAGCTGCCTTACCCTTCCAAAGCAAGAATTAATAAAATCCATGCAGGATGTCATGCAAGAGCCTTGTAAGGAACACTTCTTCCTACAGGGAGGTGAAGACCAGGGGGAAAGGCTGAGTTTTCCCATGGATACAGCTGACACCTCTGAGAGCTGAGTAACAACACCCTGATGGTCCTGCAGCCCACTTGGACATGCTCCTCATTTCTGATGCCTTTTATTCAAAAGGCCTGTAGGGCTGTACAAGAAACTGTTTCATCCCCACAAATGCTTGATCGTGGTGTGTCCCTTGAAGGGAGGCCATTCAGTAAAGGAGGTGGCACTGATTTGCAGCCACTGAGCGGAAGTGAAAGGGCAAGAATTTCTGCTGGTACAGACCAACACCACAACCCAAGAGGTGAGGAAGCTAATTCGTGCTAGAAAATGACAAGGAGAGTAAAAAGGCCACATGGATGGAGGAAAAGCATTAGTTACTGCTGGCAGAGCCAAAAGCAGCATAAGTAACTAAAACTGTATGGCCTTTTTATTTTTAAACACACGCACTGCAATGCCAGATTAATTAAAAGGATCCATTTCCATCATATGCAGGATCTCTTTACTGCTGTGTTATCATGGCTATATCCAGCACACGTCTGCAGCATAAGGAGAACAGATTAACTGCATAGGAAAACCTTTCAGAAGTCTGAAAGAAGTAAATCTGAATCAAATGGGTAAGTTGTATAGCTTTAACAGCATGACTGAAAAGCCAAATCAGGCACTTGGCCATAGAGACCAGTTTAGAAAAGAAGCTAGTTGATGGGAAAAAATAAATCAGTCTCTCCATGGACACTTAATTTCTTTATGTACTCAACAGCAGCCATGCAAATGTAGCACAAAAACAGAGAGGAGAGAAGAGTTCAGAAACAAAAGCACAAGAAAGGCATTGTTCCATCAGAAGTTGTCATAAAAACAGAAACCATTACATACATGGAAGCTGAAGAAGTTTGTTCATGTCACAGGAACCCAAACCTTGCAACAAACAGCAAAATTTAATATCCTTCTACTACCATCCTTCAGTGAAACCTAGGCCTTGCAACAAATAGCCCAATCCAATAACCTTCTTTGAAGCACCAAATGAAATCCTCACATACCAGGGCAGACAAAGCAGCTTTCTGCACTGAGCAACAGCTACCCTCAATCTGCATTTAAAATTCTCTAATCTAAGTATGATCGGAGTGTAACTCCTGAAGGAATCAAACCTCATGTATTTTGATAATATTTTCTAAGTGAGCAGGAAAAAAGCACACACATAGGAGAGGGATGCCACCTTCAACCAAGATTTATCTAGCTGACTTGAAAACAAGGTCAATGATGAGATCCCACCAATGGGCCTGAAGTGCCTGACTGAATCACACAGACATCCAATAATGCTTTGGAAGGGGAAAACACAGTAAGTATCTGAAGGTAAATGGTAAATCATATTACAGTTAACAGAAATGGGGACAGTCTATATGAAATGCAGTAGCCTATAATGTTTACTGTACTTAGCCGTCTTAAATGTAAATCAGCAGTCTATCTTTAGCTTCCACAGATCAATCTGAGAATGTATATAATGAACAATTTTGGTGTGGAAGGGAGACAGTGGCCATCTCTGAGAACCAACAAGCACGTGTTGTATTTCAGGTGGGCCTTTCTATGGCGAGCCTCCTTCGCAAGACTTTTTGTTGTGAGGCTTTTCTGCTGTTGTTTTGGGTGGTGTTTGTGTTTAGTTTTAGGTTTTTTAATTGTTAAGTGTGAGACCTGAAACTTCCTAGCAATGGTTATAAGCATCACATGGCCTTGAATGTGTAAAGTCTACACAAGATAAATTGCTGGCTTGAAACACAGTGACAGATGAAACCTGCACACCAGCAAATCTTGCATCCCACAATTTTTTTCTCCATGCTGAGCTATAATCCTCCTAATTAGGCTTTGGATAGTGTTTCACTAACGTTCTGTGGGTGTACAATGTATCTGCACACTCCTCAGAGCACACAGGGCCTTATCCAAAAATCCACGAGCCAAGGTGTGTTCATCTTACACAGCACTCAAGGGAGGTAGAATCCAGGGAGGAAGGAGAGCATCAGAACTGTTCCCAGAGGGGCATTCTCCACTGACTTATGCTGACAAACAAGAGTACTCATATTCAGGAATTCTTGAGTTTTATTCTGCATCTACTGAACAGATTTATAGCAAATGGGCTTCCTGAACCCTCTGCTACTGCACGACAGGCTAACACCACAACACCTGCTCAAATGCATTTCTCTCACTGCAAGTTAAACACATTTAACAAGAGGCACAGCATTTTCATAACTTCATCTTTAGTGGTCACTGTTTCCATGTTCACCACAATTATCCCCTCACCACAGAGGTGAAGGCAGTAAGAGGCCTTGTGGGCATTCTGCTGTCAAAATTACCTCCACTTGTTTTGAATCAGCCTTGTGTCATCTTCTGCACAAATGCCAGACCAGACTTTCCTACACCATCAGTCTGTCTTAATCTCCAGTGAAGCTCCCTGACACGTAAAGATAATGACAACATCAAGGAAAACTGACAGAATATGGTTTATAACTATAAATACTTTTCCCCAAAATGTGTTTAATGATCTCAGAGGGTAACTCAAAATCCCACTTTAACATCAGGATTTTGTCACTGGTAGTGAAGTGCTGCACAAAGAAAACACCTTTTGTTAAAGACCACGTGCTCATTCAGTTATTTTTTTACTAGTCACACGCTCTCTCTCATTCTCTTTAAAAACAAGATTTCTCCAAGTTGCCAACAGTTGTTCCAAATATGCTCCTTTGCTGAATAAGCCTCCCAGTTTCTATATTCAGAGCACAACTGATGTAGAAGTCTCAACACCCACTAAACTTGAATAATTTATACTCTTACAGTCTTGTATGGCAAGATACAAAGTGACTTAATCATCAGGTATTCATAGCATTCTCCTCCACAGAAGTATGTAACTTGGTGAAAAATATCATTCCAATGCAAGTCCTCAGGCAGTATGTTCCACATAGGAGACTAACTTGAGTTTTCATTAAAAATTCAGAGCCACAGACAAATAAAATACTTTTGGTTCTGTATGACT
This sequence comes from Corvus kubaryi, assembly GCF_017639235.1. NCBI lineage: Eukaryota > Metazoa > Chordata > Aves > Passeriformes > Corvidae > Corvus > Corvus kubaryi. Next base: position 6,809,545 of record NW_024581101.1, on the reverse strand, counting down.
GTTTGCCTGGGAAGTTGGACAATTCATTATTAAGCACATTCCTTTTCCAGAATAAGCTGAGAAAACAGGATAGATTGCTTTAATATTAATTCACGTGTCTGCACGGTGCCTATTGTATCTCATGAAGCTTTTTAAGCCTAATTCAAACTTAAAATGGCCTTTCACTGCCTCACTGCTTACAGTGAGCATACCTACATCCTGGGTAAGCACCACTGCACAGATACTACCTTCTCAAAAGGAAAACATGGCATGATAGCACGACGTGTATGTTCCCTTGCTTTATCTTTATCCTGCTTGTATTTCTTATAAATATATAAACAAAGAAAGCAAATGTGTCCCTTTTGCCCTCAGATGAAACCTACTCTATCAGTTTCATTTGAGAGCCACAGAACTGATTCTGTCTTTGGGCTCTGTTGAGTTTTGGTTTTAGACAGAGACAAGGAGGTGCTAGTACTCAAACACCACTGATTTTCATAGAGTCCTAGAATTTTATAGGTTGGAAAAAACCTTTTAAGAGCACCAAATGCTACCATTAACCTAATACCACCAAGCCCACCACTAAATCCCGTTTCCAAGTGCCACAACTACCCATCTCTGCCTTTCCATCTCTGGCCTTCTCATCCTTCTCCTTTGCCCTTCTCCCTCACTCATCTCCACCCATCTCCTCCGCCCCTGCTCACCCAGCTCTGTCTGCCCATCTTGGCCCTGTTTTTGACCTTCTCTGACCTTCTCTGATCTTCCCTCAGAGTTGAGTGTCTACAGCACAATCCATACAGACACAGATTCTTTCCTGCGGAGGTTGGATGCTGAGTTGTCTTTGAGGAAAAAACTCCCTACAAGAGATTTTTTTGCTTCTTTAAACACTTTAAAGGTTTATGAAAATGAAAGAAGATTAAAAACATATATGTGATTGCCCATTACATAAGTAGTTGCTGAAAGCATGCTGAGTTTAATGATATCTCAGTGGAACAAAATGAAGCAAATCACTAATCACAGTTACCAAAAAAATAATTCTTATAGCAAAGTACTTTCTCATTAGTTTCTTGTTTAAAGTGGTTTCACCTGCCTTATGAACATGTACATTTAATCAATCCATTTTAAAAAAGGATATTGATATCGAAGTGCCCGAGAGCAAACACAAAACCCCAACACATCACCAGCCTGACTAACAGCCCAATGAACACATCTGAGACAGTGCAGTGCAGTGGGTAAGGCACTGACTGAGAGCCAGGGGACATGGACACAGGAACTTATGTCCTGTGTCAGGGCAAAGGTTCAGTCCAGTCCATTCTGCAGCAGCAGCAAGTGCCAGGGGAGCAATGTGAGCGTGAGGATGCACGAACCGATCCCCTCCCGGTGCCCAGCTCATCATCTCCCTCGGCAGCTGCACAGCTCCACATTTCACAGCCTCTGACTGAGCTCTGCAGCCAGCCACTAAATGCTGCCATCAGCTACAGCACACTTGGCCTTTTTTGATCTCCTTCCCTGCCCCTGGCCCATCTTTTCTTCTGTCCTATCTATTTAAATGTACCTTCTCAGGGCAAGGACCAGCTCCTACGTTACTGGATTCATGTAACACCTATTTCAGTGCTCTTGAGCTCAGCAAAGGCCGCCAGAGTTGGGATCTCCAGTAAGGAGAATAATGGGCTGGATGCACGTGCTATCATGAGGTAGTAATTTCCTGACAACCAGCAAGCACCCAAGGTTTGACAGAAAAGTCACCAGCTGGCCTATACAGGGAAGTTAAGCTCTCTTTTTTATGAACTGCAGGCAAGGCTATTTATATTTCAGCTCTCAGTTAATGTCATGGCTTTGCGGTTTCCCGAAGCATGTTTTAGCATTTCTCTTTTGCTGTGACATCTGGCAGCACATCTTCAATATTCCCTGAGAGCAAATAGGGCTGTCAGTATTCAGTTCAATACCTGGATTACAATCACATTGACCAGATCTTCAGTCTGTAAGCAGTTCCATCAGTTACCTTGGAACTATTCTCACAAAGGAAGGTAAGAGCAATAGAATTTGGCTTCAAACACATGAGTACTTGCCAGGTAGAAATTTTAATGACTGAAACCTAAACGAATGAAATCACTCACTTGACAATAACCTACTGAAAGCAGTGTCATCAAGGCTTTTATAAATGATAAAGCTTTTAAGAAATCAGCTCTAATTAGCTGAACTCAGTTATGCTACTCACTATCACGGAATAAAGTAAATCTCAATGTCTTATTTTTAGCATCTGCTGCACTACAAAATAACGTCTTTGACAAAAAACTACTCTCCTCACCATCCATAAGGGCCTTCTCCTTTCCTGTAGTTAAAGCCACTACAATACAGCAATCAGCTGCTATCCCATAGTAAGTCAATTCCATACCACACCAGTAATAGCACAGATTCAAACCTGAAGGCCAATGGAAACCTGCTTTTCCAAAGCTAGTAACAGAAGGGTGCAATGTGGCACCTCCAGGCTTTGCAGATGAGGGGGCTACATGGGGAATGGACCAGCTCAGCTTTTATAGAGGCTGAGAAGAGCACAAAGTCAACGCTGGAAACCCCCAGGATTATGAACCACCTGTCCACAGAGCAACAGCATTTCTGTGGGATCCAGTTGCAGACACGCCAGCAATGCATTTGCTAATTAAGTGGCAATACACACACAATAATTATAGCTATCACATCATCACACATTCTCCCCTAATTATTTCTAGTCATAATATTTACACCTTTGAATGCAAGAAAAATGGTAAAGGACTTTCTTGCTGATTTTGCCCACGTGAATTTTCACAGTTCACTGGAAGATTCCAGTGAGTGCGAGCGTGAGCCCAGGCTGAACCCTGTTACATAAACGTGACCTTGAAGGCTCTGAGCCAAAAGGTTTTATTTACTCACTTTTACTGGGACATGTGTTTATTTGAGGATATGAATTTCACAAATATACATTCCGGCTCACTAGACTCACTAGACTAGACCATCAAAAAAATCCATCGTGAAAAAACTGTATTTAAAATGGGGCTTCTAACTGCCCTCCATGCAACTCCTTTTAGGAACTGAGACATCAGTCTAAACCCCAAGTAGCATCACTGCCATTTTTTGCAAATGTCCTTGTATGTATATTTCTGTCAGAGTGGAAAGCATAGTTTGACCTTCCAAGCCATCTAAAGATGAACTACACACAAAAAGAAACACCACCCAAAAGCTATGGAGTCAGGGTATCCCAGACATGGCAATTTACTCCGTAAAGGGTAAAAAGACAATGAAGTCTTGAGAACCCAAAGCAAGCAAAGAATTCACAAAATGAGACACACTGATTCCTGTTTCTACTAAAATAAATTATCACCTGAGCAGTTTGAGAGGTTAAGCCTGTGAGTGATCCACGCACGTTTCGTCAATTAAACGAAGTTTTAACTTACACTAGTCAACAGAAGACTAATTCCTAGCTACACCAATGAGCAGCCAAAATAGGTGGAGATGTCTGCGAACCTCAGAGCTAGCAGGTTTATAAGCAAATCATTCCCCAAACATCTCTTCCTGTTTGAATGCTGTTATGAGTATATGCCTGCCACCATATCCCGCACAGTTTTGTTGGCACCAGCATCACATCCCAAAGCCCTGACCCCAGTTTAAAAGCCTCTGACAGGCACAACTTGTGCCGAGTCTCCGATAATGCCTCAGCAGCCTCAGTCATCCCAGACTACGAGAGACAGAAAATGAAGAAATTAAGCAAGTCCATCTCAGCTTCTATGGGCTTCCTTAGGGTTTATCAGATCTCCCTTGCTGAAGATCCATGCAAGCACTGCTGGCTTAGGCACATCCTGAAATGCAGCTCCCTTCTCTCTGCACAGGAAACTCTCCAATTCCTCTCAGATGAGGGATCAGAAAGAGTAAGGGGAAAAGTAACAGGAAAGAAAAACTAAATCAGGATGAGATCCAAACCCTGCCAAAATCAATAGGAGCCTCTCTATTAACTTCAGTGGGTTTTCAGTGTAGCACAGCGAAGTCAAATAGACTGAATGGCAAGCAAATTGATTTGTTAGATGCTCAGATACCACAGTGAATGATGCCTTGGGCAGAGACGAGAGATCACTGATCTCCTCTCATTACGGTTTTCATATATTATACATCTCACACACATATGCAGATCTCCTAAATAATACTGAAAAGAGAAAACACCAGAATAAAAGCATTCTGTATTACCTCATTAAGCATGTAAAAAAATACTCAGGAGAAAATAACAGCCTTCATCTCCACTTTTGCCTCCAATATTAGATGTTCCCATTATTTTTTAAATAGCAATAGGATGGCAAAAATATAGAACAATTGAGACTTGTACTGAAAACATGCACTAGCAGCAATTACTTTTTCTGAAACTGCAAAATATAATGAAATTGAGTCTTATTTTGAATGCACACAGAATCAGAATCAAAATATATATGACCATTTTTCAATTTCTAATTTGCTTATCTCAGCAAGCACATATTCCCATTGAGTATTTAAGAAAATTATTTTTCTGATGTTAAGGAAAAATGGGACTAAAATAAAAGAATTTCTGCAATAAGTTCTGAAACGGACATTTTCAAATATGGCAGGTAATAATAGAAGAAAGAAATAAGCCAGTCATTATAGATCTTCATCAGGAAATACAAGCAGAAGTGTCTGTACATCGTTATTATTGCTAAGTGTACTTCATCCTTATGGTTTGTTGTCTTACATGTTGTTATTAATTTCACTGAACTCGTTGTAACTCTCCCTTAAGTTTCTCTTGCTTAGAAAAAACAGAAAATATAAAAAGTTCTAAGCTGCCAAACTTTGGTTTCAAGCAGAAGGATTACTCCTGTGGTTAGGATCTTGCCACCGTTTGCAAGCTTTTCAGGATGGGGCTGCTTGTGCAGCAGGCGAAACAGCACCTGTGTTCATGTAACACTGCCTGCAGCCCCTATAGAGAACAGCACCTGTGTTCAGGTAACACTGCCTGCAGCCCCTATAGAGAACAGCACCTGTGTTCATGT
>NW_024581101.1:6776815-6804142 GCF_017639235.1 Corvus kubaryi | reverse complement strand
GAACAGCACCTGTGTTCAGGTAACACTGCCTGCAGCCCTACACAGGAACAGCACCTGTGTTCAGGTAACACTGCCTGCAGCCCCTACACAGGAACAGCACCTGTGTTCAGGTAACACTGCCTGCAGCCCTACACAGGAACAGCACCTGTGTTCAGGTAACACTGCCTGCAGCCCCTACACAGGAACAGCACCTGTGTTCAGGTAACACTGCCTGCAGCCCTACACAGGAACAGCACCTGTGTTCAGGTAACACTGCCTGCAGCCCCTGTAGAGAACAGCACCTGTGTTCAGGTAACACTGCCTGCAGCCCCTACACAGGAACAGCACCCGTGTTCAGGTAACACAGCCAGGCCAATAAACTTCTCCATCACATCATGGCCTCTTGCTTTCTAAAGATCATTTAGTAAGACGGATGGTCCTGCTACCACTTGTGCTGCTCCAAAGGCTAATTCTTCTGCCTCTTCCAACATGAGGATGTGACCCTGGACTGCCTAAATTGTCTCAGAGTCTGACTCTCATCCACCTCAAAGACTGATTGACAACTTATAAAAAACAATGCTTGCCCCATTAAAACTTTGTTTTTGTGAATCATTTCTGTGTCCCATTCACTGATCTCCTTATAACACCCACGGCCCCGTGGCGTGTGAAGTGCCTGATTCACGGGCTTCGCTCATGAATCACTGCCGTCCTCGTGGGCCACAGCAGCCCTGCACCCCCAACACACATTTCCACTTTGCACTGGGAAGTGACCCCTCAGCTGCCTGCACTCTCCCACCACATGCAGGCAAACTCTCCCCGTGGCAGTCTCTCCCCCAGCTGCTCCCACAGCTCTGCTCTCCACAGCTGCCCTGGGTCACTCCATCACCAGCAGATTCCTGCATCTTCCCCTCATCACCGCTATTCCAACTGTGCATGCACATACAGAGCCAGAGAAAACTGGAGTGCAAGTACCCCTGTTACACCGTGTGTGAGTCCTACAGCTGCGGAAATGGAGAGTCAGGAAACATTCTAACAGCACCAGCACCTCCTCCTTGCACCATAAATCCACTTGAACCTTACAGAACTGCCGGCTCAACCGGTAAAGCCAGAGCGGAAAAGACAACATGCACAGGATCTTATATTAAGTCTGTGCAGGAGCGGAAGGTTTTGTACTGCCTTGAGAGTGTTTATGTGAAGCCTACAGCCTCAGAGATGTGGCTGCTTGCATTTAAATGCTTCAAGCATTCGGCTTCAGCTTGATCTTTTGGGGGATGGAGGGGTGGGGAGCTGAAGTGGTGCTTGGGGGTGTTTATTTGTTTGGTGTTTTGGGGTTTGGTTTGGGGTTTTTTTGTATCTTGTTCTTTGTAATATGAATTCTCTTCACAGCAGGCTCCAAACACATGAAAAACCTCCTCGAAATTTGGGAAGTCTATTAAGTAATGGAAACTATTCTGAAGTGCAAAAGCTGCACTGCTGTCCACCAGGTGCTCCTTGAAATAGGATCGATCCAGTAAATTAACACTGCGGTTTCTTGCTATCTTTAAGTCATACCAGCACTTCTCACTGAGGCACAGGCTCTCCCATAAAACACTCCACACATGCTCAGCTGCACTTGTGTATACTTGCAACAGCCCTTCTGAAGAGCAAATGACATCACTTGTTTACCTCATCAGCCCACAGCTCCAGGCCTTTTTCTTTTCCCCCTCTCTTCTTTTTCCTTTTTAATTGAAATACTTTGGACACAAGTAGCTCTTCCTGCAGAGGAAACCAATTATGAAATAAATCTAATATTCAGATCAGACTATATTAGAAGGGACTACTCATCATATATGTGGTATTTCCAGATTACATCTTAGCATGGCTCACTGAGTCATCACTTCAGCATTCTCACTAAATCAAAAATTAAACAAAGCGAATCAGTCAATTAATGGGGCTGCGTCTTGCTCTGTGCACATATAATCTTTTCCAGTCCAACCCTTAACTTAATTTGGAGCAGGGAGTGCTCAGTATCTAGGAAGTGGCACTCCCTGTGCAGAGCTGGCTCCACCAGCACAGTCCAGGATGCCCAGCTCAGTGTCCGAAGCCACTGCCACACCAAGAGCACCTGGGCCAGCCACAGGTCAAGCCTGAACCCATTCACTTCCAGCAGAGACAACCCAGCACTGCTCAGTGTAACAACCACTACCAAGAACCAAAGTTCAGTGATCTCTTTTACTCCTTCCAGATACCAAAGACATTTTCTCCCCGAACCTGTGCCATGGAAGACACGCTGGGAATCTGCTCAGTTCTTCATCTCTCTGACAAACTGGCTGCACCTACAGCCATAACAGAGAGAAGATGCAAAATGCTTTGATCCTCAACAGACACAGTCACTTGCTGATTATACACACAGCACTTAGTTTTCATCAGGTGTACTTAACATGAAGGAAATGGAAGGATGGGTTCAGCACACAAGAAAGTATTTTGACCTTGAGAAATACCTTTTAAGTCTCCACTGAAGTATCTGTATCAGTACAGAGATGGACTCAACTCCATCAAATGTGATTTATGCAGCCTCTCTCCAGTTACAGAAGGGTTAGATGCTTGGTTTTTAAAGCAAAAAAATGGCCTGTATAAACTCCTTTTAGCACAAAAAGCTACAACTCCTAAGTCACCATCCACGACCTGTGCTTTTGGAGGCCTATGCCAGTGCTCATAAAAGAGAAAAAGAAGCCCTAGCACAGTTAACAGTTCTCTCCTTCCAAAGTTATGGCCATGCTGGGTCAGAACAAAGCTGCATTCAGCATCCAGCTCCTGAAGAACCTGCAAAACAGCCACATTCAAATCTTTTCTCAGCTGAGATACAGGCAAAGCAAGTGGATAAGTATTCCTGCTCCGCAGTGGCAAAGATGAGATCGTTTCTCCCTCTTACACACAAGTGTTCGTCCATTTGCTCCCCAATTCAAAACACACCCTCCTTTCCCCCTTCCCTCCTCACATGCACGTGGCTCCAAGAAAAGAAATTCTGAACTAGTGATGGAAAGAGTTCTAGTCTCATTAAAGTCTGCAGAGGAGCTTTGCAATGGATTTAGATGGGATTAAAGCATTTATCTAGATTAACAGTACCTAATAGCACAGCTAACAAACAAATTGCTCTGCATAAGGAGAAATGATGATTGTATTTTTCTTGACTGGTCACTTTTTCCCCCAACATCTCTCCCTTACCAGCATCTGCAGTGCTGTGCACATTCTAGCTTACAATATTTCCCCATTTTTCCCCAGTTTCTGGCCTGCCTGACTGGACACATGGTTCTGACTCGAAGATGCAATCACATCAGGTATCTGACCAGTTCTCTGAATGTAAGAGATGAGGTGTGACCCCCCTCTCCCCCCCTCTCTCACTAAAGATGCTGGTTTGGGTCCTTCTCCTTTACACAACAGCACTTTCCACAGAATTGAAGAAACTCAACGTTTTTCAAGTCCCACTGACTTTGCTCAGTTCAAGCTTTACACAGATGAAAATATTTGACAGACCATGTAATCATGCACAGCACTGTCCCTAAGAAACCAAACTGGGATGTCATATTTTCAACAAACGTAGGGGTTGAGTATAATTTGTTATAACTACAAAACTAAAAGCCTAAGGACTCATACTTCACCTTGCATTTGCCAGGAATTGCTGCTATGGTGAATTGGTTCAGCAGTGCAAGCTAACAAGGGAGACAACCTCAGCTATGAAGGCAGAGTGCTACTTAGATATATTTGCATCGTTTTCCTTGTACTTCATACTGTTTAGATAAATCCAAATGACTTCACAGATATTTCTGCACCTTGGAATATGACTGGAGATACCCACCACCAACCACAAACTCCTGAGTTTTGGGCTAAGTACTGTGAAAGGCAGCATTTTCCTAACAAAAGCTAGTGCTCAAGTGCTGCCACTGGGGAACATTTGCCAATAGGTTTGTCCCTGCTTGTTCTTTCATTGTGGCAAACTTCCTGGAAATAGTTTTTAATATCCTAATCACCAACTTCAAACACACTACCATTGCAAAGCCAGGCGTGCACAGCATCCTGTGCTTTAATGCTTTCCAACAAAGTACTGACCATACCAAAACTGTTTTCCCCTTTCAGTGGATGTGTTCCAGCACCTCATCTTAAAACTCCTCTATCTACAGCTTTGTCAAAACAGCTTCAGAAGAACTGCCTGCTAAGCTTCATAATTATGCTAAGTACCAGAATCGAATAATCCATGGGCGTATATGAGAGCTATCTGAATTATTAACCTTACTCAGGTCTCAGTGCAAAGCAGAACAGATGTCTGTATATAGAAGTTGCATTACTTTGACATAATGATGTGAGAACAACACAGTCACTTGGTCATTCACTGAAGCTTATAGCCAGGTTTTTTAATAATATGGACCCAGCCACAAAAACTTTCTCCCTTTCAGTTTTAAACCATGCAAAAACCAAAGAAGTTTAAGACCCCTTCTGTGGCTAAACACTGTTCAGGAGTTTTAATTATCCTGTAGAGATGGTGTCAAATTGAACTTGTGTGCAGAAGGGCAGTGCAGAGGGGCAGGGAGCTCTTCACACACCCACCCCGCTGTTTCTCGTGCCCAGGTGGTTCTTCACCCCCGTGCTGGGCACCACTTTCAGTCCATCTCACCACCAGGAGCTTTCACCTGTGCCCCTGCACACAGCCCCTGCAGTGCAGTGCCACAGCACAGGGAGGCACAGCAGCCTGGGCACCAGAGCCAGCTCAGGGGACGCTGCCCAAGGGAACCATCCCCAAACCCATGCCCTTCAAACCTGAGTGGGAGCTCCAGCACACAGCTGGATTGAGGAGCAGCAGCCAGGGAACTTAAGGAACACAGCACCCGTTCTATGTAACAGGTTTACAAGTATCCTCATATTTTTATACAAATAAGTGTTTTACTTTCCTGATATGCATTGTTGTGATTTTATGTTACTAGCTATGACACTACCAGCCCACGGGTTTTCCTTTCTCCCCCCTGCTCCATCTCTTTGCAAATCATGTTCTCTCTGGCAAATGTTTTTGAGAGTCTTCACCTGCTTTTGAACATGAATACATTAACACAATGAATTGATTTTGTTTTATTATCTTTAAGACATCTTCTACCTCTGATTACTTTGCACTTAATGCACAAAGAACATTCACACGTAATCTAGACATGTAGGGCATGCAGATTAATAATTACATGGTAAAGAGCTCCCATATAAATATGTGTCATTTACATTTAAAATCCTGTTCATTTTTCTTAACATTCTGTATTAAAGCCGATTTAAATTATATCCTAATACTGCCTTGTAATTGCAAGAGTAAAATTTAGTATTTATTCCAAAGTTAATGAGTATCTATAACTTACATCAACTGGGAAGCAATAAATTACAGTAAAATATGATTTGTTGCACTAAAACCTAGCAGAAATGCTATTGCATAGAACAGGTAGTTCCAATTCTAGGATTTACACATTAGTGCCACACATGGGAGACAACAGTCAGCAACAGTCAGCTCGGGCACAGAGATGGCTCTAGCTGATCTTTTAATCCCTCTGATGCCAAGAAGTACCATCTGAACACCACTTCCATGCTGTCTTTGAGATCCTCAACATCCATAAGCAGGGCATAAGAAATACATGGGCTTTTTTAAATCAAGACATGAAATGCAAACCCCACCATGAAACATACTGCCTTTTTCATACAGGCAACCACCTCCTCCTGCAAGAAACACTCTGGGTGCAGGTCTCAGGCACAAGGTTTAGCTCAGCTTCCGAGCAGAACAGGACAGAATGAGGCAGACATTGAGGGCTCCTGCTCCATGAAACAACTCTGTCCTCCTGAAGGCAGGTGACCTGCACAGATCACACAAACCCACCCAGGATTTCATCTGGGGCTTTGTTTTCACTACAGAATGCAAATCACTAACATTTTGAAGGATCCACTATGAAAGAGGATTTTCATACCTCTGTGAAGGAAAGCAGAACAAGAGCAAATCTGACTCCTGTTCTCCCAGGCTTGGACAGATGCCTCACAGCTGCTGGCCACGGTCACATCTGTGCACAGATTAACACAAGGCTCGGATGCCAAATAAGCCTGCTCAAGCAAACCACAAGTGATAAGGGAACAGCAGAGAACAGAAGATTTGTCTGATGAAAGCCCAAAGCCAGCGTGGTACTCCCAAACACCAGCCCCATTTGGAACACGTATTTAGTAACTACTTGGCACCGTCACTACAAGGAGAATGAGCCTTCTCAGCGTTTTCAGAAAGCACACACCTGTATTTCTAAAGACGTGAGATTTGTTTATTCTGCACAGCTGTAGTTAACATCTACAGAGTGGATAATGTACTTCACATCTGCTTCTGGTTACTAATTTAGCCAGCCTCTGAAAATGGAGGCATGCAAACTGGAAAGCCAGACTCATTACCTCTACAACCAAGACCACCAGTTGATTCCCACCAGGACCTGGCCTTATTAACCTTAGTCTTAAATTACAAAGTCACAGATGTACTCATCAGTTGCTTGATGAAGATTCATTTGCCAATCTCATCTCACAAAAGGGCTAATTAACATGAAGACATTACAGGCTGATGATTTGAATTGTTATAATGCAGGACTGCAGACAAATAGGAAGGCACCTGCATATCTGTAACAACTAAAAGCTCTCTCTAAAGTTCCAATTAACCAGCGTAATCATAAGAAATTAAGTAAAAAGCACTGAATTGCATCAATCATGGGCCTGTTCTGCAGAGTCAGACAAATAAATCCATGTCTCCAAGCGTAGCACTGGTATAGCCATGGTGGTTTGAGGACAGAAAGAAAGAACTATGTCACTTATTTGGCTATTTTATTAGGAAAGATTGAACAAGTCTTTGGCACATAATCCCTTCACCAGATCTGACAAAAGCAGAAGCAAACTCCAGGCTAAATACAGGTTAAGAGATGACTGCTCTGAATTAACCTAATTATGTTATTCAATTAGGCAACTTTAGGGAAAGGATGGCTAGCACCTGTGGAGGAAAGAAGGGCGCTGTGTGAGGGACATGAAAGGTTGGCAGCTGTGGAGAAAGCAGGTAGGACACAAGGGAAAGGGTCCACAGGGAGTCAGCTGAGAAAATAATAGATCAAAGCACAAAGACACCAAAGGTCCGGGCATTTCCAGGCACGCTGCAGCTCCAGGAGCCAAGACTCTCTGATCACTCCAGGGAAAGAGACTGGATTTGATCAGCCTCCTGACTACCGTGGTCTCACCCATAACAGCCTCTCAATGGGAGGTCCAAAGGCAGATGGTGTGAAAATCCCTGGGAAATTCCAGAGGGACATCCTGGGATCAGCTAGGGTGTGCAAATCCGCCTGGTGCTAACGCCCAGCGCAGCAGCCCACCTGCAAAATCAGCTCCAAATTATCTGCCATGGGACCCACGAAGCAGAGAAGGGCTGGAGGCATTTCTCCCCAGGGCACCACTGCCCTCTCCCTTCTTGTTCCAGGGGCCTGTCCCAGTCTCTAAGAGCTGCTTGCCCCAAGGTCTCTATTTACTACATTTTCTGGAGTGTTTGAAGGACCAGACACAACACAGGCTATACAGGGCAAGAAACCCACAGGTGCCCTGCTCAAGTGGTGTCCGGACGCACAGGGATCCTGTGGAGCAGCAGGTTTGATGCACCGCTGGAAAACTTGGTCTTTAGATGTAGGAGGGTAGAGTAGAAATTTTAAACTGCACCTGTCTCCTGTAGTAACATCAAGAGTACCTGTGTGACTTTGTTTTCCTGGCACCTTTAGGGGTACATCTGCACTGCACCACACATCACACTGCAGAATGCTGCAGGCAAGTGCCAGCTCCTCTCCTCTCAAACGAGAACTGTGTGTTTTAGTCAGAGAAGGGCTCAGCCACGGGACACAGCAGTGAGCTGACAGACTCAGCCTCCAGACCCCGAGGCAGTGCCTGCACAGAGCTGTGCTTTGCCATGCAGATGTGCCAGCCCATCCACAGATGGAGTCACAAACGCAGAGCATCCTGGGGTGTCCTGCAGATGCTTCCTCTCCCTTGTTCAGAGGGTACTTCAGCATCCCATGGTCTGGGTAGACCCTGTACCTTTGCAGGCCTTTCCCAGCATGGTCATTCCTCAAAACCCAAATTCCATGGTATAAAGCAACAAAACCCACAGAAATAATGATTTTGTAGTCAGAACAAAATTACTTAGGAAAGGAAAATGGAAGCTGTGCACTTACATGGGTCTCCCATCAAAGACAGGAGCTTTTACATCTCCAGATTCTTGGTCTGCTTCAATTTTCTGTCTTACCACTGTCATTTAGGAACTCACAGGCATTTGCTGAGGATTAGTTCAGCTCCAGACACTCTCCTTCCCCTCTGTCTTGCTTGCAACTACCTAATAGTTAAAAGGACTAAAAGCATACAAGAAACATTGCACAACCAGGTGAACAAACCACAACCAGGTATTTACAGAGCAACTCCATCACAGCACTACTGAGGACTTGTGGGTTTAGCCCAAGCATATTTACCGTGAACAGAAAAAGAGAAACTTGGACAAGTAAAATGCACTTGATCACAAGAGCCTGAAGACAAAAGAAAGCCAGAACCATTGTAGAAACTGCAGAGGGAGAACGGTTTCCCAGAAAAGGATACAATGAACATCTGAGAGTACTGGAAAAGAAATTGAGTGCCCTTGTAAGGTATACTGAACTAATCCCTTCAATGAAAAGCACTAAGACTTCATGCTAAGATTCTTCGGTGGCTAAGCTTTTCTAAACATATTCGGGGACAGAGAGATGCTATTTTGAAAGATGCCTAGAAGGGTTTTCAGGAGACAAAGACAAAAAAGTCAATGATGAGCAGTAACTGTATAATCCTGAGTCTGTACTGCCCATCTGAATGTCAGCTGTTTAATGTACAACTCTCCTCTGACGTTTTGCTTTCACGACTGCCTGCCTGCTCGGTGCTCAAGCCACACATTTTGTTCAGCTAAACCTGATCTGTGGAGAAGTTTTATCAGTGACTATTTAACAGCAATACTGCTACTAAAAACATAACAAAAAATGAACAGCTGGAGTGTTACACAGCCAGATTTCCATGCATAAAGGAATAAACACAATCTCAGGATGTATACGGTCATTGAAAAGTTTTTCCACTGAAATGAGAAGCACCAGGTTGTGCAGACCTTATTATTAATGAGACGAATTTACTTAGCTAAGCAGCCTGGAAAATCTCATCTTCTGGGGATCTGCTTTCAGTGTGAAAGCACTGCAGCAGAGCCTGTACACACAAAGCAGAGAAGACAACCCTGAAATATCAAATATTAATTAGGTACTATTCAATTAAGGAAGGCTTTCACACAATCCATGAATTACACTGAGAAAGGACTTGACCATTTTGAAGACAACTCTCAGCATCCACTGGCTCAGCGAGTGCAGGAATACCCTCCAGCATCCCTTCTGATCCAAACCAAAACACAGGCTGTTCATTTAACATATGGATGTAATGACTTAGAGAATACCCTGACCACTGCATCCTCAGTTTAAAAAAAAACATATAACGAAACCTCAGAAACCTTCAGAAGTACAGGTATTGCATTTTGGTAGCAATTTAAAAGCTAGGAACTTAGGATGACAGTCAACTTCAATACCCAGCTCTCCACCTTTATAAAAAGGTTGAAAGAGAAATCTGATCAAAATGGTTTTCTTTACAACATACCTGTTTTTTCTCAGGCAGAAGACTCAGTGTGCCATGATCTCTTGGGCTTTGGATAAGTATTCTCTAAAATGTCATTTCCGATGGGTTATGTACAGTTTAATGGGAGGATATTATTTCAGATCAGCGAGGACTCATAAATCACCTCACATAACCACTGTGCACTACTGCCTATTTAGCCAGTTCCTCCTGAAGAAGCCCACTAACCTGGATGAAGGATGGACCACAGATCAGTGCTGGAGCCCTTGGCCAGACATACTGGGCACACCACCTTAGGTGGAGGATGGCAGGACCAGCTCAAACTGGACCAGGCTGTGGCCACAGAGAACCCTTCACTATCACCCACTGTCCTCCTTCTGACAGTTCCCAAACCCATGGTGATTAAGATGGTGAATAAAATTACCCAGCACACATGACATCCACAGAGGATCCACAGCCATGGATCTGTGAAGTGCCCTGAACACCACATTCATACCCTAATTTTATCCTCACCCCCATCTCCCATAAATACCCAGTACCCTAAACTGGGTCACTGCTGCCTGGAGGGTGGCAGGGGAAAATTCATAAATATTGATGCAGGAAAAAGACATAAACTTTTATTGGAGGAGTGGGTTCTGCCTACCACACCCCAGGAGCCTCAGTGCCATCAGCAGTCTGTGGTGCCAAACCATAATTTAAAGGCTGAATTTTATGCCAACTCACCAGCCCTGTCAAGGCTTCCCATTTTCCATTTCAGCCCATTGATATCACGAGAAGTCAAGAGCCTTCTTTGGCCTCATCACCACTTCTGGAAAGGACTTGTACTCCCTCCAAAAGCTGCCTCTCCTGATGAGGCTGTGAGAGAAGATGCTCTTCACATGCCAGGAAAGCAGAAACTCCTCCACCTCTAAACTCCAACATCCAGCACCAGTCAGCAGGATTTCTGTTTCGAAGGGATGTATTTTCAAAAGAGACATCGTTTTCTGATTCAGAAGAGCCTTCTAATAATGAACTGCATAGCCCATAGCTATTTCAGGTTGGTGGTTTTTAAATAGCACAAAAAAATTCATGATAAATTATGTTTTTTAAATAACTTAGGGTAGGGAAAAAATAATCACAACCAATTCATCTATTTGCAAGGAAAAGCCATCCAATAAACACCTCCATCATAAATGGGTGAACAGACAGAAAAGTTCTCCTCTACCACTAAAATTCAGGTTTTAGCATAGAGGCAAAGAGCAGACAGCGTGAGCTGAGCTCAGTACGTCACTGATTATCTCCTCGAGAGAATAATACAGCTTTCATATCAAGAACACACAGCTATAGGTCTCTGCAAGAAATTGCTCAGAAATACAATTAGCAGGTAATGTAATTGAACAAATATGTCTCACGGAGAGGACATAAACTTCCAGTTAACCAGTGCCTGAACTGACCTTGTTATTGAGCACATTTCATAGAAGCTTAAACCACCACAGTTCAACAAATCCAGCCTCAAAGTGAAGAGTCATTCAAACCATCGATCATGGGGAGCCAGAGTTTACACCTAATAGGATCTTATGAACAGAAAGACAAAGCTGCTTGCATATTTTTCATGCAACATGTTCTATTCAAGATGTTGTTGTTGTTTTGATATTCAAACAGTTCTCACTGGCATTCTAGTTACCCATAATTTGTTCTATCAGCCCAGCCAAGAGAGCAGCGAAGTGCAGCTGGGGAGGCAGAAGGTGGTAACAGACTGAAGAAAGCTGTATGGACCCTCAGAGAAGGTTATCTGTCCTTTCACTGCAGGGATGCGTGTGCAGAAGGAGTGCAGGCTCTTTTACCAGTGTGCCTGGAGGCCCCCCCATGAAAATGCCTTCACACACCAAACCTGTGCGCCTGCATCATTTTTTTTTTGCATCAGTGAGTAGTTTCAACACCTCTGGTGTTTGCCAAAGAATCAAAGCACTAAAAATTGAAGCAAACTGACTGCTCCTGTCCCACAGTAAGATGGCACAAACACGTGTCATCACTCCTCTCCACACTTACGGGTGCTGAATTATCCTCCCTTGGTTCTAAAAGCAAGGGCCAGCAGTCCAAGGAGAAAAATATCACAGCTAGATATATATTCACTAGAACAGCTGAAACCAAAGTAACAAACTGGCATTTGAATGCCTCCGCTCTTATATGAAAAACACCTTCTCACAGTAATCAATAAGCGTCATCTCCCCTCAAACTGGCAATTTTCTGCATGTCCAAACCAGAATGTTGGTGCCCACTAGAAACCAAACCAGCACTGCAGGGTGAGCTTCACTCCCAAACATCCACCCCTCCTGAAAGTCTTTGAGGTTTGTAAAACCACAGGCAGATTAATAAAATTGACCAAGGATGAAGAAGGACTAAAATAGCTTGCTTTCTTTCTAAAGCCACTGGCAAAAATCAAACCAATTAAAATCATGATCTGAGTCAGTTTTAGTCGATTGTTAGCACCTTGGGCAAAACGCCGCTAGAGGAGAGTTGAAGTTGGTTTCCAATTTAGCTGTCAGTGCTACAAGGGAAGGGGCTTGAGGAGATGAAGGAAGGCATTAATAATAACAGAAGCAAAGATGAGAGCTTGGTCCACACCATGGGCACAGGATTTGCATCAACTTCCCATGCCTATCTGACAGCAATCCCAGCCCAGGGCAAGAATAAAGCCAGGAAGGAAAGAGGAAAACTTGAAGGGACGCAAAAAAAATCCCCAAAAAACAGTGCACAGACACATAGTCAATAAAGAATATTTTTACAAAGCAGTTTAAACCAAACGTTCCCAGAAAAAACGTTTTCAATGAGCAGGTGACAAAAGCACCTTGCCCAGACCATAATGGATGTTTCATGGACAGCACGTCCTGTCACCTGACCAAGCACAGAGAGAAGGCTGGGATCATCAGCACCAAACCCAGCAGAAATATCCCACTGGACTGGTAACTGGCACACCAAACCACAGGATGAGGACACCCTATGTATCTACGTGCCATCGACATTAGAGAATCACCTCAGCTGGCTTCATCCTGGACAACAGGATGCAGTGACAGCAGCAATATCTGCAAGAGGCCGGAGGGGACAGCATAAGGTTATCCTACAAAATACTTTGGTACTGATGGTGACCCATGGCCAAGAAGCACCACCATGTAACAAGTCACCAGCAAAGGAACGAGGCTGTGCTCTGTTTACTGCTGGATTCCTGGGACAGAAAACCATGGCAGGTGGGAAGCTGCTGTGTGCAGCCCCACACAAGCCACTGAGGCTGCTGAAGGGGCAGGCAAGTCAGGCCAATCTGCAGAGGCCAAAGGCATCCAACCAGCCCTGGAGAGTGCTGAAGGAGGAGAGTGACCTGGCCTGTGTCCCTGCACCAGCTGCTGGATGGTGGCCAGGGCCCTCTGGGGTGGCTGCAGCAATTGGCAACGCAGGGTAAATGCTGCACCGGGGCAGGACATGGCTGCACCGGGAGAAAACAGCACTCTGAGGGTGTGTCATGTACAATACACATCAATGCCAAGACGTTAATTTGCCCGAGGCAATGTGCTTATTGTACAAGGTACCTTGGAACAACAGCAGAGTGCCAGTCACATCAACAGCACATCAGGATACATCAGCCACAGGGCACCGAGGCAAGGCTGGGCCACCAAGTAATACCAACAGAATAAACACACAACTCCAAGCTGCTCTGACAGAACGTGACCCCTGACAGAAGCAGCTCAAATCTAAAAAAAACCCAAATGATCAAGCAACAACAACAAAAACAACACCACAGGACAGAAGCTAAAAATAAGATTCAGCAGCATTGCTTTTCATCAGGTCTTCTTCCGTGCCTGAAAAGGAAGAGCTTGCAGTGAGCAATACCTGCCCTCACTTCGGATTCTGGATCACAAACAACTCATCAATTCCCAATAGTTCACATGCAGCTTGAACAAGGTGTCATTTTTCTGGGGAGGAAAAACAAGAGCGAGAAACTGTTACAACTCTAAAAATACTGGGGAGTGATGAACTGGAAGGTTGGGTCCTTGGTGGACGCTGATTCTCCTGCCACTTCTCACGCACATGCGCTCGTTCGGGCAGCAGACACGCTGTGGGAGCCATGTTCAGACACCCATCACCTCTTCTGAGGGTAAGGGAGGACCTTTTCTTTGCAGGAAAGCCTGGCAAGGCGCTCATTCCCTTTTAGCTGCACCCTCCAGTGCTTCAGACTGATGTAAAGGAGGTCCTTGTGGTTTACGAGGCACTTAGAGGAGCACAGGAAGGACTTACATGTTTGTCATCCCAACTTGTGGACAGCATCCCACAGAGGCAGAGACACTGAAAAGGGACCAGTTTCCAGAGGTAGCCAAGGTGCAGGAAATAATTAATTAGTGAACTGTATTAGCCTACTGAAAGAGGTGGACAACTGACAGTCTTTGCATTTTGGGTCTTCCATCCTTAACCTCCCTCCCAGATGAGGTGAAAAGGATCGAGACATGACATGTTTCTAAAAGGACAAGCTGAAAAAAGAGGAACCTGGGTACCTACAGAGAGGAGTGTTTAATACCACAGCACCCAGAGAAAAGCCTGTGACTACAGAAGATGGGAACTTAGCTACCACCACATCACATCAAAAGAAAACTCATCAAGTTTCAGTCCTCTGCTTTGAAACCTGTCCCATGCCTTTCTCACATGTCTGCACGTCCTGATCAATTAGCTCACGTCAAAGCCTTGTTACACACACACACACACACAAGTTCTAATTGATTTACTCAAGTCAGTGGGCAAGGAATAAACTACATCTTGGAAAATAAAGCTGGGCAGACTAGGGCAGCCCGCTTCACTGCTAGAGATTTAAAAGTTCAGAAACAAAGGCAGATCTGGTTTGTTCCCACAGCTTGATCGTAAGCCTCAAACTGCCGGGTGCTCTGAGAGCTGTGTTAGCCCGGCCTAATCACCAGCCAGCCCAATGATTGTTAACATCAGTGCAGCCAGGGTATTAAGCCTACAAGTACAGTCATGCTCCATAGAAAGAGCTTGTTTATCTGGCAATAAACTTACACTGATCACAGCGGTATTAGCTAGAATTTATAAAGCATCAGCCACTCTCTCTATACAGTAAAACACAGAGACATCACAGAGCACACTGCAGATCTGAATACTGAATAGAAAATGCACATAAAACTAACATTTCCATGCTTTGTACTGGTATTTTGACTGGGTCAAAATTGATGCCACCACCTTTTAAAGACTCCTCATTCACACTGTATTTACCAAGGTGTTAATGATCCTTCAAGACCTTTGAGTCAATAATACTTATGTGAATAAAGGTAAAACATAAATAAGAAACAGATAAAGATGAAGATAATGCAAGAGACTGAATTATACAGCATAATTCCCAAAGCCAAATTTTAAAGCACAAAAGACCATAGTACAGCAGAAGTGGAGAGGCAGCAGCTGCCTTCAAGGACATCCAGCACAGGACAGGGTAAAACTTCAAACTACACAGTTTCAGCTAACAGCATATTCCTGGCAATCTTTGAGGATGCAAACCAAACACAGGATTCTGCTCCCTTTTATTCACCAACAGGGTTTTTTGCTGCTGCAAGATCGGATTTCAGGAACCAAGTCTGCTTCTCTTACATTCTTCAGTCTCTATTAAACTTGCTGGAACTATCATGGCAATTCCTTGTACACACACAAATCCCACACTGCAGAATCAAGCCTCAAAGTTACAGTTTATTCTAGCAATCTTCAGGCTTATCTTAAAACAGAACATTGATTCAACACAACCCCTCCCCCACTTTTTATAAAGAAAAGAACTGAAAAAAAGAGAGCAAACATTTAAAATATTCATCACAACAGCGGTCAGCACTATGAAATGCAAAGCATATCACACTTCCACTGAGGATTTTATTCAGCAAGGCTGATACTGAGCAGCACAAATCATGTTTCAATCTAACCTGACAAGACAGTACTGGCTCAGGCTCTGTTCTTTATAAGGTGCCACCCAAATAAACACTGATGAGCTATCAAAGTCTCTTACCAGTAGTTATTCAAACACGTCCCAGGCACAGGGATAGTTTAAAATGCTTGAAGCAGCAATAAGAACAGCAATTAGAGATCTGACTGAGGAGGCAAAAGCACTTTAAGAAAAGACCTATAAAAGAACAGGGTTTCACACTGAGTGTAAGAATTGCTGATGAATTAATGGCAATGATCTTCACAACTTCATGAAAGAAGAGCGATGCGTTATCTTCCCTTAGCGACAGAGGCAGGGCCGTGACAAACAGCTCACTCAGACACGTCTGAACGAGACGGATCACAGTGTGCTACGTTTTCTTGATTTCTTTTATAAGCCTTTTGTCACTCACTCAGGCTTCCTCATGCACACTCAGTTGCTCCTTCTGAAATACATTTAATGTAAGAACTTGCGATAGCGGGAACATGGCATGACAAGAATATACAACATTCACTGATAGGGGGCCCAAACCAGAGTGCTAACAGGTTTTGGGTAAATGAAAACTCGAGATGCTTGGCACCTTGCAGGACAGATTGTCAAGTCTCTTCTGCAGCATTTTAGGCTATCAAACCTGTGTGCTTTCACTGCAGTCTGGTATTACTATGAGTTTCAAAGGCAGGGCTGTTGGGGATTCTTTACTTTCAGTACTACCAAGTTAACCCCATCCATGCCATTAGAAAATGCAGAGACCTAATTTTTCTTTCAAGCTGTTTTATCAGTGAAAGAAAGATCTGGCTTCCAAATCCCAAATAATTTTATCTGGTAATTATTCTGTTAAGTCTGGCAGAAGCACACACTCTGAATTAAGTGAAAATGCCCATGTACCCCCACATTGCCTTCAACACACCAGTAAATGTATTTATCTTTTCTGTGACAGAGCTCCTGAGCTTCAGAAGAACTCAAGCAGTAATTCCAGCAATTTTGGGGATCACAAGGCTCACTGACACTGGTGCCACACATGGGCTCTGACAGGACTGGTAATTAAAGGACAGCACTTGTCCCAACCCAGTGCAAGCCCAGGACAGATCTTTCTGTCCTATGGTAAATGGAAAGCAAGACTTTGGAAACCTAGGCATAGGCAGGGGACAACTTGAAGACTTCATTTAAAAAACCAAATTCATTCTTGAGTGTTCGAACCAATACATTCTTGAGTTTTCGAACCAATACACAGATTTAACAAGCAACAAAAATACTCACCGTTTTATAAATTGAAAAGGTGAAAAATCAGACAAGATGACTGAAGTTTTTTTAGATCCTTGAGTTCTGACTAACCAGAACATTATAGACCCCACTGAGCTGGGTCTCCTTTCTAGATATTTAACTATTTATTGATTTATTTGTTTTTCACTTGTAAACCCAGTTCTGCCACTCTTGATTAGAGGTTCAGCCCTCTCCTGCCACATTACAATTTGGGTACTTTTCAGACAATCTGCAAAAGACCCAACTGGTAGAAAACATCCTCAGGCAATGAACTCAGCCAGATAACCTGGTCTGCAAAGGTATTTCTGAAAAGGCATTTTATTGCTGCAGAGGTATTTCTCTTAATACACTCAGTATTTGCAACAGCTTCAGCAGCCCAAATGCTAATGATTTTGCCAGCTCCTGCCAACAGTGATGATAAACACGTATCTTTGGTCTTCTTATGAAAAGCCCTGGAGTTGCAGCAAATCCGTAAGCTCCTTTTCCTCCTCGTGCCTCACGATCTCCATCTCTGCCATTGCCAACTCCACATCTCCCCTGGACTCTGGCTCCACTGATCACTCCCTGCCTCAACTTACCCCCATCACTTCTTCTCTGCTCCTCAGAAATCCACCCTCTGCACTGAGGAAATACATAGCCAGGCTGTTGTTACACTTCCAGGAACACTGATAACTTATGCCCATAATATCTCTCTTCCATTACATTCTTCAGCTTCCTTGTGCTCTCCAGAGACTTTTCAAAGCTAATTTTCCATTGTGCTAAGTTTCACAGAATTTGCTTTCTCCTGCCACCACACCACACTTTCTCCCCCTTCCATTCTCAGCCTGGCACCTCTTAATCATCCCAAAGCAATTAAAAGTTCATCCTTCACAATCAAATGTGGAGTGAAATAAAAACCAGACAATTCCACACCAAAAGGCACAGCCCCCCCGCCTCGGTACTGAGCTTCCTGCCATCCTCCACACCACTCGAAACTGTGCTTTTTTTCAGCTGTTATACATTTCAAAATCTCTTTGTAACACTCTTCAGAAGTGCCTAACTAATTTTTCTGATCATACTCAAAAGCCTTGCACAAATATCTCAGTTTTGACGGGAGGCCTTTTCAGACCAAGGGTGGAACAAGGACAGAGATGGAAAACCTGACAGGTCTTTTTCCTTAAAATAGTTCCAGTGTGCCTATTTCTCCTGAGTAACCTCAAAGAAGTTTTGCTTATGTCCCAGAGGGGGAACAAATTCAAAATTTTAAACCCTGAAAGTCGCTATGAAAAGAATTGACAACTTTTACAGCTCTGCATAATCCTCCCCTCCTCTACATTCACTAATTGCTGCCACTCAAATTAAGCATCCCTAAACAAGAACATCTACTGTTCTTAAATGAACGACTAGTAAAAAGTACAAGTTTACCTTTGTTCTGTCTTCCATGCTGTTCTCTCCTTGCACAGGAGTTACTGGATCACTATGTACAGAGCCTTCACTCCTTTCCATCACCTACTGACTGGATACCCCACACAAACAGACTATTACTTAGACTAGCTCATTACTCCCAACACCCCAGAAATCATGTGATAGAAATCCCTCCCAAAGATACAGTTATACAAACAGAACCTGAAAACTGGGGTTTGCACTGATAATTTGAAAAAAAAAAACAAACAACCAAACAAACACCGTGAAACCCAACCTCAAAACAAACAGCCCAACCCCTCTTCCAGCCAAAGAAACCAAACATGCTGCTTGCCAGTGGCCAAGTAACACAGCTCTATATGGTCAACAAGCCAGGTACAAACGAACCTCCAGCACTAAAGCAGACATTCCTTTATCAGCCTCCACAGCCAGGAAGTATCCTGACCTTGGAGTGGATCTGAAACAGGTCACACTTCACCCCAGGAATCTTTCTGCAGCTGGAGTCAGACTTCTGACCTTCTGCTGCTGTAGCTTTCCCATTAGGTGATCAAGAAGAGACTTGCTATTTGATCCTGTCTGACTTACTTCACTTTTACCACCTTTTATTGAGTTCCGCCAAAAAAACTGAAAACCCAATATCCTTTCCTCAGAAAGCAAACATGGAGCAGAGCAGGAGGAAGAGAAGAGCAGCAGATGAAAGTCACTCCAGTTCTCCTTGCCCAATCACTTGAAAGCAGTCAGCTATTTTTGGCAGTCTCTGAACGTTCAGTCACTGGTATGCAAGATGAGAAGCAAACGTAAAGCAGAGCACATGACAAACCTGCACTGACTGCACACCAGCGTGGCTGCAGAGACCTCTCTCCTCTTTACAGGCACAAGAAATAACATTTCAACATCGGCAGCGTGGGCTAGGAAGGAGCACGGGCATGATGGCCTCAAACAATTACACATCATTATTCCCTTAGGAAATGCATATGCCTGTAATTCCCACCAATACTACAACTCCCAAAAATACCTCTGCATCTTTGTTTTACAAGGAAAGGTTTTCACGGATCAGGTATTCCAGCTCTGCACCCCACAAGAAGTGACAATGGCTTGCAGTGACAATTGGGTCCATCGTAGTTTCTTATTCTCTTGCAGCACTCAGAGGAACAAAGTGTAAGTGACAGCAGTTCGGAGCACTGTGTGTAATTCCAATTAAAACATTTATCGTTTTTGAGGCAGTACTGTAGCACAACTTGGGCAAACTGAGATATAAGAGCAACACAAGAATTTCGTATGTGTACTGAACATAAAAGGCAGCTGCACAGAACTCCAGAGCAGATGTAAAATCCAAAGGAGAAATGGTTCTATGTAAGCAATTTGACAGCACATTGACAATGTGTGGAAGTAAATCCAGCCTCAGCTACTTGAACATTGTGGCCAGTACCAGTGAACAACTTAAGAGACACAATGGAAAAAAAACGGTACCTACCATCTTCTTGGTAAGTGCTGGGAAATGGCTGAAAGAACAGAATCAGCAGTAGTCCTCTCTGCTTGTGTCTGCTGGGAGGTGAGAGTGAGCGCGGCCGGGCGCGAGCAGAGCCGTGCTGTGCTTCACCTGGAGCTCAGTCTGCACCGCTCCCTTCTCCTGCTGGCTCTCTCCCCTGCCCCTCTCTCCTAGCTTTCCTCTCTAGTTCTTTCATACTTGCTTTCTATTTGTATTCTATATGCAAGAAAAAATGTCCTGCACTTTTTCCCTTCATTTAATGAAAACCAAAAATTTGAGCAAAAAAGTCACCTACAACAGAAGAGGAAAAACACTGAGAACTCCCAATTCCCCTTTGCTGGAGATATGCAAAAGCTGTCTGGACACAGTCCTTCCTGAGTGATGTGCTCAGGAGATCCCACTTCAGCAGGGGGCTGGACTGGAGGAGCTCCAGTGCTCGCTTCCACTGTGGACCATTCTGTGATTCAATACCCAAAATGAACAGAAAAATCAAACCATTAGATGAGTGCTAATTACCACAGGATTTGAATAAACAGGCTATGGGGGGCAGGGGAAAGTGGCTCAGAACTCCTAAACTTCCATAATTAAACTCAGTGGCTAAAACCTGAGTGAAGCTGCTGGAAGCGCAGAGCTGATGGTCGTCACCTCTCCTGTGCAGTCCCTGGGGAAGCCACTGGCACGTGGGAATGGTCACCTGCAGCCAGGAGAGAGAGGGAACTGCCCAACTCCTGCCCAAGGACAAGGACAAGTCGCCCGATACCTTCGCCACCGGAGGCTGGGGCCGAGCCACCGGCCCTCGCTGTCACCACGCCGAGCTGTGTGTCACTGCCCAGGGGTCTTCCTCAGGGGCCTCTGTGAGGTGACAACAGAGCTGCCCCGAGAGGGCTCCAGAATGTTCCAGATGGTTCCAGAAGGT
This sequence comes from Corvus kubaryi, assembly GCF_017639235.1. Classification (NCBI taxonomy): domain Eukaryota; kingdom Metazoa; phylum Chordata; class Aves; order Passeriformes; family Corvidae; genus Corvus; species Corvus kubaryi. Next base: position 6,783,472 of record NW_024581101.1, on the reverse strand, counting down.
TCCACAAAGGCCTCACCAAACCTGGCAGGAACACTGGTGCCACCTTGGTATGTTTTCAGGGAATGGAGGAGGGAGGAGACCAGAAGGACAGTCAGGTGGGTACTGCCACTGCTGCTCCTGCAACCCCACCTCTGGGACGTGTCAGCTGCTAAAGCTCACAGGAACAGGGATACAGAAACCCACCGGAGCAGTTCAGCACCGCCACTGGATGCCCTGCGCTGGCGTCTAAGAGTGACCAACAGAGGAGAAGCTGTCACTTTACAAAAGTGACACCCAAAGCAAATGCTGTGCAACTCTTGGGTCAGATGAGGATTACACGATGCCTACCTCTGATCTGATCCCACTAACACAAATGGCATTCATCCTAAACTGGGTGGTAACTAAAAGCACATGTATCAAAAATACCAAGCACCGGTTAAACAATTTATTCTTAAAGCAGCCAAGAGAGCCTTACCTCAGGTGTGTCAAGCCTCACTCACAGAACAGAGGGATCTCTGTAAACACACCTTCATTTCAGCTACAAGCACAACCAGTGCCAAGGGTAACAAACCACCACTAGTTCAGATTTAGTCACTCTTGAACTGTGTACATGTAATGCAGCCCAGATCAATGGTAATTCGATTGCTATTTCAGGAATATCTCTTCTTCCCACTTCATTTCTGTCCTCTGCTCCCCCCCACCTCACAGTGATGCTCTAATTATTCAAACAACGTAAGCAGCGTTCAATCCATGCCAGCCCTTTCTTCCTTTAGCACTGACCTTGCCTTATACATCACTCTCACAAAACTAATTAAGTAGAGAACAGTCTCACTTTACACTCTCTTCATGAAAAGAACTGAATTGTTACCTGCCTGAGGGTGCAATTCAAATTATTTTCGCCTTCATTTCACTCAGCAACACAATACAAATATTGAGCAAGAAACCAGACCAGGCAATTCAAGGAAACCCTTTATCCAATATACCACACACAAAAATAAAAGGATTATTGTAAATAACATATATAACATAGTTGTCTCATTTTGGTTTTTAACCTGCATTTTCATGTAAGCTTGACCAAGACATGTTCTGGGAAAAGCAGGGAATTTTGTTAGGCCAAATGACGTAGTTGAGGAAAGAACAGTTTGGGGTACACAAGCTCTAGAGCCAGGCTCAGCTAAGAGGAATAGGAGTGGCTGAGAAACCTTCAGTCCCACAGAAGAGATCTAAGACCACAGAATCTGTGAAAGCATCCAGCCACTAACAGGGCAGTTCCTCTCCAACATACATCAACACCAAAGTCCTGGTCTGAAAATGCTCAGCTGTAGGCTAGCAAGTGAAGCTTGTCCTCTTAGAGCTACAGATGTTTTGTTTGTACACAGGACACCTCTGGATTTACAGAGGTTTTTATAAAAGCATGGATTCACTGCTTGCAGGGAGATTGAGGAACGGGATTTGCCCTGTCTTCGGTCCTGCAGAAGTGGTTCATGCAACTCTGGAGCCATGTCTTCTTCAACACACCACAGCAATAACACACAGTGAGGAACAGAAGCAGAAAAGGAACATTCATCTGACCCACGGCTACGCTGCAGCAGTAAAGTCCCGAAGCACAGGGGTAAGACCAATGCCTTGCAGGAAATCACAGTAAATGGCACAAATACAGTTAATGACAAGTCTCCAGTATACTGTGGGTGGCCACAGACCAGAGATGCCAGAAGCCTAAGCCATGCATTCTTATGCATCTGCTGTGGCTGCTGGTGCTCCTCCTTTTGCAGCGCCCTGCAATGCTCTGTGGGGCTACTCATCCTCCAGGCTTCATCTGCCTGGGAGTTTTTCCTTTGAAGATGAGATTTGACATCTGCCAAGAAGCAACTATTATTAAGTTTCCCTCTAGAAACAAAAAAAAAGATGACTCTCTTTTACTACCTTCTGTACAGCACGAGTTCTTCGGCATGGACAGCCGCCACACAAGAACCAACACTGTAACAAACCCCAGAGTGTGGAGCTTGTCCCTGAAAATCCTGCCTTACTGTGCATTTCTTCAACACTGAAAATCATTGAAGAGCATCAGCACTAATGTGCTGGCATTTTGATCTCAAGACTGCTTCTGACTTTTGAGTTGCTGATGTTTAACCAACGTATGTGAGGGGCCACTGTCTTGGGATTTAAGAGGGAAGGATGTTTCTTTTATAAAGAGTTACTGTCGTTTGTGGTACCAAAGGCAGTCACAGATAATGAGTCATAACAGGAGGTAGTTACTGTAAATATTCCAAGCATGGGCACATTAACAACCACCCACTAATCAGAGGCAATGCCACAGGCAGACACAGAGAACTCCCACTGGTGTCAATGGGAATTTTGAATGGATCAGGACCTCAGCCAAGCACTAAGCTTCTATTGTAACCTGCAGCATTAATATCCAGGATGGTGTGGGTCGTGCCCCAGATTTTGGCTGTCGCTTTCCAGTGGGCAATGCAGGCACCTATTCAAAGTGGATCAGCAATCTCAGACAGGAGGCTCAGAGATTTCTAGTGTGAAGCGAACAAAACAAAAGCATTGAGTTTAATACTAATTCTTTGGTGTCATTAAATGTTTATAAAACAAACACAAGTTCTGATGCGCAAGTCAATAGCACCAACTGACCACAAAAAGACCCAATGTGCTGCTGGCAAACATCTGCCTGAACAAACACTCAAGTTCATATCCTAAACTGCAGCTGCTGCTGATGTTTGGTGGGGCTTTTTGTCCGAAATGCAAAAGAACTGGCACCCAAATTTCTGACAAAAAGACTAAGAAATGTGCTGCCTGTGACCGGAGCTGGCCAAGCGGCACTTGCGGCTGTTAGCACCGTGCTCCCTTCCCCCTTCTCACCCGGGTCTGCACTTGCTAATTTTGATTCCGTGGACTCAGACCAAGACGTGGTCAGCTTACATGAGGCTCCTCTTCAGTCCCTGAAGTAAGTTACTTTCTCATGATTCAGTACTATAGAAATGTAACTGTTGAGATCAGCTTCTTTATTTTTGTCAGCTTTTCTCCAGACCTTTCAATCACAAGCTGCATTATACTGTATTCCCATAAAGCCACGAAAAGCAGTGATACCTCAAAATTCTGACTTCTGTTTCTCCTGCCAAGTGATTTCTCTAAGTGCTTTGTTTTCTGCTGTCACTGAATTAGAATAGTACCTGTGCTTCCAAAGTCTTCACTGTTACTGTCACTATTTCAATACATTCTTCTCAGATTAGAAGCTTTCAGCTTCAAAAATGCTCCTATTTTGCTTTCTGCAGAAGAAAATACACTCTCTATTTTCTCACTGCTTATGGCTGAGGTTATCAGACTTTTGGACAAAGTTACCCAAGTTTCTTGTGGTGACAGCATGGTGACAGGAAAGATCCCCCTTCATCTGCTTTGACGGGGAAGCCAATAGTAGATAATCCCCTTAGTAAAAAGAAAAACAAATGCAGATGAATCCATTCCTCAGATTTAGTTTCAGACTCTCTGCTCCAGCTCTTGACTTTGCTCAGAGGAGCCACACAAACTGCACAGCAGCCTCCGGGAAGAGTCTGGCTGTAATACCAGACAGCACGAGCTCTCTAAGGCCCAGGTCCAAAGGACAGGGCTTTCAGCACATCTCAGCTCCCTTTCTAATGCCCAATACTCTCCTACTGCCCCACAACTTCCCCCCCCCCCCCAATAAAAGATAAAAAAATCTGTAATTCAAAATAGGTTATGTTGATACAGCCCCAAGGACGGCTGGGGACACTCCATGCACTGTTCTCAAAGTGTGAGGCAAAAACTTTTTGGGGGAAAACTGTGGTAAGTCCCCTGCCCTGGCACACCCGTGGCTCTGCACAGCAGCTCCGGGGCAGGACAAGAACCTGTGTGGTGGGAACTGCACTGTCCTGGGAATGCACCCGGGGCATTCCTGAGCACAGAGCTGCCACCAAGCTGCTACCAACCCTTAGAGACCACGGCAGGATGCTGAGCTGTTCTTCTCCAGAACCTCACGTTCCTGCCAACCCTGGAAACAGCGCACAGCGAGGAGAGACACGGACACCTGCCCCATGATGAAACCAACCCAGAGGGGACAAGGCTGCTCTCTGGAACCAGCTGCTTGCTACTACAAACAGCCTCCACCCTGGAGCAGCAGCAGTGCTGCCCATCTGCCTTTGGGAAGCAGCTGGGAGGATACCTGGGCTTACAGCACCCTGCATCTAACTCTCACACAGTCTAAAAAAAAAATAGGGGGAGGGGAAATCAGCGCCATAATGTGCCATAATCTTATAGCTACACACTCACAGTTAATGCAGCATCTTGCAGAAAGTAAAGGTGCACATCCCTGACTTCGTTCTGTTAATCCATGAGCTTTATTTAGATTAGGCTAGATAATTCTCAAACATCCACAACCACTTTTAAAAGCAACCAGATATCGAGCAGAACACAGTTCATCACTTGGTTTTCTAGGCAGGACTTGTAAGTGGGACCAACAAACTCTAAAGCAAGCAGTTACTTTCCTCTTTGGCTTCAGAAAAGTGAAGAAACCCCAACTATTTTGAGTAATGATAGATTTTGATACTTCTGTAACACCTGCAGAACTCCACTGACACCACAGACTTTACAAACGGGTAATTTAACTGCAAATAACCACTGCAAGGCAGTAAGTATTTGGTCTGGATTGTGCTTATTCCCACCAAAATCCACAGCCTTTCAAGGTTCTGTATAAATCAGTTTTGTCTAAAAAGACCCACCCCAAAAGCCGACTGAAGAAAGTGTCTTTGAACAGCTTACACAGAGCAGCTCTTACACTTGGGCTGAACATGGCCCTCCCCAAGCTCAGTAGGGAACTACAGCCAAGACTCATCTCATGCATGGCCCTGCAATGCCTAAGGAAGCTTCGGGAGTAAGAAAAGCTGACACTGCTCTCACTGAGAAGTATTCCACATTTATTAGGCAAATATAACCCTGGGACACCTGCATTCACAGCAGGTATTAAAACTACACCATGTTATCTTACAGAATGGGGGGGGTACATGAACATATCACCACAATAAACTACTCGTATATGAAACATGATTATGTTGTTCTTTGAAAGAGGAGTTAACTAACTTAAAAACACAGAGCTTTCTCTCAGGACTCCAGTGCCACAGTACAGCTGCAGAAAAACGCAGGAAATGGTATCCCATCCTTTCCAGGCAAATTACTGTTTTACTGTATTAAAAAAATGCAACCAAACCAAAAAATCTAACAAAAAACCCACCCATCACTGCCTGGATTTACTATGGCTAGAGCCAAATTAAACAGCCCCACTTAAGAGTATTAACACTTGCAATCACCAAACGAGAATTCAGGCGGTTCAGAGGAAAAAACATTTCCTATTTTTGTCTACAACTCGAGAGGCTGAAGAAGACCATGCAGCCTATCCATAAACTAGTAAATATTAACTCCTTATCACCATCCCCGGAGCCTTTCTAAAAGCGTATTTCACAGGTGTTAACCATGACTCATTTGCCTACAGCGGTACCAAACCACCTCACACAAGTACCGGCTCCTCCTGCTGTATCTAAAACTGCCTCTTCACTTGGTGATAACAGAGAAAGTTTTTATATGAGCTCAAAGAGCGTAGCAGCGTCTCCTGGAAGCAGAGCATCAGCACCAACTGCTTTTCTTGGGAGCCTCAGAATATTCACCTTCTGGTACCCTGTCACCACTGACATCAAAGCCTTGCACGTCTAAGGCACTACTGACTCATTAACAGCAGGTACAAATGCCTTTGTCCCACTGGTTTGCCATGTGCCAAAGCCTGTACACATGCAATTTCCGACATGAAATATGTCACTAAAACTTATAATCATAGAATGAAATGGCATATCTAAGCTTGATTTTAAAAAACAAGCTTTCAGGCAAGCATAGCACAAGTACGGCAATTTCGTTTTGTTTACTATTATAACACAGTTCTAAATCATGCAAAATAATTCCTCAGAAAGGCGGGAATCTTTTGTTCTGCATTGCTTAATAAATTATTTAAAGTGCAATTTAGTGAATAAGGCCACCATAGAAGAAAATCAAAACCAACTCAACTTCAAAGAACATACTGTAAAGGCAAAAAAAATTTATCTAGAAATATGTAAGGTTTTGAAATGCATCTGAGTGGTGAACTTGATTGTGTTGTTGAGAAAAAAAATGTGATGCAAACGCTAAGGTTTTGGACATAGAACATAGTGAGAAGGGGAAAGACAGAGCTGGGAAAAAAAAAATTTAAAAAAAAAAAAACCACCAAAACAGCTCTCTAAAGTGTTAAATACAAACTTTCAAAAATCATGAAACCAAAAGGCTTTTTATCAAGAATAGAAAGGTTGACTAGCTTTGATTCGGCTGCTAAAAAAGTAAATGACAGGGAAGTGTCCCACTCCGTTTTACAAAACTAGTGAATAAGGAGTAGTTTTTGGTCCTGCGGGGAGGCCCGGCCCACAGCCCTCCCCGGGTCCCCCCCAGCCCAGCCGGGCGCCAGAGAGCACACGGGGGCACGGAGGAGCACTGGGGCACCGCTCCGAGGGACGGCGAGCCCCGCACCGGCCCCACAGCCCGAGCGGGGCCGGGCCCGGGGGCAGCGCCACGGCTCGCCACGGCTCGCCCCCGGGCGGGCCCCGCACCCGGCAGGGCCCCCTGCGCTCCCCCCCCCCCCGT
>NW_024581101.1:6658665-6776415 GCF_017639235.1 Corvus kubaryi | reverse complement strand
CATGGCGATGTCTCCCCGCCCCGCCCGCCTCGGCCGGGGCCGCCGCAGCGCCGAGCGCCCCCGGCCCGGCAGGGGAGCCGCCCCCTCCCCGGCAGGGAAAGGGGGGGCACCGACTCCCGCCGGTGCCGCATTGAGCGGCCCCCGCAGCCGCCGTGCCGGGGTGCCGGTGCAGCGCCCCGCACGCCGGGCACAGCCGGGCGCCGCTCCCTCCCCGTGCCGGGTCCCCCGAGCCGCGGCTGCCACCGGCGCCGTGCCCCCCTCCCGGCCCGGTAAGGTCGGGCTGTCCGCGGTCGGGCCGGGGAACGAGCTGGTTATCGGGGCGGCTGCGCCTGCCTTACCCTTGGAAGCATCTTTCTCTTCTTTGGGCTTGATCACCTTCCCGCTCATAGACCCCAGCTTGGGTGGGAAAATCCCCGGGAGCGTCGCGAATTCCGGCTGGACCCAAAGAAACCTCGGGCGGGGGGCAGCGTGCGTGCGTGTGGGGGACCCTCTACGCCGAAAAGGCAGAAATAACACCAAGAGAAGGAGAGGAGGGGGGAAATGAGGAGCCGGCGAGCTGCCCGCTCCCCGGCGCGGAGCCTCGGAGCCCGGCGGCGCCGCCGCGGTGCCTGCGGGAGCGGAGTGGGGAGCGGGGGGCTCCGGCAGCCGCAGCACCGAGCCCCTGCGCCGCTCGCCGTGCCGGAGACAAAAGCGATATTCCCTGTGTCTGCCTGGCCCCGGCCCCCTCCTTCCCCCGCCTCCCCGGCTCTGCCTCTCCTCCCCAGGGCCAGGGAAGCGCAGCTGGTCCTGCAAGTCCCACCGACCGGGGGGAGGGGGGTACCGTGAGTTGAGGGGGGTTGTTTGCTTGGGTGTGTTGGGTTTTTCTCTTTTCGCATCCTCCCCTAATAATAATGTGATGGAGCAGCAGAGCTGCAGCCGCGGATAGGAGGAGGACGCGAGTCCCCGTCACTGCAGAAGAGGCGGCAGGTTTACGCTCGCGGCAGCAAGGAGGGCTGGAGCTGCCCCCTCCGGCCCCCCCGGCTCCGCGCATCCCCTTCCCCATCGCCCACACCGGCTCTCCATTAAACGGTACAGGGGAGCGGGGGGGGCAACACGCATCCCGCTGCCCTCCAGCGACACAACGATGCCCCATGGCCGGACCTGGACTGTCCCCCGATTTGGGGAGCAGCTCCCACCCCCCCGTACCGCGGGGGAGGCTCTGGGCGCGGAACCGCCCGGGCCCCAGCCCCGCAGCCTGTTGCTGCCGTCGCGGGAGTGCAGAGCGCCGGCCGGGGGGCAAAGGGGGATCGGGTTCCCGTTAACGGGGAACACGGAGGGCACAGGGAGGATCGGGTTCCCTTAGCAGGGAGCCCGCACAGCCTGCGCCGGCCGCCGCCCAGCGCTGCTGCTCTGCCCCGGGGCGTGGGACGGCGCTCACCCCCTCCCTCCGCCTCCTCCATCCGCCCCCGGGGAGCAGGAGGGGACCCCATGAAGAGCCAGAGCTCCCTCACCTGTGCTACAAAGCGGCGTGTCCCGCCCCGCTCCTCCCCCTGCCCCGTTCTCCTCGGCGGGGCAGAACTTTCTCTGCCCGGGGCCGCCGTCGGGGGAGGCAGAAACCCGAGGCAGCCGGCGCCCCTTGGAGCCCGGCCCCGCTCGGCAGCGCCCAAAATAAAACGCCGGGAAGGGCGAGCCGTGGAGTGCTTGGGGGAGCCCCTCGGTGCGGTACCCGGGCTCCTCCTGCCCCCTCTCCCCACGGCACAAGTGGCCTGTTTGGGGCGGGGGACACGAGGGATTTCTCCCAGAGCAGGAGGGAACAAGGCAGGGCTGGCACCCCCGGGGAAGGCAGCGTGCTCTGAGCGCTTCCCCGCACATCGTGCCCCGCTGCAGGAGCGGCCCCGAGCCCGCCGGGGGTCCCCGGGACAGGAGCAGCCCCGGGGCCGCTATTTTTAGCGGGGCCGAATTCCTGCCCTGCGCCCTCCCCTGCTGCAGCCCGGGGACAGCTGGACGCAGCTCGGCTTTCGGCGGCCAGCGGGTTCGGCTCCTCCTGCTCCTGCCCCGGGCGGGGCCACCGGGCTGCCAGGAGCAGAATAGCCTCTGAGTAAGTGGGTGATGAAACACAGCGTAGGATGAAGTCTCATTCCCACTGCACACAAGTGGCTGGGGATCAGGTGCAATAAGGGATATTAGGGCTGTTTAAGCTAAGAATCAAGAGCCAGGATGGCAGATGTGATCCTGGCTCTTGACCGACCTGGTAGGGTCAGCTTTGCTTTGCAGAGACACAGGATTGCTGGGGAAGGGGTGAAGTCACCATGGCTGGAGGTATTTAAAAACCACAGAGATGTGGCACTTAGGGCCATGGTTTAGTGGTGAACAAGGGAGTGTTGGGTTAACAGATTTGATGATCTCAGAGGCGTTTCCCAATCAAAATGATTCTAGGATTCAGTAAGCCCTCTGATGATAGTGGCCTTAGAGTGCTCTCCATGTAAGTCTATTTCACATGAGCCTCTTCAGTTATTTGTTTTTTTAACACATCAGAGACTTTCCAGGAGGTTCAAAAGCTTGGTCTTTTTCTTGTCTGTTTCTCTCCAGTCCAACAGGGACCACTGAATCCAGAGAGCGGGATGTGGAATGGGAAAGGAGGGATTCTGTGGTTCAGCTGAGCCAGCACTGTCAGAAGTAGCTGATGAACCCCAGCAAGGAGATTTAAGCTGTCCAATACAACTTAGACCTGATTTTCAAAGGCACTTGCAGTGTCTTTGCTGAGAGTCACTGACAATGCACACTTCTGGTCTGAGGTCTTTCCAGCACCAAATGTCACTGATAAACGCTGTGTTAGTGCTGACAGTGAACTTGCCTTACCTGAGCCGTTCCCATCTTTGCCAGGACACCTGTTACATTTTGCAGGAATAGTTATTACATTGACCAAATGAGGCCCATACACTCAAACTTAGTACATTGGAAGGAGGCAGCAGCTCAGCAGGTTGGGGAAGAATTGTACTAACTGGTGGGCAGAGAGAGCTTACCCTGCTGTTTTAAAATGAGTTAGTTTTTCTCCTTACTAGTTTTCAGGGCTTAGAAGTGGCAGTTAAAACAGTACTAAAATATCATGTTATGCATGTAAAATATAAGGGGATTTGCATGAAGGCTTATTGCAATCGAGGTACACTTTGCACAGCCTTTAATTTTAAAGCTGCCTTGGTGGCCCGAGTATTCTAGTGGAGATGGTGTTTGTGGTCAGGATGCTGACTTATGTCTTCAGATTCCCTCCTCAGTTCCTCACTTTGAAGTGAGCATGTCTGGATTTTGGGTAAATCACTTGAGGTCTGGCTTTTTAACAAAATTTCTTCAACTAACTCGCTTAAACATGAATCTGAGCCTCAGTGTCTTGGTACATCACTTCTCAACTATAGCAGGGAAAATTGTCACCTCATTGCTTTGCAGCTACAAGCCTGGAAGCTGAGAAGCACTCGGATGCTGTGGTGACAAGTGATACACACCAAGCTACACAGCACAGCCAGGCTCATGCAGAAACTTACCTATACATGGCCCTGACGTGGATCCTGTACCTCTCACTGTCAGCATTCTGAGTTTCTGAATTTAAACAATATCTGCACCTCCAGATAAATCAGGTACGCAGAGGAAGAAGATTTAGTGAAGTTCAGTACAAAGAAATCTGATGTGTCCCATGTAAATGCTCTTTAGGCATTCCCTGACCACCTGTGTGCCTTGGGAGGGTTTAAATTCAAGACAGTCTTTGTCAGGGGAGCACAGTTTGCAGTCAAATATCAGTAAATTGTTGTAATTAAACACCTTTTGTGTGCCTCCCAAGATTGTGATGGAGCCATTTAAACTGAGTGGCAACAAGCCAGGCAGCACAAATGGTTGGAGCATCCTCTGTACCCTTTTATGGTTTCTGAGCTCTCCTTCCCAGAGGGACAAACGCGATGGCCCTAGGCAGAGCAAGGTCTCACAAGCTCTAAGTGTGGAGTGAAACATGAGGCTTTTGCAGCGGAGAGACACACACAGCAGATCATATTTGGGCTCTCTGAATACTCACAGCTCGGGGTGGCTCTCTGGAAGCAGGCACAGCAGAGCTGATGTGCTGCACGGAGCTGTGCCTCTGCTGAGGATATTTATTCCCCCAGAAACATCTCCCAGAAGGTTCTGACTTGGCACAGGCTTGGCTAAGTCAAGTGTCACTTCACAATCTGAAACTGTAAACTGTAAGTGCTTTTATACAACAAAACTCTTGCTGCTTAATGTGCAGTAGCTGTATGGTCAGTCTATAAAACACACTCAAGTCATGAACATGCTCTTCCTAGCCTCGTAAAATATCTATAGAGACATATATTCCCTGAGGAATTTGTTAACTCACACAGATACAGTAGTGACATTGCTCCTCAATGTACTTTTCCTTGGTTCTTTGGCATATTCTCAAGTTGAAATTTTCTCTTTTCTGTAGGCAGGGGTTCATAAAAGGTCCAGATTGTACTCTTTTATGTAGCAGGAATCTTACATTATGCTGTTAAAGCTTTGTTGTGATGGCTCCTGGTATGTTCCCAGTTAAATCTGAAGTAAAACTCTCCCTACATTCAGGCAGAGCAGGATGAGGCCTTCCATTTAAGATCCCAGACATGATAAAGTCTCTCTAAAACAAGTACTTAATCCTCATTTCACTTTATATTTCAAGATTCATACTGGCATCTAGAGGTATCTATTCAATGGTGATAAATAAGTAAGGCATTTGTCTAGTTTAGTTGCCACTGGTTTGCAATGGTGCTATAAAATCAGTCCAAAGAAATCCATTGCACATCTCCTTATTTCCTGGCCTACCACTGTTTCGATTGGAATTGCAAATTTCTTTACTACCAGTTGTGTGTTACAATAAAACCCACAAAGATTTACAGATGAGATAAATACTAAACACAGGGCAAAGCCTATCCTCGAGCAGGCACATCCCTGTTCCAATGGATGTTTAATTTGGCCCCCATCTTATTTTTACCATTCCTATTCCTACACAGTCTTAAGCACTACACAGAAGATCTTTCTTGGGCAGACAGCTTGTGGTGCACAATCTTCCTCCTTTTGATTGCCAAAACCCAACTGCTACATGCAAATAGAGTTCCAGCTAATGGATAGTACGGAGATTGCAGTTTAATTTCTCTAAGTAATTCAGTCTGATCAACAGAGACGCCCTGAGAAGATCCAAGTGGGAAGGGAAGATGCTCATACATCCTGGCTGGGTGCCAGGTCCCACTGCTCCATCACTGCCCTCCTCAGCAGGACAGGGGGGAGAAAATATAATGAAAGGCTCAGGGGTTGGGATAAGGACAGGGAGAGATCACTCACCAGTTACTGCCACAGGCAAAACAAGTAATTCAATGTCTTTAAAATAAAGTCAGAGTAGGATAATGAGAAGTAAAAACTAAATCTTGAAAACCTACAAAAGAAGTTTTATGTCTTAAAATCCTACCCAGATTACATCTAATAGATGCCTGCTTGCCAGCCCGCCTCTGAGGTTCCCCCTCTTCAAGTTTGATGAATTGCAACTGTTTAAGGATTCTCCTTTGCACCAGCAGCGTCACCCTGACACCAGAACCTTTAGATGTGCAATAACCATTTATCACCAGCACACTGAGGAGCACTGGAGGCACGGACAGAGGTTTCAGGTGTATCACGGGGCTGTGCTGCAGTGGGCCAGTGCAATAAAGGTGCACCTTTCCCTTCACCTCGCCCAGCCCTGCCCACGCTCGCACAAATGCACACGCACAAAGCAGACGGGGCTGGGGCCTTGCAGAGATGACAGGTAGTGTGTGTCCTCTCCAGGGGAGACACTGGGGACCATAACCAACTTGAATAAAGTCTTAACTTGATAGCTTTTGTTGGACGCTTGCAGACAGAACTTTAACAGTGGAGTGAAAGAAAATGAAGGAAGTATTCGGTGTTCTAAACTGAAACCAGGTGCCTTGATGTCAAAACAGATTTTTGCCCAGAGCTCCTTCTCCGAGGCTGGTAAAAGGTTTGTGACAGCGTAAAGGTGAAAGACCTGGGAGTGGTTCTTGTGCTATTCATAGCACAGTCAAAGGGTGAAGGTTGTCCCACACCCCTCATGGGCAGAACAAGAAGCGCAAATCACTATCGCTCACTGCTTGTCACTGTGTAAAGTAAGAGCAAAGTGCCCCTCCTGCACACAGCCCTCCGTTCTGGGCAGTACAGCTTCCCCTTACAACTCCTCCTTCTACTTGGTCAAGTCTTAAAACTTAGAGGGTTTTGAAGTGGAGCTGGAGCAGGAGCTTTGATGTTTGACTGTGCCGAGCTGCAGCCTGGCAGCGGCGGCTGATCTCGCTCCAGCCTTTGTGGAGCTGAGAGAAAACAGCACCTGGAGAGGCTGGGGAGGCAGAATGTGCATCATACCAAACCTGAGCCTGGGATCCAGAGGCAGACTCAGACTCCAGTTCCTGGAGTCGCAGTGCAATGGGAGACCTGACACTAGAAACCTTCGGCCACGTCAGTAATGGGCAGGCAAAGGACTGCAAAGAGCATTTCATGACTGATCTGAGCTTTCCCTCGAGTTACACTTGAATTTAATAGAGATAATAGAACAACAGCAGGAAGAAGAATATACAGCAGTATTTGAAAGGAAAGTTGCCCAGCAGAGCTCTAACATTATTGGAGGCTTGCATATACAATGACGGCATAAGATAACATTTTCGTGTCTGACATTTTCCTTAAGTGTTGTAAAAATTAATCAGTGTTTGATTTTTACAAGCCGGAGAGACAGAGGGGGAAATGTGATAGTTAGTTTTTTGGGCTATTTCTGGCCTCAAAAAATCTAAAAAAACCAGTTATGCTTAAAGTTCAGAGTGGTTCCTTAAAGGAAAAACAGAAAGACATTAATTCAGTTTTAAAAACTCATCTTAAAAGAAAGTTCTAAGTGTTTCAAGAAGCCTACAGTGTGTAAGACAAGATATATTCTGCTAATTTGAATGTGCTCTTTCACACCAAGCAGCACTAGAATTGTACAGCCACAAAATAAGTTGCTTCCTCTGACATGAGCCTATTACCTCTACTACTTTCTGTTCTTTTCCTCCATGGAATTGCCTTCTCCTTTAAAGCTCTGTGCAGTTCATCCCATTGCCTCTGTTCTTTTTAACTTGAAGCAATTTTAAGCAGCATCTGATGGAATTTTTTCTATAATTTTCTTCACTCAGACATGATCTAGGTTCAGTGCTCACCCAGGATCAGAAGATGAAGCTCACCTACATTACACTGAGCACTTCTGCCCCATTTCTCCTGTTTCCTCGGGTCATGACACTCCGGTCACATCATGTGTCCCCCAGCCTTCCTGTTCATTTCCAGCTGAGCTGAACTTGCAGCTACCTCATAAACTTCTCACATGTCCTAATCAGATGGCAGCTGGTATTTCTTATGTGTAAACCAAGTTTTGATCTCGATGACATGGACAGTGCCATGTGTGAGCACGAGCAAAGAAATGAGAAATACTTTTCCCTTCAGTTTTTATAGAATTGTATGGGTCCTCCTGACCCACCAAATTCCTACAGCACCAGGGGCTGGCTGTAGCAGTGGTCTAGTACCTAGCTTGATCTTTGAGGAAAAGCAAAGCTTTAGCTCTGAAAATCAAGTGTCTCATGACTGGAGATTTTTTTTTTAACAAAGCAGACTTCAGGTAAGTTGGGGGATTTGGATTTGTTCAAGGCAGAGCTTGCAGCTACAACCTTTCTCCTTTAGACCAGAATCAAGTGCAAGTCCTTGCCTTCCCAGCCCAGGAGGATTCTGCCTGCTCATCCTTTGTAGAGAACCACAAACACTTCAGGAGATGTACCCTGTTCAAAGAACTGTACTTGGAGGTCATAGTTTAGAAAGGGAAAGGATTTAAAACTGGTTTGTGTGTATTTAAAAATCTGTTTCTAAAGCTCTATATGGACTGTGTTGATGTAATTGAATTTTTTTGATGTTTTCCTCTCACCTCATTTCAAAGCAGTAGCGAAACAGTGCATTCAGATCAGAAATGCTGTGTGCAGTAACCTGTGTGCACCAACACCTGACATTTTGTTTGAGGCAGAGCAGCACCTGGGCTCCTTGTCATGCCATCCTTCACCGGCCTTTTCCTGAAACATTGCCAGATGCCACCTTGGAGAACCACTAAAACTGTGCTTTCAGATTTGGCTTCCTGATGCCCATTTCTCTCCTCCAAAATTATTCCTAAGTGTACCTACTTTTTAGTTTCTGGTGACACTGTGATTAGCTTCAGACACATTATTTGTAGCCATAGGATTTGTCTTCCTGTGCCTCCGATCTGAGTGGTCCCTCAGCTATCACTACTTTGCATCCCATTTTGTTTTTCCTGTAGGGAATATGCCAGCAGGGATGGGGCTGAAATCCTTCTGGATCAGGAGCAGAGAAAAATGCTGCTCTGTTTGTAAACACTTCAAGGCTAAAATTAGCAGGAGTCAGAAGAATCATTTATGAATGTCAAGCTCCCCCAGCCGTCCTGAGGAACGTCTCAGGCATGTGGACAGTGTGCACGGGTTTAAACAGTGCCTGGCACCCTCCCCCAGCTGCCACCTCCCCGTGCCCAGCCCCTCGCCTGGCTCCACACCCCTTGGCCTGGCAGCACCACCACAAATGACCGAGCACATTTTCAGCTGGAGGGACTCTCCAGGGCCTCCATAACGCCTGGAAGAGACTGGAGAAAAAGCCTTGGTCAGCTGGAATATTGTCCAGCAAAAGGGCAGGGGTTTGGGGCCAGTGAAACAGGGGAAGGCCAGGAAACCACAGCGTGAGCGGTCTCTAAGCCGGCTTGCGCTGTGCAGTTTCAAGCTTGAGGGAAAACAAAGCCACATTGGGTACAGCAGACAACTGAACATTAACCAGGGTGGGCAAGCCCCACGTACCCCTTCTTCCAGCAGTTACAGGCTGGTAACAGATCATAAAAACAGCCTTTGCTGTGTCTGGAGGAAAACATGACTATAGAGATGATGCCATGAAGATTTTTTGCCTTTTCTTTTATACCCCTGTTATACCTTTTTTGCAACTTCTGTGTTCTTAGTGCTTTTTGCCTACATTCTTGGACTTGTTTGTCAGGCTGAGAGATTAAACATTTTAGAAGCTTCGTAGCTGGGGATCAGTGTGCCCCAGAGCCCAAGGTCCTCTCCAGAGCACATTCTGTAAACCAAGATAGAACCATCCAGGGGAAGGTTCCTTGGGGAGGGGGGGCTCATTCAAGCCTCTCATTGGGGAATCTTTGATAGATCTGCTAATTAGTAACACCTATAATGATATACCAGATCTTTTGGGGTGTGCATTCTGGGGAGTGCATTTCGGTGCATATGACCTGGACGTGTGCACCTAAGGTTCCTTAAAATAAATACCAAGGTAAAATCCCTTTTCCCCTTCTAACCGTGTATGACTCTTGATTTTAAAACCAGGAAAAGGCATCAGAGAAGCAGTGCTGTGCTCAAACAATGCGCTCAATAAAATCCAGGCTCCTCAGAAGAGGCTGCCAACCAGATGCCAAACAATCTGAATATATCATGGCAACTAAACTCAAGTCTTTGTAGACCCTGAAGCAGCACGTTGGCTTCTCTTGTTTTGCAAAGCCCATGCATACATACAGCTACACATACAATGCTTTTTTAAAAGCCATAGTGAAACCACGATGTCTTTTCTGACCATCTATTGGCTTCATAAGACTGAAGGAGATTAAAATATACACAAAAGAAGAGCTGGTATATTCTAAAAAGAAACAGACAAAAAAATACCATTACAGCCCAATAAAGCAAACATCTCTAGAAAATGTCAAGAGGCCAGACCAAAGCTGTTTGGAGTTCTTTCCAGTCTTGAAGAACTGTTGCCACTTTTTTTTTTTCTTTTTTTTTTTGAAAGAGAAAATACATGGCCATAAACCTCAGGTTATAGAAGGAACTCTCAGAAAGAGCTGAATTTATTTAAGAGAGAAAAACAACTGAACTGAAAAGCATAACTCCCCTCTGCTAGGTGTTACTAGCTCAACACGAGAAAAACTAACGTCATCTCCACAAAAGAAATAGAGAGAATTCCACAGGAAGTCCCCAGTCTGGGAAATCTTACTGAGCTTATTCAGTACAACTAATGCAATTGGTAGAAATGCTGGGATTCTCTTCAAGAGAAAAAAAGGGGGAAATATATAAACTAGATATTTGGGATGAGCAATCAGGATATTCCGGACACACACAGTTATTAAATACAGCTGCTTACCACAGTTACTCTACTGCCTGCTCTGTGCTTTGCTCTTCAAGTCATCCCCTGAGTGCAGGGGAGCTGCTCCAAGGAAAGTTTCACAGAGTCCTATTTGTAAGGGTTTGCACAGACAGCCTTGCCCTGATGCTTCTCACCACTGTGTACCCTCTTTTACAGCACTTTCCCTGCAGCAGACCTCTGAAACAGACCCTTTGAGAGGCCGTGGGCAATAGTATGCAGCAGGCACTGTCCTTGGGACACCCTGATCCATCACGGCTTCTTGGGCTGCTGCTGTCACTGGCCGTGGCTCCCCTGCATGCTGTCAGACACTCTCAGCAGCTCACCAAAAGCCACAGATCCTGTCAATCCAGCTTTCACACAAGCCCAGAGCTCCTATATTTGGAAAGCATCAGCAACTCCTTAAAAGAAGCAGTAAGAGTCAGTGTGACAGAGAGCACTTTTGGAAGAGCCATATCCTTTCCATTTAAAGGGTGGTGCTTGTCACCATTTCCATTCCTCTGCCCTTGGCAGAACACGCACACCCGCACCATGTCCTGTCCACAAAATACTCAGCTGCAGTTTATGACCCCACACTCTTTCCTGTATGCAAAATATCCCATCCATTTAAATAGGAGGATTATAGGAGTAGGAGGCAGCTTAGCACAAACAATAGCTGTGATCAAACCCGGCGTGCACGAGTGATTTGTGGGAAGTGTGAGACACATCAAAGATGGCAGGTGCTGCTCTTGCTTGCGAGCTATTTATACTCATGGAGTCACTCTACAAACACTTCTTGCTTTAGTATGCTTGTAGGATTCCTTTTCAAAGGGAGAGGAGAGGTGTGGAGTATGAAAGCATGGGCCACGTCTGTAATTTTAAAGATAACAGAATAAAATCTTGCATAAAAATCCCCCTATAACATACAGAGAGGAGTAGCCTGACAAGACCAGTTTCAAAGTAGGGAATCACAACAAACAAGGAATACATAACTGGCAGGGGGAAGGATACAAAAGGAGTGGAAGGGAAAACATTTTTGTCTTGGAAAATACTAACCTTAGAGAACCAGGCTCTGACAAGATTTTGTCTTCTATTTTGTCTTTTACTTTTTTAATGAAGGAACCACTGCCTCCCACTAGAGGCAAATATATTTGGTAAACAGGACTTGGCTGCTTACTTCTGAGGGTTGAGTGATGAACATGCCCAACAGATGGATTTGGGGGGTTTTGGCCCCAAGGTGGGCCCCCGGAGCTTCAGCTGGCTCAGGGCTTCAGAGGGAGCTGGGAGCTCTCCTTGGGCCACACGCTGGCCATGGGGATGGCCCAGGGCTGCAGCCACGGTCATCCTGCATGGGAACCTGCTCTCACACGCTCCCCAAACCACCACAGCACCCAGGCACAGCATGAAGGCTTTTGAATTCAACTGGAAAGAAAAGCTGAAAACCACAGAGCACAGGCCATCCAGGGACATTGTCAGTGCCAGCACTCTCAGCTGGTGTGAGACGTTGTAAAGCCCAGGATTAATCCCTTACACACTCTCCTTGAACTGGGGAGGAGCAGAGATGTCACCACAGTCTGAGCCCTGCATCCACACTCCAGCATCCACACTGTGAACACGCAGGGAGCTGCAGCCCGGGTGCCCTTTGAGAGATAACACCCCCAGCGCTGTCATCCTCACTCGTGTGCCTCTGGAAGTGATGGTTTGCAGAACTGCTATTTCTGACTCAGAATTCCAGTTGTGAGTGTGTACCATGGAAAGGTTAGCACCCACGTTATTTACATCTCAGCTCGGAGGCACTCACAAAGGTTAAAGAAAGCAAGTCCAGTTGAATGTCACCTATTTTTTGTAGACTTCATCTTAAGCCTTTTAGCCTGGCACACCTCCATTAAAATGAATGAGAACTGTGCTAAAGCTGGAAAATTCACCAAAAATCATCCTCCTCGTGTTTTGTTATTACAGCCATGTAGTTTTCAATTGCTCCTCAGACACAGTTCTTGTAGGCACGAATTGCATCACTACCAATGATTTTTCTTGAAGTACCAAGCATCACTGTCACTGTGTCACAACTAAGGCAATAATACAACTCTCAGAAGAGATTTAGGGAAATAAAGCAGATCTGATTAGCAAGCATCTTCTTTAAAGCAAACGACCACGAGTCATTAATCACAAAAGTTTCTAATTTCAGAAATGAGTTAACTGAACTTTAATGAGACAAACAGCCTTTAAAAGCTGCCACCATGAGACTGTCTGCATTAAACTGGGAGAGTGTTATAAAATGACTGATTTCGTTACCACTCCCAGGAAGCGCTCTGTCAGAAACAGCTTGAGGAATCTAAAAAATCTCCAAATTTCTTTCAAAAGTTCTACTTATTTGTGGTACTTGGTATTCCAGGACATCCACAGTACATTTGCATGTAGAGCTGAGGTCACCACCATAGTACAACAGCAGATAATGTTATAATTAGTGAGGCAGATTCCGTGCCATGTTCTGAATGGCCTCAGCTGTCACCCTCACTGAGGAGCAGTGATGCAGTGACCCCTCAGCAAGAAGGCAGCTGGAGGCAGAGGAGGGCTCCTGAGCACCCATCTCATGCATGATGCCCTTGTATTCCCACCTGGCCTTCCCTCCAGCTTCTCAGCCCATCAGTAACGAGCTGGGAGGGAGAGGAGGAGACCAGGAGAGGGCACAGAAGGGTTGGTGATGGCCATGGCACATCCTCCCAGTGTCCAGGCTGATAAGGTCTCTTCCAGACCAATATTTCTGTGATTATTGACCTTAGGACACCAACATGGATGCATACATTTGAGTCCAGTATAAAAAAGAGAAACAGATTGTTTCTGCTGGGAAACTGCTCCTTCCTGAGTGTAGTGTTGGAGCAAAATCCTTGCACTCTTGGTGCAGAAAAACTCATGGATATCAGTTACTGAAGACCCACTGCAAATCAAAACAAATACTGGCATTGACAACGTGTTAGTCACTGTGGGAAACAGTCAAAGGGGAGGGAAGCTTGATGTCATTGTCACATTTGGCCTAAGCAAAAAGTTGCTTTGTATGGGATCAAAGTTTTCCTGGGAAGCATTCAGCTATAACATACTGCAAGTGAAACACATGGTCCTGGAACCATCCTTGTTTCAGAGCTACACCCGCCGGCCTTTCTGCAAACAGATGCTCACAGGCAAGTGACTTCTGTTGGCTTCTCGTGACAAAAGCTGGAGCAGACAGATTGTTGTGTAAGGCACAGGCTGGGTGCTGCTTTTGGCAAGCGACAGCCCCATCCTGCCAGGGCAGGCACGCTCGGAGCTGCCAGAGCCCTGCTCACACTCAGCTTCACAAGGACGTCCCTCCCCATCACAGCACGGCCAGCACCCTGCCTGCCCCCCTGCTGTCCCCCGGGCCTGGTGCTCTGACCAGCAGCTGCCAGCTCGGGGCCCTGGTTTTGCTCCATAAGGACCAAATCACCCTGCACAGGCTCTGCTCTGCTCTGCAGCCGCCTCTGCTGCTGTGCTGGCCCCCGGGGGCTTCCACTGCCGCGGCACCAGGCTAGACATGAAAGCCTTGAGTGGTCAGTGCACCCGTTACCAGTCAAAGCAGTCCCTGTACAGCACAAAGCCCAAGCCATCAGTGCTGGGCAGGGACTGATGCTCTGTTCTGCGAGCGAGCCAGCCCTGCCAAGTGCCAAACCTGCGAAGGGATTGGGATCAGCAATCCACGTGACTCAATCCCTCTGTACTTAAATGAATTTGACAATAAGCTGTTTAAGAACCTTTTTACTGTGTTAATCAGTACAACGTAGTGTCATATTTGTTTTTTTCATTGAAAGATAATTAAGGGAAACAGCAGCAGGCAGTAACTTGAAAAGAGGGAAATGAATCAACTGAAAATTCCCTTCCTTGAGCAAAAAGTTAGATACACCTGTATTTACTGACATCTAGTGTGGCAAGATAATGCTTCCCAAGAAACAATTCAACTTCTCTTCCTGACAGTGAAGCACTAAGAACAATTTCCATTAAGAATACCTGGAAGAGCTACTTCTCCCTGAAGGAGGGATGAACTGAGAGCTCTTCACTAACGACTTGTGATTCATTTCCTCACACCTCCGGTAATGAAGTACTGTTGTATTCTCTTCCACGAGTGAAGCACCTACTTCTTCATCTCCAGGGCTATGCCCAGTACACAATTTCAGGTTTTTCCCTTTCCTGACTTAGTCAGGGATTAAAAATGCCATTGCACTATCTG
Source organism: Corvus kubaryi (assembly GCF_017639235.1). Classification (NCBI taxonomy): domain Eukaryota; kingdom Metazoa; phylum Chordata; class Aves; order Passeriformes; family Corvidae; genus Corvus; species Corvus kubaryi. The sequence continues at coordinate 6,761,963 of NW_024581101.1, read as the reverse complement.
GGTAGCTTTGATCCCCTAGAAAAACAGGTTACTTCTAGAAGAAATATTTGCCCTCCTGATTCACGGTTTCAACTGTACTGGGAATTCAGGATGATCATCAAGGACATTGGACCACCACCCACCAGCAAGAAATTAAGGCTGGAAATTGCTGAAAAGTTGTATGGCCAAATACAAGAAGTTTTGAGCAACCTTGTCTTTTCCTGGAGCTACCCAGAAAGTAACATAGAGCATTGCCAAACCAAGAAAATATTTTATGGCTTTTTCTTTGTTATCCAGCAGTTCTAAAGTAGCTTCTTGTGGCCAATAATGCTCTCCTCTGTCTGAAGGTCAGTTCACACTTACACAGGCAAGGTGCTTCCCACACTCCAGAAAGAGCCAAAACTCATTTCATGTGGTCTGTGCAGCACAACTCCAGGAACTGAAAGCTCTGCCCATGGAATCGTTACCCACAGAGAAGCTGGTGCCTATTCCTTCCCTCAGAACTGTCACTATTGCAAATGCTGTCAATATATTTCTGCTTGGTTGTACAGTCATGAAAGATCATGTTAATTCTCCTGCCTCACTGGATGTGTTGAGCCCATCCCAGAAAACTGGATGAGGATGAAGCCCTCCTGCCCACCAAGCCTCCGCTGCTGTGCCAAATTAGTGAGTGTAATTCTTCATATTCCATCACGTGGTTCAATCAGTATTTTGCTGGCTGCCCAACCTCCCTGGGAGTGTTTCTGGGCCAGTTCATCCCTGTGCTGGGATTTCTGGAAGGAGGTGCAATTACATCTGGAATGTCAATAGCTGTTCTGCTGCCTGGGATTCAGGCCTGCTCTGTGCCTGGCAAAGGCGAGGCCAGAAATGCCCTCGCCAGGCTGGGATTTATTCTTGATTCCACAATGGCCTCTGATGCTGAACATCAGCTTCTGGAAAGCTGCTCCCGTTGTGTCTCGTTCATCACACAGGTCCAAAGCTCACAGTGTTTGCACAGCTGCTCCTGGAGCTCCCAGCCTGGGGAGGAGCAGAGTCCCAGCTTCATCTCCCACCAGCTACCATACTGCTGCAATCCTTCTGACTTACAGGAGGGCTCCATGGTGGTGGTTAATACTGCTTACTGAGTGCTTTCCTAGCTCTTCACCCAAACTAGATGTCTTCATTCTAGGCTGCAGACTTGTATAAATACACAGAAAACAAAGCTCTATCCCTGGTATTTTACAAATTCCCCATTTGTCTCTTCTCTGTCTCTTTCCTCTTACACCCTTAACTAGACACTAGAACAAGCAGGGCTGGACCCGTGCTAGGTCTGAACCATATAAGGCTTTCAGTTTTAGCAAAATGCCATGTCTAGAGCAAGAAGATGCTCTAGAAGGACCTTGCAGGAGCTCAAGAGATGCTGAAGAGGTCAGAAGAGCATGGTCTGTGTTCCCAGATGTCACAAGCATTCAGGCCTGAGGTCTGGCCCATCTCAGCATCCTCCCCATGTTCTATTAGGGGTGCCTTTGTCACTGCAGATTAAACAGCAGTGGATCAACTCTTCTAAAAGCCTCTTGCTCTGTTCCCTTCATCCCTTCCCATCTTCCAGCAGTCGTACTTTAGCCATTGCAAATGCAGAGCTGTGTCTGCTGGGCAGCAGGGCCGGGACCCTGAGGATGCTGCTGGAGGCTGGGGAGGCTCATGCCCGTGGGGCACAGAGGTCCCCTGGCCCAGGGAAACACGCAGCGTTTGGCAGCTGCACAGCCCTGAGTGCTCTTTGTTAGCTGCTCTTCGAGGGTTGGATTGGATGAAATATTAATTACCATTCTGTGAGGTCCCAAACGTCCTTTCAACCATAAATCAAGCTGAAGATACAAGATCTGTTGCAGAATGATGCAGCAAATAGAAAAAGGAGTAAAAGCCTTACTCTGTCCCATGCACAGCTGTGTTTCCTTTGATCAGCCCTGTTCTGTTGGGCTGCAGAGAGACAAACCCACCTTCTGTACAAATTGGCAGGGGTTTGTGGCAGGCACCATGCTCCTCTCTCAGCACAGGACACCTGGGTCTGCTCAGCACTGGGGGTGTGAAAGTCTCTCTGGTTTGAGATGTCCGTAGCTTTACATCCACTGATTCCTGCTGCCAGTGGGAAAATCCCAGTTGTACCCATGAGGGGAAGAACATGCAGAGAGGGAGGGAAAGGTGATGGGGTGGTGCTCCTGTGCTAGCAGGGGGAGAGGAGGAAGGAGCTGCCTGGTCTCTCCTCCATCTGATATGCTGGAGCTCAGCAGCCACAATTAGCTCTATATTAGGGATTTTAATGGGCTAACTACCTGCCGTGCAGGCTGGACCCGACTTTCAGGTACCCTAATCGTGGAGATGAAAGAGGGTTTTTCTGTCCATCTGTGTCCAAGGGAGTTTTGGATCCATTAGCAATTATGATAATGGATCTCTTTCCAGAGAATTAATTGCTCCTTTGCCCAAGTCATAGACAAGTTTGCTGTAAAAATTAATTACTTGGCATATACAATATGCTTAACAGTCAAGTAATAAGCTAATTTTCAGAGAATCCACAGAGGGCCCCCCAGTCTCCCAACTTCTCAGAGTAGTTTCTGAATATCCAGTGAAAAGTCAGTTAGCTGTTGTTGTCTTGCAACTCCTTTGCCACAATATTTGACAGCCTCAAAACTCCTGACCTAGCACTTGACAGCTCCAGACCCAGGAAACAGCCCAGGAAAGTACAGGGGTGTTAAATTAAACCACATCTGCAAAACAGCCATCCCAGCCAAACAATTCCCTCCTCCCAAAAACGCTGATGCTTTCCCAAGTGGCAGCATGCATTGTGTCTGAAAATGGATGAGGATGATGCCAACAAGCAGTGGAGGATCAGGATGGACAAAGCACCCCGGGAGGATTCACTGTCACACAAGTGGCATGTACCCAGGGAAGGACAGGGACAGCTGTATTGCCAGAGGATTGCCCAGCTCCAAACCCCTCCGCTTCATGTCCCTGTCTGTTCGTGGATTTGGCGTTGCCCCTCCCCACATCCCAGGGGAGCACCCCACAGAGGCGGCTGGTCCAAGGCAGAGGGATCACTCTGTGCTTTGCTGTCTAGGATGGCTTGAGCTCCCACCACCACCTCGTCTGTGGGAATCTCTGCTTTCTGCCCAGCTAGTGGGTGTTGTGGCACCTGCAGCCAGCCAACATTTTGCAACCTCTGCTGTTTTCGCCAATTTCTTTGGGGCTGACCAAATTGTTCAACAGCAAAGGACAGCAGGTTCGCAACAAGACGTTTTTCCTTAGGAAAGCAGACTTAAAATTTGCATAGAATGTTTGCAAGCAACCTAATTAGCTCTCCTGAAAAACCTCCCACCCATCAGGTAGCCCACAGTGATTGATGCTGTGTGCTTCTCTTGCCTGCCCCAAAAGCAGAGTGGAAAAATTTTACTTATATTAGCACAAAGACGTTTGTTTTGAACAAGATCTGAATCCTTCTGCCAAATGCCCACAATAAACAAAGCTAAATGCTTTCTGTGCATGCAGGATCACAGGCTAGTAAGTCTACTCAGGTTTGTAAGATGATCACTTTAAAAGAAGGGGGATGCTTGGCCATTTTTATTAGTGTTTAGTGCAGCTATTTGCAGCCCCTGCAAATTTCTTTCAGTACCTTAAATATTAAAGGTCTTTTTATAGCCCTCACAAACATATGTAGCCCTTTGCACGAACCCCATACAAACAGATGCAAAGGGACTGTACTTAAATAACAGAGCTGACCCGCTGTGTAGATGTAAATGAAAGGAGACAAGCTGGCAGAGACGGAGGCTGGGAGCGGAGCAGGAGAGCACGGGCAGCAAGGACAGCAGCCTCCCGGGGCAGCTGGCCCCAGCAGACCTCCTCAGAGCCACTACAGGGCTTGGGATGTTTGTTCCTGCTCATTTAATGAGAGCTGAGCATCCAAATATCAGCGTCAGAAACCTCAGGCTCGTTGTGACAGCGCCACAGAGGCTGCGTCCAAAAGTCCTGCCCCAAGGGTGGAAATCCCTCCAGCACAGGAGGAGTCAGTGCTCAGCTCCCGTGGGCCTCAGTGGGAATAGCCCTAAACTAATGCTGAGCATGTTTGGAGGGAAAAAAACAAAGCCAACAAAACCCCCCCAAAACAGAAAACCAGCACCTTCCTGATAGTAAAACTTACAGTTTAAAACTTCTCTTTGCTGATGGGTTTCGTGACTACTTTGCTAGATGCAGGTGTTTTTAGCAGTAAGACAATCCACAACAAATCAACAACCAATCTAAATGTTAATATAACCTCACTTTAGGAAATTAATCTGTTTTAAAAGTACAGAAGAGTCCTGGCTCAGTTATTTTCTTAACCTTCTTGGTGTCCTTGAGTGTGCACAATTCATACAAGGAAACAGCATTTTTAATTTCTTGTGGACATATGTTATACAACCTCACAGAAGAATACTGGAAATGATCATCTATGAAGAGCATGGGGCTTCCATCTGGCACCGTTTTGATTTGAGACTGACAAAAATATCTAGCAGAACTGCACAGAAAACACTGAGATTGCTAATGGCCCAAATGCTGTCTTCTGGGGAAGAAGGGGGGAAGAAAAAGAATGAAGATAATGAAAATCAGACAATCTGCCAAGAGACATTAAAAATAGAAAAAGGGAGATTTGTGGTTTGGGTTGTCTCTCTTTTTCCCCTGTAGTGCTGTGGGTGTGCTGGTTCCTGCTGCACGGAGCCACACAAATCTTTTCCTCAAGTTTTATTCTCAGGAGGTGGGGAAATCAAAACTGCCAAAGGAAGACAGGTCAGGATTAAAAGCAAGAAATATGTTGGTTTGGTCCCAGAAAATTCAGTAGCAAAGAACCCCACCAGAAACATTCCATTCTGCTTTGGCTTATGCCAGATGCAATTGAAATTTTCATCCATTTGGAACAAAACCATAAACAGTATCAGTTTAGTAGAGAATTAAAAATAAAATAATAATAAAAAAACGGTAGGGAAAGAGAGATCACACGGGAAATTGCCATATCCTAGTACCCAGAGACAACTGCTTGAACTGGATCCTGAGTCCAGAACAATTGAAAACAAACAAATATGGCCATATAGCTTCTAGCCCTCACAGGAGAAGGTTTTACAGCTCTGTGGTTCAAGACAGAGAAGGCACTTTGGAGAAGTTTTCACAGCACTCTGCCTCTTGCTCCTGTCCAGCCAACTGCAGTTTTATGTGCCAGGAAATTGATTAATGGGCTACATTTCTCACATAACAGAAAAAAAAAATCTGCAAAAAAAACCTTCTTGCCGTGAAAACCAGTGTGTGGGCTGCACCATCAAACTTCTGCAGACTTCCAAACGTCAGCCAGACTGGCAAGACCTTTTACTGTAACCCAGGATATTTATTTCTGAGGAAACACTCGGATACATTTCATGGTGGGGCTTTAAAAGGAAGAGCTAGCTGCTCTCCTGGGACTCCAGAAAGCCTGTTGTGGCCTGTTACTGCCACTCTGCCGCTGGCTGCAGTGATGAGAATTTTTTGTATCTTCTGAGGGACTTCATTAAGTTAAGACTCCGCTCTCCAGACGGAAAACATCTGACAAAGCAAGCCTGTGCCATGAGCTGTTGGTGGGAAGGAAGGACGCTCTCCTCCCTTGGTGCTCCAGGGGTGCAAGATGAGCAGGGTGCTGTCCTTCCATCCCCTCGCTGTGCAGCCTCCACCAGCAGTGCTGGGAAAGAGGAAAGATCTGCCCCTTCTCCTGCTCTTTGCTCTGAAAGGCTGCCAGATCCCAGGAACAGGAATCTCTAGTCCAGGATGCTGCATGTACCCCTCGTGGACCATTTGCTCCATCCTCACAAGCTGGAGTTAACCCAGCCAGTCAGTCTGAGAGCAGCATCCTCCCTTAGCCTGAGCTGGGGGTTTGCCCTGCAGCATCTCCCCACGCCCTCCCGCAGGCACTGGCTCTCTCCCCTCCCTCTCCCTCCCCGTGTGCCCTGTTCCCTGCACAGGGGCTCAGCACAGGGCGTTCAGTGCCCTCCCACCAGCTGCACTCAGCTGAAAACAAGGCGAGCCATCACTGAACGGGGCTGCCCGGCTCCTGCTCTGCCGCCCTCCCCTCCCGGCTGCGGGATCCAGCTGTGCTTCCTGCCAAGGCTGCCCATCATCATCATCCTCCCCCTGTCCCCGGACAGACCTGCCTGCACTCTTGCCATGCACACATTTCTGTGTCTGGGGAACATCAAACGTACTTTGCAAGCCCAGTTCATGCCAGAACAAACCCCTTTAGCATCCTTTCCTTCAGCAGTATTTCTAGGAATGGCACAGAGAAGCGTTTGAGGAGTTTTCTTTGCTGCTTTTCACAAACTCACCCAGGGCCTTTGGCTGTGCCCCTGTCTTATCACAGCTGGGCAGTGGGTCAGTATCTCACTGGCACAGGGGGTGAAACACCGAGAGAGAGCTGAACTGAAAACAGCTTTATAACATCCCAGCACCGTTCTCAGAGCCTTAGCTGCTCTGCCTCAGAGAAGATATTTCCCCGGCTGCAGGTGTTGCTTCAGAACATCCAAGGAAATGTAGACAAGCTTTAAGCATTATGTTTAAAGGAAATATTCAGCTGTTAAATGCCTCAGCTGTCTACCTCTCTGCAGAGAAGGATACAAATTTCTGAGTCTAGGCAGTTTCCAAAAAAAGGCAAATTTCTGTCTGGCAGTGTTTCTGTTGAGTTCTAAGAAATTTCTCTCTTTCTCTGAGATCCGGTAAACTCAATCCAGAGGAGAATTTTATCTTAAAATAAACTAATTTTTCATTTGGCTCAGCTTGACAGACCCTGCAACTCTACCATCCAGCCACCTAGAAGCTCTTATTTGTAGACATATCCATGTCACAGAATTATGGGAAAATGCTGTAAATCAGGCATGGCACTGAAGGTGATTGCTTGTCACAACACTGGGAAAAAAGCTCTAGCCAAGCAGAACAGCACTGAAGGTGTGTTGGTAGAACTGCCACACAGCGGTGTGGAAAGGGGAACCAAAAAGGCAAGACTCAGAGCAGTCTGGTGCCAATTTTGGCACCAGAGCATCCACAGCTCTGCTGCCCAGCACATCCTCTGTCAGTCTGTGCCACCTTCCTTTTGCTGTACAGTTGTGGCAATAAAAGCAAGCAATTCTTATTTCACTGTGTGCAGTTACTGATTTTATAGAGCTATAGATTAGATTTATATAGACTAAATGCTGGTAGATCCTATGTATCTCCCATTGGTTCCTCAAGGAGAACAAAGGCCCTTGAGATCTCTGAATGAACCTGTTTTAGGACCAGAGTCATGAGACTGCAAAGACCACACATGGCATGTTATTGAGGTAAGATCTTACAGGAAAAAGTCCTCCGAACTGTGTGAAAACAAACTTCTTAATTGGTGAACACCACAGTTGGGAAACATCCCAGGCAGCTGTTCTTCAGCTATCTGGAGCCCCGCCAAGTCTTCTGTATCAGCTTTGAGCTGAGAACAAGTGTGATAAATTCCCGCCAAGAGGGTAATGTTTTTGAGTTATAAGCACCTAAAAATAGTCATATGTAATGAAATTGCCTCCTCAGCCGTAACTGCTGTAAGGGGATAATGCACCATGTCCCCCCAAAGCCCACGGGGCCCTGCATCCCACTGAGTCAGGGCATCACTGGCCCGGGGTCTCCTCTCACCTGCGCTCATCAGGCTGCCACAGGCTGGAAACCATCGCCAGGGAAGGGTCCCACCTCAGCCGTCATCGCCAGGGAAGGGTCCCACCTCAGCCATGACTCAGGCAGGGGGACCCGCTCCAGCTGCAGCCAGGGCAGCGACGTCTGCAGCACCACTTCCGTGGGGACAGCACGGGATGATCATTTCTAAACATTACCCTTTCAGCACATACAGAAAGCTCAGTCTTAATCTCATAACATTTGCAAGGAAATCTTTTTAATCAGTAATGAAAGCCAAACATTATCCAGCCTTTATTGACCTGCAATAACAGAATACTGCTGCTACATTTCCCCTGTGTCTCCACACAGGTTGATTTGACTCGATCTGTGGTTGGTGTTTATTCTTAGCTCACAAAGCTCAAAGAGTTTATATTATTGATTTGCTGTATTTCAGGTTCAATCCCTTGGTGCCCCTCAACCTGAATGAATTAAGTCAGAAAGAGTTAACACCTTTACTTCCAAGACACAAACACGCTGGTGGTTTATGTAACCCACACATCACTCTGCCAGTGTTCAGCACATTAACTGGGAAGGGCCAAACGCTGCAGCAATATCGATATTTGCAACAGCAAAAGTATTCACAAGTGGGAGTTTGCTCCCAGCAAAGGAAAAGTGATGTGCTCAGAACAGGAGAGTGAAAAGGCACAGCAGAGAAATCCACCAGGGTGGGAACAGTCCTTCCTCACTGACAGCCTCTGCAGCACCACACCACAGTCACGGTTTCCAAACCCTTTTTCCCACCACCTCTTTATTTCAGGTACACTTGGCCCACAAGTTAGATGGGAATGCTTGTGGGCAGGGGCTGTCATTTTATCTGGTGGTTCCATGACATTTAATCACCATCTCTCAGTGCAAGGACTAAGGAGCATCAACTGAAAGTAGCAAGATAGGAAGTTCAGACCCAAGAAAACCCAGCAGTGATGTGTGCACTCATCACCCTCCTAAGGGCTGCATGGCACAAGCCCATTCCCTTGGGTGAGCCTTTTCAAGAGCATCCACTTCCTCTTCAGAAGTGGCTTTCCCAGTGTTTATTTTCAGCTTAGAGGAACCCAAAGCCACAGTAAATGCTATACAATTTCCACGTTATTTTCCTCTCGACAAGTTGCATCCCCGAGGACATGACAAGAGGAGCTTCAAGAAGATTTAATAAGTAGCACAGAGAGGGTAGGAACAGACTGGACGACATCCTTATCTGGAGAAGCTATAGAAAAATTTTCCCATGTATGTCAGCTGCATGAAAATGTTATTTCTCTCACTCCTCAGAGCACCAGCTCAGGGCAGCCACAGGAGCATCTGAAAACTGCACTGATCAGAGTGAGCTGGGAGAGCAGATACAGAGATGCCACAACTGCCTTTGTTTTCCCTTCCTTGGGAGCTTTTCCAATGAATCTGAGCTAACAGCTTGCCTTATTGAGTTTGACTACACCGGTAACAGCCATTGCTATGCACCTTAGGTAGCATTAAGCTTCCCACCTCCTGGATCCCAGCACCAGGGCTCCATGCCAAAGCCACCTCTGTAATCAGACAACTTGTAGCCTTTCAAGGGCATTCCGGTGGAAAAATATACCTTAACAAGAAAATACAGCTGAAAAAGCAAATTATTGCACTAAAATATGGAGCCCAGGAATAGAAGAAATGCTGGCTAGAGTGCAGACAGGAGAAGTCGGCTTCAGTAGCAGGAATCTTGAAATAACTACTACAATGGCTGGTGCACCACTAATGTTAGCCATTAACCCCCTTTTTCCATGCAAAAATCTTAAGCAGGGTGCTCCAGTGTCTGCTGGGTCCATAATCATGGTCTCACCCCCACTGCCTGGTGCCCTGGGGCATTTCACAGGTTCAGCTCGGCCCTTACAGAGTCGAGAGAGGGTGTGTGCAAACATGAATAGCCAGCCTCGGCATTAATGCAGTTGCCTAGGTAAGGGTTTTTCAAAAAGGTTTATGCTGGGGCTGCATGCCCAGCCACAGCAAATTTATAGTGACCACAGGGTGACAGAGCACTAAAATATTAAAGCCTTTGTATTGTGGTTGTACTTGGGGATTGCTCAGCTGGCTCTGAAAAGTAGCTGTGACTCTATAAATAGTAAGTACTTTATCATTTCTTGCCTACTTTAAACACGCTGCTATATTTCAATCATGATTCAGAGTAAATCAAATTCCATGTGAGGCATGGTAGAAATGTTGTGTGCTCCAGAGGTGCACCCTAAGCTCGTATAAATCAGCACAGCTCCACTGATGTCTGAGGAAAGGATGCCAATTTCTGCCAGCTGCAGGTCTGCAGGGCAGTGTTAGTATCGCTCATGCAAGACTGAGATACAAATAAGTAAACATCGAACACCAAAATATTCACTGTGGCCCTCACTGTCCTCCTGAGATCCCCTCAAAGCAGCTCTGTAAAAGTGCTTATCCCCTGCGACATCATTCACTCCTATAAAAATATTAAAAGTGTTGTTTAGAGCTACTTAATATTTGCCATAAATCTCCATGCTATGTAACAGTACATTTTGTTTAGGAATATTACCTGGAAATTAGAAACCCAGTGAGCCATTGATTTTTAAAATGCCATGGACCCAGAATTTCTGCACAACAGGATGCAAATAAACTCAAAGTAAATTAGTGCTTACCAGAGGGGAAAAGAGAACAGGATCTATATCCTAGATAACATTAGAAAACAAAAGATTAATGAAACCCTCACTTGAAAACTCTAATGGCCAAGGAAGTAAAAAATGTACCCATAAAAGGTAATATTAATTGAGGAGCTATGGGGAAATACACAGCTGTAACAGCACGAATGTATTTCCCTGCTCTCTGCAGCAACAGAGCTTGCTGTGCTCACCGTGTCCTTCTTGTGAGCTGGATTATAGCTGTCTTTTTAATGCACAGTTGCACAGTGTCTTGGGTCAGAGGGAAACAATAACTCATCCAGCCTGGCATTCCACATAACACAAGTCTCTGCATTCCACCCATCTACCTCTACCTTGCACCCAGAAACTTGACACAGGCAATATTTTTTTGTCTTGGCCTCAGACAAAAGTTCTTGGGCTCAGACAAAGCGTTGCCGTGTTTCCTGTGAGGATGACTACGCTTGGTGTCTCAGAACGAGTGGAAACTCTTCTGTGTAGCTGCCTTCAAAGAGCCATGAGGTACCAAAAAGGTAGAAGCAAAGATTCATGTTATCACATTTTCCTGAGTCCTGGTTTTCAAATACACTCTGCTGCTGGCATCAAAGCGTCCAAGTCTGCTTCTGCTCTCACAGGAGAGTGCAACAGGCACAGACACCACACAGGTTCCCCTGACAGCACACTGGCACGTCCCCACAAGGGTTAAAGCATCACCATGGGAAAGCAGGCAGCAGTGCTAAAAATAGAAAACAGCTACAAAAAAAAAAGAAAAAAAACCCTTCAACTCATCTTAAATAAATCCATTTATTCCAGGGTTTCATAGAAACCATATAGCTGAAATTGCTACAGGATAATTCCTTATAAGCCTTATAAGAAATGTTGCTGTCCCAGAGTCCCAGTACAAATCCTGGCAAGAGTATTGGAGATAACAGATTGGATGCCATGGAAACCGAGACAGACCTAATTTGAGCAGTAACCATTGCTGTTATTTATTTAATTCTGATAAGCCATCAAAATGTAGAATGACTAAAGGTTCCACTGTGCTAAAAATAGCAGGCTTGTAATATTTTAATTTGCAAATCTCTCGTGTTTAACAATATTTTGGGCATCTGACATTAACATTTCTCGTGCACTTTTGAAAGCTCAACATCAATCCTGTTCTGTTTCATTCTGTAAGAAGGAGAAGGGTGCCTTATTCCTTCCTTCTAATATTAACGTTACACATGAGGGATGCCTTCCATCAGCCCAGGCTTCTCGTGGGAGAGTGGAGCTTGGATGTCCCTGCTGCCCTCTTGTCCTCCCCCAAGCTTAAAGCAAATGTTTGAAAGAAGGCAGAACTGGGCCATAGGAACCAAATTCTCCCCTCTAGATGGTACCGAGGATCCTCTGTGATTGTTTGATCTCAACAACTCCACAAATAAAGCACCTCCTGAGACACATCACTTCTGAGCTGGCTGATAGCTCCCATCTGTTCTTGCCTCCATTTCCTGAGCTGGAGATGCAAAAACCCACAGGTGTAAACTTGCAATTTCTGTGGCTTTGGGATTTTACAGGGCTTCCAAAATGCCTGGAAACAGAGGAGAAACTGCCTTTGGGATGTCAGTACCGCAGAAGGACCAAATTGAATTTCCTCCTGTCTCTGGCTATGCTTTTCCCCTTGTAATCTTCCCCATTTCCACAGCAGGAATAACACCTCCATTTCTCCACTGGTCTGGATTTTAACCTTAAAGTGTGAATGCATCTGTATTCCCTGGGAGGTTGTACACAGCATGTACAACAAACAAAATCCTAGATGTCTTTTTGTTCTCAGGAATCCTCTGCTTCTTGGTGTCCTGCCTCCAGAGGGATCGGGAGGAGCCCTGTTCCTGGTTCCTCCTGCACGACCCCTCCTGTAGGGAAGGTCCATCTGCCCGAGCATCAGGCACTCCCCACGTCTCAGCACACCTTCCTCAGAAACGTCCCTGTTCTCTGACACCTGCCTCAGTTTTTCATTTTCCCACCTTTTGAGCTGGGAATTCGTGCTGTGGGAGGCACGGATGGAGCAGCTGCTGACAGCACTGTGCTGCCCAGAGAAGCCCAAAGCATCCTCTGGGCTAATGAAGCCACGAGACTGGATCCTCTTGCCAGTTAAACCAAAGAGTGCTGATGGCACTCAATCAATGCAGCAGTGCCAGGGGAAAGCAGATAAAGATCCTGGCCCTGATACTTAATGGGAGTCTGGATTTTGTACAGAAAGGAGGGAAATGACCAATACTGTGTTTCACTCTGCAATCAGCTGTGCAGAGCCTTTCCTCTCTGCAGCGCGGGGCTGAAGGGCAAGTTGTCAGTGTTGTTTTCTTCAACGGTTCAGAAGTAGGACTGCAAGAAAGATATTCTGGGCAAGAATCAAAATGAATGAGAATCGCTTTCAGGATCTGTCACAACTAGAGTCAGCATATATTTAGCTTCCATTGCTCTGATTTAGAAACAGGGGGCAATGCTGGGATATTTATAGAGTTCAAAGACCCTTTTCAGTGGATTGCAGCTCGCAAGGTTCCTGCTGGGATGGACAGGCACTGATACTCTATATTAGTATACAGTGGTGTACCAGTCAATCTATATGTGGCACAATAAGACTGGAATTATTTCGAACAAGCACAGGTTGCAATTACAGCTTTTCACCATTTCCCTGACTGTGCTGCAGGACTGTTGCCAGTTTAAGGCTTTAATGGTTAGCAATTACTCACAGAAGTGAAGGGTTCATTCATCAGCTGGGGTTTAATCTCAAGCATGATATGACTGCACAGTGAATGCTGCACAACAAGCTGCTCATGTTATCTGGGTAAATGAGATCTTGATGGGCAGGCTCAGGATGAAGAATCAGACATGGTATTTCCCTCCAAAAACCTGTACAAGGCTTCTAACAACCAAGTTTTAGCTCTTACAGGAACAGTTTCTAGTCCAACTTTCCCAAAAGCAAAAGTTGTGGGAGGTAGAGGGCACGTGTGATCTCACATCCTGGTCAGCTCTCTTTTCTGATTAGAGTCTGCAAAGATGTTCATCTTCTGAAGAGTTTCCAAAGGCTGCTGTTCATAAAGGAAATCTCTCCTGAGTTATCCAACTAACAGCAAGAAGTAGCTTCTAAAAGGATTTTTGTTCAGACAGTCTCACAACGCGATAAAACACTGATTATTCATACATAATAGGAACATGTTGAATAATTTCAAACTGAGATTTCACATAATAGGTATCTCAGACTGTCTATATTTAGCCACCCAAATCTATACTTAAACTCCTACGCAAAAATGGCCAAAAGGAAATCGGCCATTTGGAGCTGGTTGTTACAGCTCATATTATTATCAGTATGAATTTGTTGGTACCGTTTAATTTTTCCTTTCTCTTTCTAATCCTCCTCCTCTCTGATCCTAAGCTTCTTCCCCATCCTTTAATAAGGATACATGAAAACTGCACTTGGCTTGGAAGGCACCTGGACAGCAGCAGCTCTGAAAGACTTTGAACAATACTCGAAAACTTCAGTGACCCTAAAAAGTTGATGTGGTCCCACTGCTGCATGTCCAGCTCCTTCCGTCTTCTCTGGAGAGCCCATCCACCTCACACCCATCTGTACTGAGTGGAGACCATGGTGGCCTATTAACCAATGCATTGAATTAAACATAATATTGTGTCCTAAATTTAAATACGCAGATCTGTGACTCTGTGGACTTGAAGGGACTTGTCTGCACACACCAGTGCATGCAAGATGAGAACACTGTCACCAACACACTGCTGTTCAACACCATTCCCTGCTTCAAAGCTGAAGCAATTCCAGCAATCACAGCAGAGGACATGGGAAGAAATTGTTAATTCCCTTTAATTTTTGAGCTGCCCTTGACGTTCAGCAGAAAGACATGAGTGTACTGAAGTAAGTGTAAATAAGGTTAACACATCAAGAGAATTGCTCCTAAAATTGAAAAATGTAGTCATCTGCTGACAACTCTCTGTTCTCTCCACACAGAGACAGAGCAGGGCCACTGTGACTGCAGCTACGGTTGAGTCAGCATTTTCATTATCACCTGCCATTTTCTAGGATTTATATCTTGGCCATTAAAAAAAAAAAAAAGGTAAAAAGAGTTCTTGGCTGAAATTTTCACAGAAGCTCCTTGGGCCTGATCATGCCTCTGTACTCTACCTGGTCCCACCAGCTGTTCCTGCACAGCACGAGGATGAAACACTCCGGCATGGAATCGCTGCTGGTCGAATCACTTTGCACAACCAGGACTGACAATGGAAGGGGCAGGAGATCAGAGAATCCATTCCAGCAAAACTGCTGCCGTTGCTGAGTGTGAATTTCAAACGCCTGCCAGAGCTGGAGATATTTGAGTTAGCTTCCAGTAATGACATCTGGCAAATGCCACCCCTGCTGTGCTGGGTAGCTCTGTCACAGAACCAGGCGTGTTATAACCTGAAATCACAACTCTCGGGTTTGCAGTCAAGGTTTTGCCCTTAAAGTCAGCTCTGAAGGGGTTTGCTGTGTGTTTGCCTCCTGCTTGCAGCAGACAGGCAGGCTGACAGCTCCTTTGCCACGCAGTATTCACAAAGCTCCTACCAGGTTTTAGAAACTGTAACAAATTATTCAGCTGCACAGGATAGATCTGCTGAAGAGATTATTCAGTGACTATCAGCTTAGCCACAGGAATATGCACCTTTTATCAAAAGAGGGAGCAGAAGAGCAGCCTGAGAAGAAGAGAAGAGTGCACATGAGCTGCATCACTCCCACCCGCAGAAGCAGAGGGAGGTGTAGCTCAAGATTTATGTTCAGGTTCTCCAGCTGGCTCCAAGTCAGACCACAGACTCACTGCACTACATCAGCTGTGTGAATGTGAGAGCCACCAAGTAACACAGTGCAAGTTACACCAAGGCTTCACATTAATCACAGCTCTGCACTGCCAGACCTGCTGCTAAAGCATCTACTCACAGAGATGCTCCTAGAGACCATGAGTTCATCCTAATTCACATCCTACAAGCAGGTTGTGCCTGGTAGTAGCACGTAATAAATACAACTTAGAGTGGCTTAAATGAAACTGTCCTCAGCAGGGCCAGTTCACTGAACAGGTCAGCGTGGTCCTTCTCAGTGTTACAGGAGCATTACATGACCCATTTGTGACCAAGCTGCCCAGAGGATCCCAGGGATGGAGAGAGCATTTTTCCACAGCTGCTTTTCCATCCGTCTCTGCACACATCAGCTCACCTGTGTCCTGTGGGGCTGCAGGAGCCTTGGGAAGCAGCAACAGCACCTGCCCTACCTGCTCTCCTGAGCATCCTCAGGCTGGGGGACTTTCAAGTCTTCCTACCCATGGCACAGCTGAGGTCTGTAAGAACAACCTTGCTTGGTGTTGTTGACACAGAGCCTTAATAAGCTTTGTGTTTTCACTGCTTTCTTTGTGCCATTTTTTCCCCCAAAGGAGAAGGGTTTATCCTATTGGTTCTCATGCAGTAGCCCTGAGTTCCTACATTTTGTTCAGTTCTTTCTTATGTCCTCTCCTGCCTCATGAAGCCTTCAGAAGCACATCCCTTCCTCCACGACTGCTTCTTTCCCTCCTGTGCTCCAGCGTGGCTCCCACTTACCTTCCAATGGCATTCAAATGGAAGTGTCCTGCTGGCAGGCTAATCAACGTTCACAATATAACTTAAACAACTGACCAGTCTTCAGAGACTGTATTTAGTTGGTTTTACGTTAAAGAAATTGAAGAGAAACAAAGATAAAATTTTAGACCTCAGAATATGTTCAGGTAAATGGCGCATGTGTAATTTCAACTAGAAAACACCTCACAGAAGCTATTTATGTGAATGCTGAGTGTGCCTCAATGAGAAATGTAATTCATCTTTTCTCTGGGTTTTCCTAGCTAGAAGTAAATATTGCCATTGGGATATTTTATGTTACATGGAAGAATGAATTTAAGTCTCAATGGGAGGCTTCAACATAGCAAAATACTTAAGCCCTTGTGTAACTTTAAAAGGACATGAATAGTCCCACTGAAGTCAATGGGATTTAATGCACATACTTTGGAGCCAAGTTGAATCCTGGCCTGAACAAATGTTGGTTTCATCTTACAGAATTGTGTGACCTGATACCCTACTTCCATCCACAGCCCAGCTCTGCTGACTGCTCTCCATCGTGCACAGCCTAAACACAAATCCTGTCTCACATGCAGCTTAACAGCACTCAATTCTTAAAAAATCATGTTCCCCAGGCATCTTATCTTTTTACCTCCTCTATTAGAAGTAGCACTTGATATGGCTATTATAAAATGAGACTCCAGGGAAAACTATTTGCCAGTCCATTTACTTTCTGCTCTTGTCAATCATTAGTGTATCATCACTGTCATTATATGGTGGATGCTCCTCCTTGTATCTGACAGTGCTCCCTCTCCCACAGGTCCACAGGTTCTTCCTGTCACCAGCATGTCCCTGCACAGCAGCAGGAGGCACAGCAAGGAATCACAACACAAACACGACACTGTAAGGACAGGAGCTCTCAGAGTGGAAGTTGCAGCCACAGGGAGTTGTACCTGTGGGGTACAGACACGGTTCTCATCTTATTTGGGGGATGCCATTGGTCATGCTGAGAGCCTGCACACCATCCTGGGTGGTGCTAAGGACAGGGCACCACGTCACCCGAGTGGCAGTCAGGCTCCTGCCACTGCAATCCCAGCACAGCACTCCGGTGTCCCTGCCTCCCTCCCTCAGCCCAGGTGGACGCGAGGCAGGGCAGCGCTGGGCTCAGGAGAGGCTGCAGCCACCCGCGGCCCTCGGGCGGTACCGCCTGCTCCATGCAATCCACGCAGCAGGGTCAAACTGAGTCCAAAATCTTGTCATCCAAATCACAACTGAGCCTCACATTTTAGCAGGTTCGGGTCCAAGGGCTATAAATACCTTTAAAAATGGGGAGGAGGAGATGAACTCTCTCCCAGGGAGAGCAGAAAAGATGTGATTTGAATGCTAAACTCTTGTTGTCTCTGAAAGGTTTAGATCAACCTACAATAGAATTTTTTCTGCTGGTGAAGCCTCTCTGTACCCTTCAAATCAGCAGCATCAGAGAGAGGTTTAATTGTGGACAACAGAACCTCACAGCTGTGTCAGACAAGAAGCTTCATCCTTACCCTCAATAGGAGGTTTTCCAAGTTTCTGTTACCAAAAAGGGAACAGGCAAGCTGAGCAAACCTGTTTGCTTGCCAATTTAAGGATTACAATTCAACTGAATGCTATGGCTCTGTGCACCAAAGCAACTAAAATATTGACAAGGCTACTTCCAGGACTGATAGCGTTGCTAAAAAAAACCTGCAGTAAATAGGGCAATTGACTGGAAGCTAAAATGGGGTATGCTTTCTGGGCGAAAAATTCCTTCAGATATATTTATTAATTCATTATTCAATGATGACGTGCATAGTGCTGTGTACATTTAAACATGAGACACTGCTGTAACTGCTTGTTGAAATTCTGATTTGCTTAAAATATTTAGTCCATTTTCACGTTAATTAAGGAGCAGTCAAGAAGGGAAGCCATATATCTGTGAGAGGAAAACAGATCTTCTCATTGAAAGGAGACTTGCCCCTTCCATCTTCCTCCTTAGCCAAAATCTTACATGACCTTATAAATAGTCTCATGTATTTTAGCCATTTGAAGTAATCACAGCTCCAGGACAGCACAGCCAGCACAGGTCAAGAGGTGAGGGATGTCAGCCATGGTCAAGAATTAAAGGTAAGAGACAAAGTGCAGTGCAACAGCTTCCAAAGGAAATCAAGCTGCTTGGAGCCTGCTGTGTTCCAAGCTAGACCCTTTTGCTACTTCAGTAGAGATAATTGTACATCTGGCAATGAGGATTTGAGCACAGAAGCAGCTCTCCAGTCATTTCTCAGTTGCAATTGTGACTGGTGGATGCCAGAGCTGGCTGACCAGCTGGGAAACAGCAGGTTTTGCCAACAGGATCAAAAGACTAATCTTTCTGAACACTGTGGTATTATTAGTTTCGAGTTCCAGGTTTTGGGGGCTCAGGATTTTCATCTCCATGTTGCGATTCTCCATCTGTTTGCCACCCCACCCACCCTCTTCCTCAGGCAACAAATAAAGTCATCCACAAAAAGCCACTCAGGGAAGAATTAGGGGCTGGCAGCTGCAACCCAAATCCCAAATGTTGTTATTACAATTGGTTTTGGACCCATTCCAATAATCAAAGTAGCATTTGTTTAGACAGTGCCATTCTTCAGGTTTCCAAGGCTGTTCCAGACAAATGCCCCTCCCTGGCTGACAGAAGGAGAATGACCACAGCACTGCAGCAGATCTGCCTGGAGCCTGGGACAACATGGGAACTGCAATCCAAAGGACCACAGCAGTGAGGAGGCAGAGATCCCATTTCATTTTACCCATCAGGCTGAAGGCTATTTTCAAAATGTTGCCCAGAAAATGCTGCTGAGAGAAATAGGTAAAACAGGTAAACCAAAAGAGAATGATGACTGGGAAAGCAGCTGCTGCGTTGGAGAGAACATTGCCCTATGAAAGTCTCTCTTTGCAAATACATCTTCCAGCATTTCACAGCTCAACAGAAAGTACAAGCAGAGTTACCTCAAGAGATTTTGCTGCAGTGAACAAGTACAAAGAGACTCCAGAGAATAGACAGGCAGTTGCATCTTCCTAGATTACTGCATTTCTAGAGCAGTTTGCAAAGAATGTGAAATGGATCTGGGTGACTTTTCCCACCTGCACAAGTTTCATGACCAATTTCATTGCTTTGTCCTGCTTTACTATTCTGTTTTCAGAGAAAAGCACCAGAAACACTTTACTGATACCTAGTCACAAAAAAATCCAGGCAGAAAGGAGTTCTCCTTCTAGAACAAGCCTGACTCATCCTGGTGAGTCAGGCTATCATTCATTTAAGTTTGTCTGAAAGCTTTGAATCTCCAACTTTGGATGAGTGCACAGATCTTCTCATTGTCAAGTGCCAGAAGTTAACCCTCTACCCACTCATTAAACACTGTAATGACCTCATGAAGCAGTGTGAACCAGGAGCTCACACTGCCTTTAGGAGCTGTAACTGGTTCTTGTCCTCCCTGTGGTCTGCAGACCACTGTGAGCTCTGAAGTGCATCTGTTTGCGTAGGAACTCAGAAAGCACTTAATATCCACAACTCATCATTTCAGCTCTGGTTCTTCTCTCCAGTCTTCAAATAACTATCATATGATCCACCAGAAAAGCTGCCTGACTGCCACCCACCAAAACTGACCCCGCTCTGAACCTGAGGGATTTCGCTGCACTTCCAGTTTGCTGGTGCTGTTCTGCCAGCTGAAATTTCTCTCTGCAAACTGCATTTGAGAAGATGTGCAAATATTTTAGGTGCACAGTGAACATGCTGTAAATGACAAGTTACAAAGTAGGAAAGGAATAGCTGGCCATAAAGCATGGATTCAATGTTGAATTAAAAAGTCTAATAAAGTGACAGCACCATCATGAGACACAGACATCTGATTCACTCTGCCAGCAACTGCATTATTTCAAAGAAATATTTATATGGTATTTATCTTACCCTATTCATCAGCTCCCATCAAATCAAGAGTGTCCCTGCACTACAGACTCTCTATCCTTAAAATAAAGCTGTGAAAATTGAAAGGCTAAAGAGATGAAAGTTATATTATGGATAATGTAGAAATGTATGTTAATCATCCATGTATGGAGAACTTCCACTGCAGCTTTGCAAACAGTGGTCTGCAGTCAGCAAGCAGTGACTGACACAAGGTGTGATGCAACAGGCATGTGGGGAAAGCACTTGGCAATGTTTTAATAAATATTTTCCTATCCAAGTATGATCCTGATTTTTAAAACGATCTGAGTAGTACAATGAATCATATGCCAGAGAATCAGTCTGTGCTCATTCTCCTGGTGCTCCTGGGATACCTGGACCCCATCCTGCCTCTGGGCCCAAGCAGGAATGCTGGTGCTTGGCAGTGAGTCTACCCCAAATTCCCTTCCCACGCCTGTGAAGGGAATGATGCTTCTCACTTGTACTCACTAAAAGGTTGAGCTTTTAGAAATGATACAGCCCAGTGCTGCACTTTTTCTGGAGCAGGCATTTTGTTTGTGCCCTGATGAGTCTGTGGAACTGCAAATCCAGCTGATTACCTGGAAGGGTAAGGCATTCATAATGCTCTTCTGTGAAGCCTTGCCTGTGAGTTTGGGTCTCACAGTAAGATGAGGCTTGCACAGACAGCAGCAGCAGCAGCTCTTCCTGCTTCCACAGCAGCCCTTGGTAGGCAGCTTTGGCACGGCTTTTTACCGAATTAGGAAAAAATTTAAGGATTCACCTTTCCCAAGGTATAAAATTCACAACTCCAAGTCTTTATCTGCAGCTTCAAACCTTTCCCCAACCAGGTGTAAGCTGGTTCATAGCTCAAAGCATTGATGTTTCCATTTCTCTGGGATAGGGAATGGAGAAGGGTGAAGAAAAGCTAAAGGAATGCAGGATGCACTCTGAGCCTGTCCGATCCCAAAAGGGATTCAGGAGCCTAACTAGCAGCATTCCCACTTCACACAGCCACCAGTGACAGTGGCAGAGCAGTCCTCAGCTTAGGACACCTGAAGAGCTGCGTGGAGACCAAAAGGCGCATGGCAGAAGGCTCCAGCCATTCCCACCACTTGCAATCAGAGTTCTCTGGGACGTGTTCCCCTTCCAGATTAGTATTTTTATCCCTCTGGGAAGAAGAAAATTGTAGATTTTTGCTGAGAGAGTTTTTCCCAAGATCAGTCTAACTGTAGTAGCTGACCCCTAGAATTATTTTCCTCCTCCTCAACCTTGGTTTTGGACCAGGACCAGCCCATTCAAGTCTGATGTCTTAGAGGGCTTTCCATGCATTTTCTGAGAGACATTAGCTGAGCCTCACATTTCCTTTTCCTCTCTGTGCTGGCTGGAGGAGGCAGAGGCTCAGTCTGTGGCCATCACTACATGATTTTTGCATCTGGAAGTACCGAGCTGAACAACCAGATTGAGAGGTGTTCAAATGAGATGCACAGAAGCATTTGCCTAAGGAGCTTGATGGAGCAAGTATGAGACAAGCAGATGGGTTTTGAAGTCTGCTCCTCTAATGGACAGAAAGGTGCTGGAACCTGGCTGGTTTGAATCAGAGAGAATAAAACAGACTGTCAAAATGAGTGTGAATGAGTGATTGGCCTGTCTCTTTCCTACATAAAAATACCATTAGCTCATTTCATGTGCCACATGTTATTTACTGAGTAGGTCGCTGGAAAGCTTGTGTTCTCCACCCAAAATGCTTCTGCTAATGCACAAATGCTTTTTTCCAGAGGGTAGATTGAGGCAGGAGTGGCTCTCCCCAGCATAGCTAACACTGGGATTGGGGTCAAACATCTGTTTAATCTGCAGTGGCAGCAGGCAAACAGCTGCTACCAGCACCTGAACCTCTTTCCAAAACAGCAGCAGATCCAAACCCCGAGAGGTGTTCGTGGCTCTGAGCCAGACTTCACCCTGTACATGCAGGAGTGGTTGTCCCACCAGCCCCAGGAGAATGAACTTGGGCAAACCTGCAGACCTCAGTGCTCTGCCCCTCAGAGAGCCCACCCTGCCACGAGGAGTCAATAAAACAGGAGCCTGGTGGCTGTGTCAGACATGTGGTTGCTTCTGAAGGAGCAAGAGCAGCGCCAGGCACTGCCACGGTCTCTGGATTCATTCCCAGCTGGGCTGTGCTGTGAACAAAACCAGCCCCCCAAGATGAGGCTCTGCTTTGCCCACTGCCTATAGGCAGGCTGGGAGGGATGGACAGGCAGCATCCTGCTCAGGAAATAGGGCCTCAGGTTCCAGTGCATGATAAGGGAACATAAGGAATAAAAATAGGTAGAGAGCCCTCAGGTAAAGGAAGAAAAGTGAACATTAAATCTGTTTGTGAAAATGCTTTTGCTGTAAAATAATCTCTTTCAAGCACATGGGCAGCAGTTTGTTCAGCAAAAAAACCCAGCAACCTTAAGGAATGGACAATTTTTGGAAAGATAATTAAACAAGAGGTCAAAACATGTCTTGGGAAGCAGGTATGGCCATTACTTAGCCTCAATGCATAAGAACAGCTGAGAGACAAATTTATACAGCATCCTTCTGGGCAGTTTAGGCTTTCATTTTATTCCAGTGGCTTAACCTCTTCTACACTAACTCATAGCTAACCTAAAATGAACCAGGCTAAAAATACAGCCTGAAAGTCTTCCCAGACTGTGGGAAACTGACACTCCAAAACCTCCCCAGGTCCCGATTCTGGGGATGATTCTCCCCATTCTGATCCAGGCTGTCTTTAGGTCTGATTATTTAGCCTGAGATGCAGCCACCTTAATGCCCCTCACAGTTTCCATCAGCACTGAGGAAAGCCAGCTGGCTATAGTGTCCTTCAGTGACTTTTGGCATGGAAAAGCCTGGGTTTCTGTGCCCAGGGGTTTAACAGAGGGGAGACAGAGCAGGGTAGAGAAATGTGAAGCCCGACAAACAGAATGATGCCTCAACAGCACAGGAAACCCCTCGAGTTCTGGCCTCCATCAGCAGACTCTCAGCTACTTCTAGTCACCAACCACTCCCAAACTCAATGCTGACCTTGCTCTGAGCAAGAGGTCAGTCTAGATGATTCCCTTAGGTCCCTTTCCACAAGATCCCTCTCCCCCACAGTTACAATGAGCCTACATAGCATTGCAAAAATGTCCAGAGAGAAGGAAAACCATAATCAGGAGGGCGCTCAGCACCCAACTGGAAAATGGGAGACGGCTCAAGAACCCAGGTCACATCATTCCTGGAAGAACTTGTAGGGAAATGGAAGCTCCAGCCCCCTGGGAAGAGCTGGCTGCTGATGGCACAGCACTGCAGGAGGCACCCGGGGAGCTCCCGTCCATTCCTCCCCAGGCCGGCCAGCAACAGCAGAAGCTGACTGAGCAGCAAAGAGGAGAATGGCAGATGGGAAAGAGGAACCAGCACAAGGGGATAAACCTGCAGTCACACTGCCTTCACCGCTTGTTAATGAGTCCTGCTACCCTGAGATATCATTGGAATCACTGAAATCATTGAAATCATTACAGTATTGGGGGCAGTGGTGCATTTTGGACCCCATTTGGAGGCCTCAGGGCTGGGCTTTTTGGCTCTGCGTGGAAGTGTAACAATCCAACACCCTTTTATACTGCACAGAGAAATCTACTTGAATCACTCCAAGCTACCAAGCCAGAGCTGAGCCCTCACATTTGTCTTATTCCCAAGAAATATTCAGCTTCCCCCCTGCAACAGTTACACACACCACAGCTTTGATCTCGAGGGGAACGAGTGCAAGAGAGGTGCGTCCCCGATGGCGAACGATGAGGGCTGTGGAGGGAGCACGGGGCAGCAGGTGATGCTCTGTGCTAAAAGGGCTGCAGAGGCAGCACCAGAACCTCTCCCCGAGCTCGCCAGGCCCCTCCATCAGCCTGGCCCCGCGGCTCGCTGGTGTTGGCACGCAGGGAGAGAAACCCGTGAACACCGGCCTCTGCAGAGCAGCACGGGGAGGTGCTGGCATGCCAGGAAAAGCAGGCAGGATGATTCAGAGTTGCTTTTAAACTACAGACTTCCTTCAAACTGCCAGCCATCTGCAGTCACACAAGCTGCAAGACAAGCGCTTAGGGGAGACAACTCAGTTTCTTCACTAAATGAAGTAGAAGAGGCACCTTACTCACTCTCACCCGCTCTAATTGCTGCTGCTTTCATCAGTTTTTAGGCTTGAATGTTGAATAGGAAATAGAGTTTTAAAAGCATGCTTGATTCTTCACTCTGTGCAAAGACAATGGGATGTAGGAAAAAATCAAAAGCTTTGATCCAGCAGATTGCTGGAGATGCTCATTGCCCTTCACAGAGACCCACAGGGCAGGATGGGTTTCTGGCTCCATGACACACAGTTTCCCCCAGACTGTTACACCTCAGGTGTTCAGACAGATTAGTGGGACTAATTCAGAGGGGTCTTGGGACTCTTCCCCGGGGAGAGGTTCTGGTGCTGCCTCTGCAGCCCATTTAGCACAGAGCATCACCTGCTGCCCTGTGCTCCCTCCTCAGCCCTCATCATTCACCATCGGGGAAGCAAACTAATTGCTATGAAAGAATTGCTTTGAAACTCCAGCCTAAACTGCACAGCAGGAGCCACAGGTCATCCCAATGCATCATTTTTTTAATTCCACATCAATGCTAAATGCATCTAGAATTCTGCAGCAATGGTACTTGACCATGACCTCTGTTATTGTCCCAGTGACCATTCACTCATATTTCTTGAGTGAAGAAGCTTCTTTTCAACTTCCAGGATGTGATTAGAGCTTTATCTGCTATATTGAAAGGGTTCCCCTTACAACCTTTTGTTCCAAATGTGGAGAGTTCAGACTCGCCTTGGTTAACACAAACCTGTTATTTTAAAAGCTGAGCAAATTGCTCAGGTTTCTCACAACAAGGCATGTTAATGAATACTGCTATTATTTTTGTAAACCTTCTTAGAGGGGACCCTGATTAACCCCAAACCTTTGTGAGCTGCTGGCCTAGACAGACTCTTCACACAGCAATAGTTGCACAGAGGCGATGTTCCCTTTCCAAAGGATATGTGATCAAAGACCACACCAACATTTTGGCTAAAGGTGAACTCATGTGCAGTAGTTTTTCCCAGTGGCCATCCTTTGCCCTCTCTCCCTATGTCACCGTCCTGATTTGTGGGCTGGAATCTCCTGCCAGTGCCATTTCCAGTCAGCTGATACGCATCATGCAAAGGGAGAAAAGGTGAGCTTTGGATAGTACCCACTGTGCCAGCAGCTGACAATGATAATTTTGAGGATCATTAGTTAGACAATTTTAAATCCATCTAACACACACTTTATTCATTTTTGTGCTCTCAAGTTACTTAATATGCAGGGCTCTGAAATACAAAATTATATATCTTGCCGAAGTCTATATATATTCTGCTGTATCAACCCAAGTGTTTTCATCAGCTAAACTTGTAAATTCACCTCAAAATACTACACTGAGCTCCTTCAAATAGATTACATTTCCCTTAACCCACAGGGGCAGGAAGGAAGGAAATTTTTCCTTCTATAATTCACTACTCAATCTAATTCTTTGAGATTTCTTTCAGATAACATAAACAATCCATAAAATTTGTGATTCTCTGCATACATTCAAAACCCAGCAGGTTTAGTCACTGTTCTATTTGCATTAGCTTGAAGCATAAACACCAAAGACTTAAAAGAATCTCTATTCGGAGCAGGTAAAAAAAAAGGCAGAAAAAGAAAATAGCAACAAAAATAACTCCTTTCCTCTGCATCCTAATGCAAACCTAAATTCATTTTTATTTTAAGGCACTGGTTGTTTTCTGCTGTTAAATGTACCACAGAGGCTATAGAAGATTACAGAGATCTGCCATATTCTATGTAACGGAAAAGAGAGAAACATTCGAGGCTCTTGACAGATTATTCACACATCTAAGCATCAGCAGAATCAAGATGCATCAAATTTGCAGGATGGGAAAAACAATGACCCCTTTTCAGAAGGGCTTGTTTCAGTTCAAAGTTTCCTCTCATTAGCAATAATTCACCAGCAATGACATTGAATACGTCGTTCAGATTGTACAGAACATTTACATCTCCTCAGGTGTGTGAGAAAGTGCTCAGGAAGACCCCTGAATAAAATAAATATAATAAATAAAATAATAAAATAAAATAATAAATCTTTTATCAGACTCTGATGCTGTTTCTGCTCCTAGAGGTGAATCAGCAACCAGCCCAGCTTGCCGAGCTTTTACTCCTACAGCTGAGGAGCAAAGGCCTGAAGGACGTGCAGCCAGCTCCTCTAAAAGATCAAAAGTAAAATACTGAGGTGCTCTGGGGCTTGGGCACATCAAAGAGCTGCGTTCCCACTTTTGCTTTGTTTCACATGTTGCCTTCAAGGACTTGGAGCACTGCTCCTACTGGGAGTGGGTCTTTCCACCCAAGAAGCTCTTCCCTTAATGACCACAGGGCAATTGCCCAGATAAACCTTCCAGTTTGTGATCAAAGGTACAGCTCTGTCCCCTTCCACCCCAATCCTGGGTTGCCTACTGTCCCATCCAGTTGCTTTTAGCAGGTTTTGCTTTTAAACTTTTTTAAACCACTTTTTCCTCACCCATCCCTCATTCCTGCTGCTACTGGGCAGTTTCCAAACTCTTCTCAGGTAAGGTACTTGCCTTTAAATCCTAGTCCCTGCTTATTTATTACTGCATTATACACTTCTGCTCTTAAATCACTGTTCCCTTTCTCCTGTAGGACACAAGATTTGGATTTTAAAAAGCCAAACCATAACAAAAGCCCCAACAAGATCTTGCCTCAGTCTTGTAGAATGTCTCCAACCTGCAAGCTATGCACACGCTGGCAAGACGTAAATTCGCTCTTTTCTGTAGTTAGGTATTTTGTAGCTTTTAAGAGGAAATGAGAGGAAAAAACTGAATGGACATGAAAAATAAAGATCTGCACCAGCTCATCTTGCTTAGGCTTCTGCAGAGCCTGTGCTGAGGAAAAGGTGTTACTCAGATTTAACTCTGAATAAATTGCCTTCTGGATGGCTTAAACTCCTTCTCCAGATACAGACAAAGCTTCCCCCATCCCCAGGCAGGATGGTGGTGGTGGTTTTGCAGGAAGCTGCCTGCAGAGGAAATCCACAACCAGATCTTTCCCCGCTGGAGCACACAGGGAGGGGTGTCCTTGTGAGAGACAGGACTGGGGATGTGGGGAGGGTGTCTGCAGGGGCTCTCAGACACCTGAGATTGTGTCTGACTGGGAGCAAGTACAAATCCCAGCTCTGCGTGGCTAAGTGGTATTTAAAGCCCACAGAGGTGGCATCTGATGCATGAACCTCAGGGCTACAGAAGGTTTCCCACAATGAAATTCTTTCCAAATTGCTTCACTTCTGGTATGTTTTAGCTTTAGTGGCACACATTGCAATTTGTTTGTCTCTGATGAGTTTGTCACTGTTTAGAGCAAAAATGAAGGCACAAATGGCATTTAGAACTTTCACTAGACAGATTAGAAGCATTAATTAAAACTCATTTGATTTCAGGCACGATAATTTGTTTTCCTTCATTCTGCCATCAACAATTTGCTGCCACCTTATCGTTTCCATGAAGCCTGACTGCAGCAGCCCTTTTAGCAGAGGGCTCAGTTACCAGAATCCAGTGTCTGCTGGCACCAGAGAGGAGGAAGCTGGACCCTTCACATGGCAAGGGGAGAGTGTCTTCATGGGCCGAATGTGCAGGTTTTGGAGGGGAGACACTGTGCAATTTGAAATCCTATTCAATAATCACACCTTTCTTCTGTTCACTACTGTGTAGAGAACTCTTTGAAGGTTTTAAAGCTTTTTTTTTTTTTTTTTAAGAAAGAAAAAGTACAGGTATTTCGATCGTTGCACAGGGGGAAAAACTTTCCTCAGATTTCCCAAACCTAAAGTTATTGTCCTCTGAGATTACAACAGGCTGCTTCCTAAATAGCTAAAGGGAAAACCAGAACCCAAAATAGAACAAGAAGCCCCCAAAGGCCCCACATCTACAAATGAAGAGCATGAGGCACATGAAGAACTCAATGTGGGGAGCAATTTGGTGGATCTGCCCAGAGAAGTACCAGCACTGCCTGTACAGGGCCAAGCCATGAGAAAGAACCACAACAATTTGTAAGGCAAAGGAGGTTTAAAGGAGGAAGCAAACCCAAAACCCATTTCTAGCTGTACTAAAGAGAAGACAAAAGTGCCAATCATTTTTCCAAACACTGTAATCTGAAGTGGCATTTTCTGTTCGTTTTTAATCAAATGGATTGTTTCCCCCCTTAGAATGGTGCTGAGCCTTTTAACATCGCTGCAGAGCAAGACACTGCTAATAAATATTTAAAGTCTCAGAGCTTTAAGTGAAAGGAAGGATTTGTTGGATAATATTTCATTTCCCTTAAACTGTTTATTCACCATTAAAATTGAAAATTTTAATTTTATGGGGATTGCTGAGAGAGCTGATGTTCAGACATTTCCACAAAAAACCCAAGAGTCATGAAGGCAGTCTATAAATAACCACCTTGGAAATAAACTTCTGTGAATTGGACATAACCCAGATGAGATTTTCAAGTGTGTTGTAAATTACCCACAGCCAGAGCACAGGTCAAAAGTATTTACTAGCACTGAGCTCCATTCCTCACATGTACCTGGCAGGAGTGTCTTAACCTGGAGCAGAGAATACAGAGGCCTGAGGGTCAGTTTTGCTCACCTCCAGCCCTGGGGGTTATTTATTCCTGTGCTGACAGAGCAGTTTTGTCTCCTGGCCTTGCCCTAGTGCAGATGTCCATAACAACCAGAGGCCTTGTCTGAATTTCCAAAACAGAGAATATTCCTAGGACAGGGTGGGAATGCTGCTTTTTAAATGCTAAACTTTCAGGACATCTGCAGTAAAGTTTAAATTAGCAGCTTCAGCTGAGGTTTCAACCAGTGCAAATCTGATGGAGCACCACCACGCTCTGTGCAATCACCTCGGGTCCCAGCCCTCGTCTGCCCCTCTGCATCCTACTGTCCATCCATCCATCCATCCATCCCTCCCTCCATCCTCTTGCTGTCAGAGCTCCCAGCATCATGACAGATCTTCACATCAGCAGGTTCCTTCCACCATCAGGGAGGTGCCTGCCCTGAACACCAGTAAAAATCCCCCCTCTGAAGCTACCCTGGGTACCCAGCTGCCGTCCTTGCTGATCTTTCAAAGCAGTGCCTAAGCAGTGCAGAGTTTGGCTGCCTCTCCTGGTGAATGTGGCTGCAAATTAATCTTCATAGCAGATATCTGCTGGCTCTGGGAACTGGCAAGTCGGAGCATCCATTAGTGAACACTGTGAGCAGGAAAAACACTCCAGGGCACTGGGTCAGGGAACAGGAGAGAAAACCCAAGTAGGTCACATTCACTAAAACCATCAATTCATTCTTAACTATTCATCATATCTTACACCTCTGCTGGGCCTGGGATTTCAGGAGGAAAATTGCAGTGTCTTCCTCCGGAACCAGAGCAGTGGTTTCATTCATCATATGTGTGGATGTGAGTGGACAGTGGAGACTGTGCAGTCCCTCTCTCTGAATTTCCACTATCACTGCCTCTTGCAGCAGCTCCAAGAGTCCTGGGGAGGACTCTCAGCATCTCCAGCTGCCTCTGAAGTCCATCAGCTGAAGGGATGTTCTAAGGCCACACTTATTAAGCAGAGAACAAGCTTTGAGTGCCACTGCTTCAAGTACCTGTGACTCAGGGAGCTGGTTGGTGGTGTCAGTTAGGGATGCAGAGCTTAGAAATGTCCCTCTCTCTTCTCTGCATATCCTCCCCTTGGATTTTGGTGTTGATACCACAGACAGTTTTGTTCCTAAAGGGCAAGAAGGCAAACTATAAAGAGCAGGAAGAAAGGGAGGTGGGAAAAGTGAATAGGACACAAGGATGCCCTGAGACAAGGAGAAGATAAAAACTACAAGTGAAATATGATTAAGGCAAAGAAAATGAACAAAGGAATAGCCACAAATGCTGACTTACAAAATGGGCAGAACAAGAACACAAGGTTATTACCTTAAGCTCAGTGTTAGGTGCAAGAGCTTTGGCTGAGGTGAGTTTGGATGTGCTGGTTCAGACTTGTTTCACCCCAGTTTGAACTATCCAAAAATAAAGTTTGACACATAATGTGATCTGTCAACTGAGGCTGCTTTTCTAGTTAAGAGAAAAGGAAAGAGAGAGACACGTCCCTCCTCCAACAATAGGCATCAGAGCAAGGTACAGTGAATCCTCCCCGACAGTGAAGAAGGAATCAAGCTCAGCTGGATCCAAGCCTGGGGCAGGACAAGCCTCTATCTCACACACATGCCTGGCCTGACAGGCGTTGTGTCATCTCATGCCAAGACACAGCAGCAAGCCAGATTTTCAGTTTATGTTTAATTTAGCTCTTGCTCTGCACACTGATGTTTGAGCCTGGTGATCTACCTGACCCATCAAAACCTGCAAGAGCAGAGCTTTCTTTCATTGCTTTATCCAGAGTTTGAAGTGGAGATGGTGAATTCTAAATTTAGAGCGGCTTCAGCAGCACGCTGTGTCTACCCGTGCCTGCACTCTGCTTTCTGAAAAGATGATGACCAAACCAAATCCAGATTTCCTTTTAATCTGGCCTATTTTAAATCAAACTGCAAAGAAAGATACTAAAGCTGCTACTGTGAAACGTGCTGCTCCATGAATTAGTAATTGTGTTTGTCTTCTACATTGGGGATTTTTTGCCTGTGTTGCTGTTTTCTTACTGCCACTCAATGTGAGGAGCTTTTATTTGAATGAGACTATTTCAAAGCACTTTTACACTCATGTAGAGTCAGGGACTTATTTACTTTCTGACAGTTATTTACTTCCTGTAAATATTTCACAGCCACAGGACCTCCCAGATGAAAGCAGAGCTTGCTCTGTGCTCCTGTTCAGGAGTCTAATTAAAAACAGAATAAAATGGGAGGGATGGAGCTAAGTGCTAACTGGAATGGATGTATCTAGAGGGAATTCAGCAAGGGAGCCTTTTCTTGGCACAATTATTGAAGCATAAAAGCAGAGGTAAAGTGCCCAACACAAAACTGAAAGCCCTGAGATTGATGAGAGGAGAGGAGAGGAGAGGAGAGGAGAGGAGAGGAGAGGAGAGGAGAGACACCACTGCTCCTGTACAGACTCTGCTGCCACCACTGAAAAGTTGATCCTCATTGCTATTTGACATCACTGAGCCCAGACACCTCCTTTGGCCTAAATCCCATCCCACAGCACAGAACTGAAGTCAGCAGCAGCATCTCCATGTGCCTGTCATCCCACCAGCCCAGAGCCACCCCCATGGGGACAAGGGCTTCTGGGAAGCCCACCTGGGAAGCTCAGGGCATATCCTCTCCCGGGAGAGGTCACTGATGGCCAAACACACCTGAGTATCTCTGGAGCTTGTGGGACTTTTACCAGTGCTGGTACTTTCTCCAGGACGTTAATCATTACAACAGAACGACCAGCACTGCAAGGGACTCCATGGCTATGCTGCCCTTATATTTGCATAATTCCCCACAATCAGAGCTGCAGGAAAAAAAAACCCAGGGACTCCAAAGTAATCAAATAAAGAATAAGAAAAAAATAAAGAACAAGCATTATTTCCCCTGTTTTGTTTTGTTTTTTCAGAGATAGCTTGTTTGCTCTTGGTTAAGGGAAGATTACTTACCACAGCTCTCTAGAGGGCAAGGGCAAATTGCTTCAGGTTTTGAGTGAGGATTTTTCACTTAAAAGAGTGCATTTGGAGACAAGGGAGATTATGAACAATCCTTTAACAAGATCCTCAAGCCATCAGGCCGTTTAACATTATTGATCAGTGCAGCCGGAGCACATTTTTAAAGAAATCTATCAGATTAAAATGGAAATAGATTTCTTGTTCTGACTTCTCACAAGCTTCATTTCACTTTGCAGCAGAGAGCTCCTCTGAAAGAGGGGCAGCCCCCAGGTCAGAGGCGGTGACCCTGCCAGGAACATGCTGCCCTGCAGCCCTGCCAGCTCCCTCTGCCTTGGGCACGAGCACAGACTCAGCAATCACTTGTGTGGGATGCTTCTGTTCCAACAAAAAAAGGGTTATTTCAACAAAAAAACCCCAAACCACATCAAACCAGAAGAGACATCTCCTAACAGCTCATTGCTACAGCAAGCCTATTTAATGGGAAGGAACATCACTTGGGTGTTATTTTAAATACCCTTCTTTTGGGAACATAGAGCACCAAGTCAAAATACACCCAGATCTGATCAATGTCACCCACCTAAACTACAAAGCTTTCATCTCCAAAGGGCCCACGGTGGGGATCACAATTCTCAGGATTTGTTTGCAAAATAAATAAAAAGAAGCACTTTGCTTTCAAATTAGTGCCCCAGAAATTGACAGCAATAGTAGTAAGCAATAGAAATTATTTGTATTAATAGCCATGTTTACGCTAATGATGTTGGCATTCTCTGTGAAGATTAATTGGCAATAATGTTGCAAAAACT
The DNA here is from genome assembly GCF_017639235.1 of Corvus kubaryi. NCBI lineage: Eukaryota > Metazoa > Chordata > Aves > Passeriformes > Corvidae > Corvus > Corvus kubaryi. The sequence goes on along the minus strand of NW_024581101.1, from coordinate 6,729,592 downwards.
ATTACAAGTGAAATATGCACCATAAACGTAAAATAATTTGACTTACCTATGTTCTAAAGTAAAATATTTACAGTAATGAGATTCTAATTATCCTTTGTTATGGCAGACCATTCTCCACACTCCTTTTTATTGATAGGAGATGTATTGTTTCAGCATTTTAGCTCAATTTATTTTCTCACATTTGCATTTCCTTATGCACAGAAAATGAGAGGCGATCATTACCTTCTTCACTTTGCATTCAATTTACATCAACAGCGCATTACCTCATCCTAACTCATTTATCAACCACAGAAATTTGATAACAAAAGCTACTGTCAGTGATGAATAAAGATCATTTCAAATGGAGCAAGAAGAAACAAGATGAATTATAGGTTTCAGGACCTTTTGTTTGCTCAAGAAAAGGAAGAAAAAGGATTTTTTCCACCTAGACAAGACGGAGCTCACGAGGCTGCTACTCATATCCAGCATCTCTTCTTCAGCTGCAGCTGATGGGTCTGTGTTGCACACAGAGGTAACCCCAAATACCCATGAACCATAAATGTCTGAGCCCTTTGCCTCACAAAAGAACGTTCTTAATCTTCTGGACTGAGTGCACAGAACTTATGGTTCATAAGCTCGAGGAAAACCTTTAACAACTACCCAAGGGCGACGGCAGCCCCAGAGTAATTACTGGTGCTCCAGCCCGGGAGACACCGGCACATCCAGCAGGGCACAGACCCAGGCTCCTGGGACAGCGTTTGCCAGCTTGTGAGCCCCCCCCGGTGCCACAGAACACACCGTGGGCTTCCCTGGCACTGATGGTAGCAGAACATCCACCTGGCTTTGCTGGGAACTGGAACATCTGGGACCTTAAATTAAAGGGTTACCCAGAGTCAGTAAACAAGCACTTGCACTTTGGAACTATTGACTGAGCTCCGCCACCCGAACAAGCTGTCAGCAAGAGGTCTGGGCAGTGGGAAGAAGATGGCAAATATCTCCCTCCTACTCTCCATTTGTCTTCTGGGAGCTTGTTTTGGTGATGAAAACACAGGTGAGTTCATTTAAAACTGAGCAAATCCTTCACTTTTGGGTACAGGGTGTCACAGACACCGGCGAAGGGACAGTTTGTCACTTGGTAGTGGGACAGCTTGTGCAGTCTTGTAAGAGACAACAGCTCAGAGGCATTGCTGCATTTTATAGCTCCTCTTTAAAGCTCTGGTTCTTTTCCGGGGGAATGAAATAATAGCTTTTATGCTGATTTTATACAGCATGTGTCACAGGGATTAATTTTAAGAATGGATTTTTTTTCTTAGATTTTTTGCAACTTTAAGCTGTCAGGGCTGGATTCAGCCATTTTAGAAGGCACACACAGAAGGGGAAAAGGGGAGAGCGCTGCTGGTGGGTGACAGTCACACCTCTTCATGTGCCATCACTTTGTCCTGGAGAACAAACAAGTGCTCACATCCATAAAACACTCATTGGATTTGCCACTGCAGGATTGTTTAAAGCCAAACCCAGCGTGATTTTAACAAAGACTGTAGGATGCAGCCAAAGCTGTAGACAAGACAGAGCAGTTGATGGATGTGGGCAATCACACATAGTAATGCAGGCTGTTGCTTGATTTATCTGTAGCAGCAACAGCTCCAGCAGAGGCTGCTTCACATCCAGTGTGAGTTCTTGTTTGCTGCAAGGCTGCCCCTTCTTCTTTCATTAAAACATTGCTGGAAACAAGTTTTTAAAAGGCTCTTTCTAAAATATTTGCTTAGCAATGAAGAGTGAGCAGAACCTCATGCTGTTGCCACCACCCACCCAGGTGCACCCCCCATAAAATACAGCGGACAAGACAGGTGTGTCCTGCCAGACCTGTCTCACTCTCTCAGATCCTGGTTCAGAGGCTGGTAAATGGTGTGTGAGTGTATTCTCAGTGTGTGGATGGTTTTCAGCCTGGTGAGTGCCACTCCTGTCACCCCACAGGGCCTGCAGCCTTCAGTCCAAATCAAGTTTTGCTTGTAAAGCAGCGTGTGGGATCAGTAAGCAATGGAGCCTAGAGGGACCTGACAGGAGGTAAAGCTGCATTCATTAAAATGAATTCTCTCCATTAAATGGGTTAATTGCAGCAGGTGCCCAGCACTCCCACCAGGAAGAGCTGCAGGAGCGTGTCTCGCTGCCTCGCTGCACGCAGGGCCCTGTGCAGCTGCCCCCGCACCGCCTTCCTGGGCATTCAGCACGTGGAGAGGGCACAAAACCAGGGGGGCTGCTCTGTCATTCCCACCTGAACCTCTTCTGCCCAGCTTGGGGTAAAGCCAGAGGCTGCAGCCCATGCCATGAGGAGAAGGGGGCAGGTCAGGGTGGGTGACCTGGGCTTGTTCATGTCCCACACGTAAAGCACAACCCTGCAGGGGATGTGGTGTCTGGAACAAGCCTGGCTTCATCAGAAGTGCTTTACTCATCAATGTCTACTGCCAAACTAAGGTCAGGATTTTAACACACTTCATTTCAACCAAAACCGTGCTAGCATGAGGAAGGCAGAGGGCAAGCTTGCTGCACAGGGATTAGAAGCCCTGCCAAAGCTGTTAGTTCCCTTGCAGAGACACCTGTCAGTGAAGGGGCTCCTTGCACTGTAAGTGGCCTGGGTCAATCAGACCAACCTGCCTGGGGCTCAGGAGAGCTCCACTGAACTCATCTGCAGGCTCAGCAGGGCTGGGCTCTGCTCCGCATCGGGAGCAGGACTGGGCCACGAGAAGGGACGGGTGGCTGGTGCGTGTCCCTCGGTCTCCTGTCTCCCTGCCTGGCCAAGCTCATGGTGTCCCCAGCCCTCAGTGGGGCCAACACGTGCCCGACCCCGTCCTGCACAGAGCCCCCAGATGAGGGTCCGTGTCCCGGGCGGCCACCACGGCTCCGAGAGCTGCTCCACCGTGCCATCTGGTGACAAAAAGGGACATGCTGAGCGCGCTGCGGGACGCTGGAGAGCGAGGAGAGGCTGCGGCAGCAAAGCAGGGACAGCCCCGGGTGAATGATGTGTTCCACGGGCAGGGTTCTCCGAGAGCTGGGTCAGGAGCAAACCCTGCCGGGGGCTGCCACAGGACTGCCGCTGCCGCTGGCCCTGCCGCTGGCCCTGCCGCTGGCCCTGCCGCTGGCCCTTGCTGCTGGCCCTGCTGCTGGCCCTTGCTGCTGGCCCTGCTGCTGGCCCTGCCGGGAGAACACCCGTGGGAGCACCATCAGGGGACTGCCCCTCACCAGGCAGCCACCACGGCAAGGCTGGTGGCCGCAGTGGCTGTGGCCATCCCTCCCGGCCTGCGGGCCCTGCAGTGCCAGCAGCTCTCGCCGGAGGCCGTGCCCGGGAGCGGGGCCGCTGTTGGAGGTGGATGCAAACACCCCGCTGCCAGGACGTGGCCCAGGGGCTGAGGAAGGCTCGTGTCACCCCTCCTGGCAGCAGGAGATGCTGGGACACAGCGGCGTGGGCAAGGATGAGGGGCAGGGAGGGGAGTAAATGGCCCCTAGCTTCCAAGGGCCACAGCTGCTGCGGAGGCAAATGGCCTTTCACAGCCAGCACGGGCACACGCAGTTAGAGCAGGACAATTTCTGTGTCCAAACAAGACCTCACCAAGCAGCAGCATGAAAAAGCCTATTATTTTCCCCTCTCAAACAGCTTGTTCCAGTCTGTGCATCTGTGATGGGAGATTCTCACACCATCTGCTTTAGGGTATTTTAAGCATCAAACTTCAGCACTCCCAATCACCCTCTTGCCATCAGTCCTTTCTGCTTATTGACTGTTTTGACATTTGGCTCTCCAGATTTGATCCTCTGGATTGCACTGAAGTTGGGCAATAAAGAAACCCCAGGTCCACAATAACCCTCCTGAAATGTCCCTGGCCATGGGGCAACAGGGGTTGCACACCTGGAAAGGGCTCTCTGGGAGAGCAGAGCCCATCCCAGCTGCAGCACCCACGGCACAGGCGTCTCCCCAGCCCCTGTTTCTGCCCCAATTGCAGTGTTCATCGAGAACAAAGAGGCAAGCTCGGTTCTGCAGAGGCAAAGGAGAGCCAACTCAAACAGGCTGGAAGAGGTTATTCCTGGGAACCTCGAGAGGGAGTGCATAGAAGAAAAGTGCAGCTATGAAGAAGCCCGAGAAGTGTTTGAAAACGAAGAGAGGACGGTGAGTATTGCTGCTGCAAAATGGCAGCACCTTGTTCCCTCCAGCCCACACCTCTACGGGCCCTTCAGGTGCGCACAGAGGGGGCAGAGGAGGAAACAGCAAGGAGAAAACTTAAAGGGCCAAGGGCAGCATCTGGCATGGTTGATTCTCATTTGTGCTCCATCACCTGGGCTGGGGAACTGCTTTAGAAGCTTTATCAGTCACTACTGGGATTATGGAGGTGGTGATTTCCCTGCAAGTCCTTTCCTTCATCTTTGGAGCCATCCCAGTACTACTGCCATCAGACAGTACCCAGAAATTAGAAATCAAAGAAAACTTTTTTTTTTTCCCTTTGCAGATGCAGTTTTGGCAAACATACATTGGTAAGAGCTGCTTTCTTCATGTTCTAATGTCTAATATTCCTCTCTCAGTGCATAAAGAGCTGATGTTACTGTAACAAATGTACTTCAGCATCCAGAAACTGTGTTATGACAGAGTCAGTCAGAGCCTTGCACTCCAAATCCTGCAGCCACCCAGCCTGGGCCTGTCCCATTGGTATAGAAATGGCAAGCCAACAAAAAAAAAAGATGTCTTAGCGCTTTATTTGTTCAAGCAGGGGTTTTTTGAATGAATTTCAATAACCTCATGGAACAAAACCAGTTCAGGCAAACTACTGGATCTCACTGAGCCCAGGTCACGCTCTGGGCCTTCAGCTTCAGCTGTGTTACAGAGTAAAATACCACAGGAGTAATTAACACCCCTTCAGCAAACAGCAAATGCTCTGTTCTCAAGCAGAGATCTCCAGATAAGGCACAGCCTTGCAAAAGCACAGTGTGAATCCCTAGAAATGCCATATTAAAGTGGAGACTCAACATGATCATAGCGAACAGCTGTTTGCAATTCACACCATTGCTCCCAAACCCTTAACTTCACTGTTTTCTTTCCACATCTACTTCTTCCTTTCAGTCTCCATCCCCAACGACTCCTTGGTCCCTTAACAAAAAGATTTCAATGCCCACTACAACATCTGTAACTAATTTTAAGGACATTTCAATAAATGAACTCTTTCGTAGATTGGCAAAGTGCCCAGAACATCTCACTAGAAAGCCTTAAATAATTCAGATTACTCAGTCCAGACTATAAAATAAAAGCATTACATTTGCATTGTAGGACTGTCCTCTGAAAAAACAACTGATGAAACTCAGCACTGCATTTGTTTCCCTGCCACTGTAACAAATTAGCTCATCAAAAATAAGGAATGCCATATATTCCTCTGTCATCCGAAGTGCCTGGTTTACTGTTCAGTGTGCAAGCTATTCCCAACAAGTGCAGCCCACAGGAGCTCACCCCTCGCACAGCACCCAAACCCAACTGCCCTCACCAGGCAGCAGCAACAGCTGCAGCCCTCACCTTATGTGCAAACCTCGGCACCATGACTCAGGTGAGCCCAAACCATTTTGTTCCCGTTTGCATTCCAGCCCATCTCTGAAAACCCCATTAACTGCCACACTTACTGGCAGACACAAACACAGCAAGACCTTCCCCTGTCTCCATTCCCTGGCTCAAGTATTTCAAAGGGCATCCCCTGTCATTTAACATCACTGGTTTACCCTTCCAAAGTGTTAGATCACCAGTTTTGCACTAGTGAGTATTTTCATTAAAGCCTCAGGTCCTCAGCTGGAGGCAGCTGTGCAAATAAAAGCCCTGGCACATAAAGGAAAAATTTAGACCAGGTAATAGCAGTACAGGACTGAGAAAGAAAGAGCAATGATGAAGACTGTCAATCCTAACATGCAGAGAGGTCTCCAAACCACAGTGGACAGACCCAAACTTTCACAGAGCAGCCTTAGTGCTAAAACAATCCAGGTTAGGACACTTACAGCACTCTTGAAGTAGCAAACCTTCTAAACTTGTCTAATTTGGCCAAGACTTGAGGTCCTGTTGAGATGTTGCATGAGGGTGACTGAAGAGGGGTTCTGCTGAAATGAGCAGAATTAGCCCACAGGGGACACATCTGGGACTGCAGTAACTGCTGCTGCTGCTGTCGCCCCAGCGCTGACATTGTCTGGTGCGCACTTGGCTGCCAGGATCTGACTGATTCTCCGTTATAAAGAAGGAGGCTGTGCTGTCTCTTGTTCAGCTTGCACAGAGCAAGGCTCCAGCACATGGTGGGCACCAGCCGTGGAGGACGCTCGTGTTTGTTAACTCTCCTGTCTTCTCTCCAAGATGGAGATCAGTGCAACCCCAATCCCTGCAAAAACGGAGCCGTGTGCAAGGACCAGATAAATTCCTACGTGTGCTGGTGCCCAGCTGGGTATGAAGGCAAGAACTGTGAGATAGGTATGTACCAGGGGCTCCTCCAGTGGCTGTGCTGCTCTGCTTGAAACCCCATGGGATCAAATGGGGTCAGAGTCTCACCCTGTCGGGGGCTGTTTCATTTTGCTTTGCTGTGAGGCACTGCAGGAAAGTGTAAATTCAGCCTGTTGGCACTGGGGATTGCAGAGGGATACTGCAGTGGATATCTCTGGTCCTTCCCAGCCCCCAGTGCAGCCCCAGTTCCACCTCTGCCAAGCACCTGCTCTTATGGAGGGTTCAGTGGAGACTCAGGCTCAAGGTCTTTTGTTCAGCTGTGGCTGCCAGGGCAAATGTTGACACAGAGCCCTTCCTTTATGTCCCCAGCACAAGCCTTTCCAGGACTGCTCGCTCAGGGACAACCTGCTCACCTGCTGAGAGCAGCAGTTTCCCACAGACCCCCATGGAGCCCCCATTCTCCCACTCCCCTTTCCCTTTCTCATGCCAGGCTGGGCAGCAGGTGCTGGGCAGGGCAGGATTATCCCAGCTTCCTCTCAATGGCACTCTGCTTAATTAATAATTATAAGTATCAGCAGAAACCTTGATTCTGAAGGCAAATAAAAGGCAAATATTTTCCTGATGGGTTTAGGAGTTTATGAAAACCATACAGCTGATAATTTAAGCAAGAGGGATATTCAGCTCTTATAATATAATCAGGGGCTGTGCAACTCGCATAATGTGCTAGACTCACTGCACTAATAAAAGATTCTCTTTCTAGTTGTATTTCTGCTCTGGCAAGAGAGGAGCGTACGTTAAAAAGAGCATTTCAAAGTTGCATCAAATTTAAATAGTCTCATTGCAAATTTCTTGGGGAAGTGAGACAGGAGCAAAAATAGAGCTGGAAGTGAGGCATGAAGAAGAGCTCTGTAAAAATAGTAAATGATGGCATTAAAATGGCTACAGGAAGGGAGGTGTCCTTGAGGAAGTAGGAGTGGAGTTAATCTGCTGTGAAGTTATTTGAAAACTCACTGAGAATTGCAAGGGCCTCTGCAGATTTGTGGTTTCCCACCTCCAAGGTGTTCCCACCACAGAGGAGTGAGAGGTGGGGTGGGAAAGGACAGGTGCAAGTCACGGACATCTCTCTCTGCCTCAGGCTGGGACTTGTTTCATCACACATCCTGCTGAAATGGGTCTTCCAAGCCAGGCTATGACGATTGATTCGTACGTCAGGAAGAACAGAAGGCTTGTCCTAAAGTTTTAATTCAGAGCCCAGCAATAATCGCAGTGCGAAGCCCTGCCTGGGTGCAGGGTTTGCTCCAACCTGGTGTGTGGTGTTCTCCCCCGCTGCCATAAGCACGGCATGGGGAAAGCAGCCCAGCAGTGGGGAAATCACGTGGCTTGTGACCAAATATTTGCAGGAGTCCTTCAGGGTCAGGCTGCCAAATTTCAGACAGCATGCCATTGTTGGAGACAGGAGGCTGTGCCAGGGCTCTGTGGGGCTCTATGAACTCCCCAACCTGCCTGCTCGAAGAAGTGCCTGCTGCTCCCTCACTGTGAGCAGGGATGGGATTGTCCTTCTTCCCCGTCTCCTTGCAAACAATCATCTGTTTTCCATAGTCTGGATCCAACACAGGGGGTTACTGAGCCCAAAACCCCAAGTCTCAACAAATCTCTGACCACTTGTGTTTCAAAAGAGCTCTCACAACTTCATTTTAATTTTTTCAGACTTCACTTGTGCTATTAAAAATGGAGGCTGCAAGCACTTTTGCAGTCATGACCCCCCGCAGAAGGTTGTGTGTTCCTGTGCCGCTGGCTATAAACTTCACGAAGATGGAAAGTCCTGCGAACCTACAGGTTAACTTTCAAACTGTTTTTAAGAGATTTGGGTTAAAGTGTTCAAGGTCTTGTTCTGGATTTAGAGACATGAATTTCATAGACATGCAATATCCTGTTGGAAACCTTGTTGCATGTTTTCCTGCTTAGCAAATGTAGAGCCCGACCCTGCACTTTCCCGAGGGCAGCTGCGGGGTCTGGCTGGAAGGATTCAATGTAAACATCCCTTTTTTAGCCTAGGTGGGTGGAGAGGGAGGGTAGTTGTCCAGGAATTTGTTCAAGGGCAAATGCTTGTTTCAGATAGCTGCTCACACAGGCTCCTCTCCTACCTGCAGCCATCTTACAGTTCTAAATATGGATCAGGAGTTTTCCGAAGGCAGAAAGTTGATATTCAGCCTCACCAGCACCCAGCCAGAGCTCCCGTGTTCTTCCAGTGGGAGCTACTAGTTAGTTACTGATTCTACACTGAGGATGCTCTGAACTTTTCAGAACAAAAGATTTTGCTTACTGTGAATCCTTCTGATGGTTCATTTCACAGCTGGCCATCACCCAGTGTCTTATAATTACCTGAGTTGGGTGGGTACAAGTGAAGCTTTGTGGTGGTGCTGTCCTCCCAGCACTGTATCTGCAGAGACCCTCAGTGAGAACAGACTCTGGCTTAGCTGTTATACTGAGTGGGGCGGAAGGAAAATGCATTGCTTGAGGCTGCAGCTTCACAAAGGGCTAAGGAATAGCTGGTTCTTGTTATATTCCCCAGCTTTACCCTGCTCCTAGACCATTACACTGACACGTGCAGACCCAACCCACCACAACACAGCAAATTAATTGGGCATGAACATCTCAGAAGCACATCTGGCAGAGAAGACACTGAGCAGATAAATATTTTGTCATCTGAAGTCAGTTTAACATTTGATGCTATCACATTTCTAACACCTGAGTGCAGCGGGTTTGCACACCCAAGCTTGCATGCAGGTACCTGCACAGGTGAGCTCTGACAGCTACAGCAAGGTTGACCTTGACCTCCTGAACGTGCTGGCTGTCAGCAGTCAGTGTAGGAAGTATCCTAGGCTAGGAATCCTGTTAAAAGAGATCCTCAAGAGCTCAGGCCTGTGTTGCCCAACGTGCCGTATCACTTCCACTGGACCAGAAAGGTTTTCAGTTAGCAAGAAGATCATCTTTCAGGTTGGGTGATTGCCCTTCCTGCAAAAGCACAGCTTTTGTTGGCTCTGAAAACTTCCTTTCATAGGCTAACCTTGCAGGCACCACTTTCCATCACTCAACACTCATCTAAGTCCTGTTCCTAAAGTGAACTGTTTAAAAATAAAGGATGAAGTCTCAGTAGGCCACACTCACATCTGATTTTACACTAATATTTGTTTGCTCAGTGCTTCTGAAAGCTTTTCAGATGAAAGACAATGCCTGGTGCTATTTACTATTTTGACTGCCACTACCAGCAGGAATTCGGCACACACTGCGTGGGAGAGGAATGGGAAGAGCTCGTCTGAAACGAGCCTACAGATGAGATCTTCATTAACAGAGAAAATATACAACTCTAGGAAGAGTTTATTAATGTGTTCCTCACCTTGGTGCCAAGCAGGATTATCTGTACAATTGGCAGACATCATTTCCTGCCCTCTCCCAGCTGGCTCACTATTGTTCTGGAGTCATTGCTGTAGAAATGCCGGCCAAGCGCCCGGCTGCCCAGCCCAGGATTCCCAGGTATGCAGCACAGCATCCGGCCGAGAGCAGGCACAGCTGTCCCGGCCCGTCAGGCACGCACGCTCAACACAAGCCTCTTTCACTTTTAAAGCTGTTCAGGTGTCGTTTCCAAAGCCCAGAAACAACCTATGCTTTTGCTACTTTTACAAATCACCCTCACTGTGGCTCCAAGGCACAGGCCCGTGTGCACAGGGTACACGTGGTCAGCCCACAGCCCTGTGCTGGTCCCAGACGGTGCTGAGGTGGGGCAGCATTTGCCTCCTGCCCTGCTCCTTTGGTCACTGTCACTCGGTGTGACACAGCCAGTCACAGCTGTGGCTCTTTCTCTCCCAGTGCCCTATCCCTGCGGGAGGATCACGGCTCCTGAGGCCAAGAGGAAGCTCACCCGCTCCATGAACACCTTCGAGCACTGGAACATCACTGGCGACGACCCTGATGATGCCCATGACGAGGTGCTCGACAACACCACGGAAACCAGCACTGCTGCCACCACGAGGATCACCCCCGTGCTCAGGACGGGCACACGGGTTGTCGGCGGGTCAGAGAGCATGAAAGGAGAGGTGCCCTGGCAGGTACCAGCTGGTTCTGCAAATCTGTAACCCCAGCAGTCGTGTTCTGAGTACAGGATCATCTTACTTTTAAATACCCAAAGCCTGTCCCTGAGGTTAGATTGGCTTCCTGAGAAGCCTAACAGGAGCACAGCTTCTTTCTGTACACAGTTTAATGCCACAGCAACAAAACTCACCTGGATGGGGCTCTCCCCTGGCAAAAAAAGCCAGGAGTCAGTCACAGCAGCTTTACCTGGTGAGACACAAAGGGTTGAGCTACAGCACCAGATTGCCCAGCAGTCCATGAACGTACCAAAAGTAAGCTGAAGGCTGAGGGAAGGGAGTTTTTCAAGGAGCAATACAACTCATTTTTTGGCTCCATAAGTTTCAGCAGATCATAGAATCATCCAACAGTTTGGGTTGGAGGGGACCTTAAAGATCATCTAGTTCCAACCCCCTGCTGTGACCAGGGCCACCTTCCACTGGTCCAGGTTTACACAGAGCCCTGGGTGTGCTCTCCCTGTTCCCACAGGTTTTGCTGGTGAACAGCCATGGCTTGGGCTTCTGCGGCGGGTCCATCATCAATGAGAAGTGGGTGGTGACGGCGGCGCACTGCCTGAAGCCAGGGTACACCCACAACCTCAGTGCCGTGGCAGGTGAGCACCCTGGGCAGGAGGGGAGGGGCACGGGGCAGGGCTGGCACCGGCTGGACAGTGCATGGCGCAGCGCACTGTGGCCGCGGTACGGGCAGCAGCAGGATGCACGCTGCTCTAGGGCCTGACACAGGCTGCTGGAGGTTAAAACATTTCATCAGTCTGGTCCCTACAGGTGCCACCACCTCTGGTAGGAGCAGTGAGCTGGGTCTGCCTTGGTCCCAAAGCCACAGAGCTGCTGGACCGCAGTGTAAACACAGCTCAGCCTGGCCACGGGCAGGCTCACCTGAGCCAGAGGCTCATCTAGGCAGCTTTAAAGCCCAGTGGAGTTCAGTTAAAATGCTGCCTCATGGGCTGGTGTGATGGATTTTTATCTCTGCTGGCCACTCAGGCCTCACTAGGGAGTTCTGCTCTTCTTGGAGCTCACACTGTTTTCCCACCACTCTCAGAATGGATTTGTGTTGCTGGTTCAAGAGGGGCAGCAGTAGCCTGAATCTCCTTGCAAGGAGAAGATGATTACTTTTGCTCCTACGTTTTTGCCAGTAAATAGAATTTATGTGTTAAGGCAGAGAAACTGGGCTGGCATGTGGGAAAGTGTGCTTGTGCAGCGGGGTCTTGGAGAGTCAGACGGGGTTCTGTGGAGGGGCTGCACAACACATGATGCTGCTACTCCAAAAATCACATTTGTATCTGCTTCAGAAAGGGTTTTTCTGTCTGACTAGTGGTACCCAGCTGTGCCAGACCCCCTGCTCAGCATCCTGCTGATAATTCAGCATGGGCCTGGTGGTGACACCTTCCACTGCTGTGGCAGAATCAGCTTCCCCAACCCATTTGCGTCTCCCCAGTATGAATCTCACATAGGTTACACCGATAGGAACAGGAGGGGAGCAGTGATGTGGTCAGTAATTGCCTCCAGCTGCACTGAGAGGAGGCATGGGAGATTGATGCTTTTTCTTTAAGCACTATGTTATGTATTGGTGACAGAAATGACATTTTACCTAAGTCTTGACACACTAAGTTTATACCTGCACAAATGAGCTCATCAAAACAGCTCCAGCTGCATCCTGTTAATAAGGCTGAGCTCCTGAGTGGGCCTGGCTGGCTCTTGGAGGCTGAGTGCCTTGGGGCTGGGCACTACTGCCTGGTGCTGGCAGGAGGAGGCCCACAGCTTGCACACAGTATTTTTTGCTGCTTCCCAGCAGTTTTGCTGGAAAGCCCAGCACAAAGCCCAGCCTTGGACCCACTGATGTGCGAAAGTACAAAATACTAAGTGCAAAAACAGCCTCTCCAGAAAAGCACATTTCCACCTGATGAGAAGTTTTGTGTTTGCTGCATCTGCAGGCAGACTGCCTCTCCTTTCAGGCTCTCTCCTGCACATCACACACTCCCTGCATTTAGTACACATTATCAGCTGAGTCCCTTCACACTCCTTTCACACTGCTCTGCGGCACCACTGGGTTTCCAGGGCAGGATTTTGGCCAGACAGCAAGTCAGGAAAGCAAAACATGATTTTGCAGGGCTCCAGTACTATTGAATTTGTGTCTGCACCATGTTCCCTGCATGGGCAACATCTGAGTCCTTCACATCCATTCACGTTAAATGTTTGGCTTTGTATATAACATCCTAAGAGGCAAAATACATCTGTAGCAGGGTGTGGAAGAAGCATTCCCCTCCCCTACGCTTCTTTGCTTCTCCACTTTCATCCCTGAATCACATTTTCAGTAGCAAGCAGTAACAGCAGTAGCAAGCACCTCTAACGTAAGAAAAGCCACCTGAAAGTCTCCCCCACGTTTGTCTTGCGTTTACACTGTAGAAACAGCCCGGGAGGGAGTTAACATTCCCGCTCTGCCCAACCAAAGCCCTCGCCGAGCCCGCAGGACCCGCTCACCTGTGGCCGGCTCCGCAGGCACGGCGGGGCCCGGGCGCCGCAGGAGCTGCTCAGAGGCGATGCTGCGTCCTGGAGAGCGCGGCGGAGCGAGCAGGAGCCCCGCAGCAGGGGCTGAACGCACCCGGGGCTGCGGGAAAGCGGCCGGGAAAAGCCATCCTGCTCCCCAGCCTTCAGCACAGGCGGCGGGCGGGCGGCCCCAGGTGCTGCCCCTCCACCGAGCCGAGAGCACGGAGCATTCTCCCTTCCCTCTGCCTGTTACACAAGCGGGGGGAGGCAGCAGGCTGCCGGCAGCTCAGCCACAGCCACCTGCGGCTGCCGGCAGCGACCGCGAGCAGCTGCGGCACGGGCTCGGGGGCACCTGTGAGCATCAGGGATGGCGCTGGTACCCTGCTGCGCCCCATCCTGCCCCGTGGCTCCGTGGTTTTAGAAAGCGGAGGTAAGCTTTCTTTTCACTAATAAATTATTTATTCTAAACCAAGATTTTTCATCAGCGAGTTTTGCCCCCGTAGCTGCAAGGGCAACATCCCCTTACATCTCTGTGAGGGTGCTAAATCCCCAAAACAGCCACATTGCTGCTAACTCTGGCAAAAGCGTCTGCATCTTTGGCGCTTGATAGGATGATGTGTGCCCAGTGTCAAACCTGGGTTGTGCCGGGGACCTGAGACGTGAGGGAACCTGCAGCTTCCTGTGACAAGGAGCCAGCAGCCTGGCCAGGAACAGTCTCAGAGCAGTGTGAGACTTTGCAGCCACTGGGCTGGGCTGGAATCGCATCAGGATGGCACCACCAGGGCATGGTCAGTGGTCCTGTTGTGGAGGGACCCAGCCCGAGTCACATCTGTCTCTGCAGGTGAACACAATGTGGAGAGCGATGACCACACAGAGCAGTGGCGTAAGGTGGTGAGACTGCTTCCCCACCCCACGTACAACGCTGCCGTCAACGAGTACCACAACGACATTGCCCTCCTGGAGCTGGACCAGCCCCTCACCTTCAACAGCTACGTCACCCCCATCTGCCTGGGCAGCCGCGAGTTCACCAACGCTCTGCTGAAACAAGGCATCGGCACGGTCAGTGGCTGGGGCAAACAGCTCTTCCGCGGCCGCACGGCCACCACCCTGCAGGTCCTCAGGGTGCCCTTTGTTGACCGGCCCACCTGCCTCAAGAGCACCTCCACCACCATCCTGCACAACATGTTCTGTGCAGGCTTCCCGTCCGGGGGCAGGGACACCTGCGAGGGGGACAGCGGGGGTCCCTACACCACGGAGATCGAGGGCACCTGGTTCCTCACGGGCATCACCAGCTGGGGAGAGGAATGTGCCCTGCCAGGCAAATACGGCATCTACACCAGGGTCTCGAAGTACGTGAACTGGATAAAGCAAACCACGAGGCTCACCTAACCCAGGGGAGCACGATGCCGTGCTGGGGAGGCTGCACGGTGCTGGAGGATGGACTGGGTAGCTGAAGAGGGACCACAGCAAGCTCTGTGGTATTGAGATATCATTGCATTTTAATAAACATTTCTAAATGAAATAACTTTTGCTCTTGGAAGGCAGAAAGTTGAGAGAATGCAATGAAAATGTGGTAATAAGGAAATAAAAAGCCCTTTTAATGACTCATGGCTCCATTTCTGAATGCACTGGCACTACTGCGGTGGTATAAGTCCCCAGATCCTGAATGCAGAGGTTGGTGGATCAGCTGGGGAATGGCTCACACATGTCCCAGGCCAGTGTGCCACCAGCATTGCCCACAGCTGGCACACAGCAGTGTGGGCAGGGGAAGCCCAGCAGGTACTGGTGCCTCAGCAGCATCCCAGTAGCAGGAGCCCGTGAGGGACGTGAACACCCTCAGCAGTGCACCCACAGTGCTCCCAAACAGCTGTTTTCACATGAATCAGGCTGAGGTAGATCATGGGCAGCAGAAAATGCTCCTCCTGCTTTGGGACAGCATAAAACTGACTGTAAAAATCACCTAAAATCTGTATAAAACTCATCTAAAGGTAGTGGCAGGCTTTAAGCTAATGATTTCTGCTGGGCCTTGTTAGGGTTATAAAGAGAACTGCTTAGTGCTCCGTACCCGTCCTGGTCTCCCTGTTAATCAGCTGAATTAGGGACTGCAGCAATGGGCACTGCTGGCAGCAATGTGTTGCCCTCCCCAAACGAGCTCATGGATGTCCCTTGAGTGCAGACAGTCTGGGGCACCCTGAGGCAGACACATCCCCAGGAGACCCCTGCCCTGTGTCCAGGCTGGCACTGACACAGAGGCACAGGGAAGAGAGGTGGCAGCCCAGGGAAAGGCAGTGCTGTGCAGGGGTCCTTTGTCTGCTTCATTCAGGTATGTTTAATTGAGTTCACAACTTCAAGGGAAGGGAATAATCCCAGAGGAACAGAGGTTTATCTCTGACCAGGGCTCATTCAGCTTGTCTCTCCTTCCATGGAAACCTCCAGGGGTGCACAAGGAAACAGGGGGGCTTCCAGGACCTGCACTGGGCTGCCTGGCATGGGCAGGCTTCACCAGCCCGCAGGGACCCCAGCATGTCCCCAGGGGCAGAACCCACGGCCAGGGGTGTTCTCCCTGCCCCCAAGGCCACTTCTGCTGATGCCCACATTGTCCCCATGGGCCCACCCGTGAGCAGAGCCTGTGCTCCTCAGCCCAGAGGTGGCTCCTGGTAGTGCTGCACGGTGCTGGAAGGAAAGGGAGGCCGGGGCTGGGGACACCCTGAGCCGTGCTGGGATGGATGAGGGGCAGGCTGGGGACACCCTGAGCCGTGCTGGGATGGATGAGAGGCAGGCTGGGGACACCCTGAGCCAGGGCAGGGTTGCAGCAGCTGCTCATTCAGACATCAGTATGAGCACTAAGGTGCCTCTCCCAATTTCAGTGCCACTGCATCCAGCAAGAAACTAACTGGATCATCTGCCACTGCTTACCTCAAAATCAAAATGCATATAAGAAGGTTTTAAGTTGTTCCAAGGAAATGAAATAAAACCAACACTGTGAGGAGCTTTTTATCTAGAATTACAGCAGATGCGTCTTTGAACAGAACTGCATATTCTCAGATGGATTTATTTAACAAGTTTTTAATCTTTAAATATAGATTTAACACATTTTTTACAGGTACATATACAATATAGTTAATTTAAACTTGCAGTCAGAGAAAATTCTCTACTGTAATTTATACATATACATGAAGAGCCTAGTTCAACAGCATACTCAGGGGAACATACCATGTCGTGTGCAAAGTTTCAAATGTTAAAAACCTCAGACTGTACATTCAGATTTGCAGAACTTATCAACCTCATAAATTAATAAAAGCTTAGATTTAAAACCATGGAAGACAAAAAAGATTAAAATCATTTAATATGCAATGTGTGCTATGTTTCAGACAAATATTTACAGTTGTACCTCAAAATGTGTATTGTTACCACAAGAATTGTTACCGCTATAAACAGCCCCAACAGTAACTTAAGACACTCCTACTTTCCCACCCAATTAGTGCATTGTGATTGATTTTAAAGTAGATGAAAAGAACCTTCAGTGGCTTAAAACCTCTGCACTGTGATTGTCAGTGGCTGAAGGATATCAGGATTGTTCTAGGTCTGTGGTGTTGCTCAGTTCAGACTCAGCTGGTCACATTTCTGAGGGTGCACAAGGGTCACCCCCCATACTGGAGACCCACAGTGGAGAGATGTCCACTGAGTGATGGGGAACCCCCAGGCAACCACAGCCATTGAGTGGCTCAACAGTGCCTCCACACAAAAATGGTCACAAAACAAACCCCAGTATGTTTAACTCAACTTGGGACTGTGTCTAAGGACTGGTTCACAAATAAAAGTCAGATCATAAAGGTCCCCCTTTAGTCCATGGTCTAAACATTGCATTTGACTGGGACAGAGCAAATTCACTACTGCATGCACACTATTAACCCTGCTCTCCACACACTCAGGTGCTCTTTGCACACATCTGCTTAAAAGTTCGAACCACCTGTACCTACCTATGTTCTACAAAAGCAAAACTAGACAAAGAAACACAAAATAATTAAATTATGAGTCTTCAACATTCTTCTTCCTTTCTCAAAAATTCAATAGATACATTATTGTTAAAGATGCTGAAAAAGTCTTATCACAAGAACATCCTTAGTGCAAACATGGACATTTAGCTTGGATTTATGGCACGTGTTCCAAAAGTACATACATTAATGTAAACTTCAACACTTGCTAGATACAGGTTTCAGCCTTGGGACGCTTTGGGACCCTAAGTGATTGGTGACAACCCTGAGTTGTCAGTTTGACCTGATCCAAACCCCACTGAAATCAAGGAGGCTGATTGCAATGGGCTGGACTCAGACCCTAAGTGCAAAAAGAGGATCTTTAGTGTTATTGCATCCTCACATGTGAGTCAGCCAGATGATGCTCTTACAGAACATTACATTCACATAGCTGAAGCAGATATTTAAGAAAAATCCACCCATAAAATCAATTAAGTGGGACATACAGCTTCTTTGTTTGGTTTTTTTTTCTTTTTGGTTTACCAAAACTCAACTCTTGTTTGCAACTTCAACAGTTGTCAGCTAACAAGTAGGCAAAACCTACTTCAACCTGTAGAGGAAATTTCAAGCATCTAAACAAAGTGTCAGGAAACTGTAGTGTACTTCTCTGATGAAACATGATGTATGTCATGGAAAAACAGTAGGAAAAATTAATAAAATATCATACTTTCCACAGGCAAAAAAAAACCAAAGAGCAGAGAATGGCTTCCTTTATGAGCATGAGAAGCTGCTTAGGACCCCAGTCCCATTCAGTGCAGATGAAGCTGTGGAGGTCTGTGAATGTGATGAATAGTACAGGACAACTCCAACTATTGTGCTATTTCTCTGTAACACTTAGTTGAAAGCTTCCAAAGAGCATCGAAAATAAGATGCTACTAGTTCACCCTTAATTCAAGGGGAACTGAACTTTCTCATGTTACACAGGGCAGCATCTATAAAGTAATGGAGAATGATGTTAATATTAAAGCATCTTATTCCAAGAAATACATTGTTCCCTATAATCATGTAACATTTGTATAACATAAAAAAAATAAATGCACTTCTGTATTTCTCCCTAAAAGCTGAACTCCCACTGGCTTCAGTGAGAGCCTTGACTAAGGCAGGACCACAGGGTTTGACTCATTTCCATCATCTATTACTTCATTATCACAGCAAGGCCAGCTGATATCTTCTCTAGGCTCCTTATTTTGTCAGGCTTGAAGTGGTTTTCTAGGGCGTTACTAAATAGCTGTTCTGTGAAGCTGGCTGGCATCTCAGATCATAGGAGGAGACCCTGCTTTATGTTCCAAAGGCCAAAAAGAAATCAGCATTTCCTCTAAGGGACCCTGTATAGACACAAAAGCCTGTGGCTGCAGTCCTTAAAGTGCGTGAGGAGCAGTGCAAACTGCTGTGCTGCAGCTGCAAGCCACAAGTGGCATTTTAACCAAACTTGGACAAAGCTTGC
The DNA here is from genome assembly GCF_017639235.1 of Corvus kubaryi. Lineage (NCBI taxonomy): Eukaryota > Metazoa > Chordata > Aves > Passeriformes > Corvidae > Corvus > Corvus kubaryi. The sequence continues at coordinate 6,711,061 of NW_024581101.1, read as the reverse complement.
ACATTTCAGCCAACATGCTCGCAGCAGCCTGCGAAAGCTCAAGCCACAGACAATAAATACCCTGATCAGGCAGATGGGAGCCACAAAAGGGCTGCCTCGAGCTCCCCTGGCTGAGGGACAATCCCCAGTGCCCTGTCCAGTGGGGGCATGGACATGCAAGCTTGGTCCTTCGGGCACTGCCAGCGGGGGGAAACCTTTGCTCAGCTTTATGGCATGAAGAGCACACACAGGGAATCCCCTTAGGGCTTGGAAGAGAGAATTTGGCAAGTGGGATGTTAAAACAAACTAGGAGAGGGATTGGCATGTAGAACAGGAGCCTGTGTCCACCTTAAATCACAGCATGGATTGAGTAAGAAGAGACTTCAGAGAAAATCTGGTTCCAAGCCTTTGCCGTGGGTGCTGCAGTGCAGCTGAGAGGTGAGATGCCCTTTTCTTCACTGACACAGACCTGCCAGTGCTTCAAAGTGTGATCTTTGGCACACTGGCCACCAAGGGACATGCAGAAATGTTTTGTCTCCTGCTGCAGTGCAGAGGAGGAGTTGGGATTGCAATGCTGGAGCCCCCACCTTCCCTGAATGAGGAGATAATCTTGCATCTCTGTGTGAATTCATGGAAAAGCCGAGTCAGTTGACCAGGCAATGCCTGACCACTTGCAAGGCAGCTGAAACCAGCAACACATGGCTGAGCCTCAACAGTAGTTACATTCTGAATATTGCTCTTTCTGAGCACAGTTCTCTCCAAATATTTTTCATTTGAGCTCTGCATGTTACCACCTGCAATACAAAACTATTCTTTCATCATGCACATAAAAAAATCCACCATGGGTTTGCACAGCAGAGAGAATAAATCTATTTGGAAGAAAGGAGCAAGGACTAATCTCAGAATTTACAGCTAGAGGCTCACCAGAAGGAAAATTCATTTTCAAAATGATCTCCAAGCCAGCCACCTTCCTCCCAGATAGCCTCATGGCTTCTATCCAGGCCAAGATTTACAAGAGGACCATGGATTTGCAAAGCTGGAAATGGCTGGGGAGTGAAGCATTTACCAAGTGCCCCTCTGCTAACTTAAAATGGACAGCAAAAAGTTCCCAGTAACTTCATTATGATTTGTACTGGCTCAACACTGGAATAGTTAGCAGGATGGGAGAGGAACAGCTTGTAGGCATGCAGGTATCAGTCGTCCTGTGGTGGGAGGTTTTGTTAGGGCCACAGTATAAATCTAAGAGGAAATGTGAAGGTAAGGGAACCATTTAATCTATTCAGCTAAAGGCTTTGCCCTGAAAAAAATCCCAACCTCCAGATTTGTATGAATGTTGCTTTGAAATTCTGTGACTGGACATAAAGTTTAATTAGGGGAACCTGGGGCTGAGCAATAAGGCACTGCCCCCAGAGAATGCCAGAACTGTCTCTCCCCCAGCACTGAGGTGACTCCAACACTCTCTAAGCTCTTGGGGACCCCACATGTTAGTCAAGCTTACACTGCTAACATGCAAGCCAGTATTTCAGCGCAAGCAGCTCATAATCTGTGAGGGTTCTGATGCTCCCTCCTGCCCCCACTTTGCTCCACGAGCTTGGCTGCCTAATTCTCCCTCTGCTATACTGGAGCAAGAGCTCCATCTTCTGAAGAAGCAGGAAAGAGCCCGATCCAGACCATTCCCAAGGAGTCAGTGGTACAGTGTCACCTGCAGCGTGAAGCGACCAGCCCACAGAGTAAAGGGAATTGCTGAATGCAAAAGTACTGTATGAAAATCAATTTTCAGAGTGCAAGTTGCTTATGGCTTAAGGACACATCGCTGAAAAACTCTAGGAATAGCTCTAGGAAATAGCAAGGAAACATCCTACATCATTCCCCCAATATTTCCTGGAGTGCATGTAAAACTAGAATCATGCCTCGAGACTCCAGCCACGATCAGCAACAGCAGAAGAGAACAGTTACCTCAGCAGGGAACACAGAGCCTCAGTGCTCTCAGACCCCGGGACATGACTCTGGAGAACCTGGGACTCACAGGAGGCATTTTCTGTGGTTTCACCTCGTGAAATTCTCCTTAGTTTGTACTCAGCAACTTTGTAAACCAGTCTGGAGCTGACAGTCTCTAGGTTTTTGGGGATATGACCACTGACAATGCAAACCAGGGTTCAAAGTTTGCCAGCACCCTTTTTTTGAGATGCAGTCACAGCTGGAAAACCCTTCTGCATAGGACCTGGTGAGATAGCTACACATGGAGAGATGATCAAGGGAGCCATAACTGCACCCTGAAAACAGGGTGCCAGTAAACTCTGAACGTTGGTTAGCAAACTACCCCTTACATAAAATCAGAAAACCTTCAACCTGTGAGATTTGACCGCCCTGCAACAAAGGGGATAAAAAATACCCTCCTGTATAGGATGGATGTCACTGAAATATACTGAAAAACCAGCAAGAGCTGACTGGAATTTTAAGCCTTTCAGACGGCTTCCTTCACATTCATCAGAATAATAGATTCTGACAGAAAGAAGTATTTAAAGAGAAATCTCCTTGCAAAATTTGCTTCATATAGTCATAACTAGTTTTTTGGGGTTTTTTAATGGACTAAGTCTATGTGAGTTTCCTGAGCTGTTCCATATCAAACCCTGGTCTCCCATTTCCAATGGACAGCATGGTGATGAGGCAACACATGGAGGTGATGCTGCGTACATGGCAAGGGCAACAGGCTGCTCTTAAGGCATTTTCTTGTGTCATCTCTTATGCTTCCCTATCTATTTCTATGTACATTTACAGCTAGAAAATGAGAAATATGGGTTTGGAGACTCGAAGCCTTTGGCCGAAACCTGGTAACCTGTTTATTATAAACTTTATCTAAGGATGGATTAACCAGCAGGCAGCAGTGAGGGCAGGAGTGAGGCAGCAGGGAGGAAGGAAGTATTGCCTTTAGAGTGCTGGGGTCAGGCCACGATGTCTTTTGCAGCAGGAGGAGATTTTGCTTAGGTACCTCCTGTTCACACGGGGTTTGAGCTACTGCAGTGAGGAGGCAAAACAGTCACGGGAATCCCTGGTCAGACTCCGTCTCTTCTCCCCGATCTTCTACCCAGCGCTCTTGCAAAGAAATCTATGTTTTTAAATGCCTGGTTTTAATTTACTAGTGCCTAAAGTCTCAGAAACATCTTAATGTGTTAAACAAACAAAAGCTTAATTTACTACTTTTGCAGGCTTTTTGGAATAGCTGCTTGCTTTTCTATTTTTCCAGCAGAGGCATATGCAGCCAGATTTAGTACATCAAGTGTAAAGCAAATGGCTTAAAAGACCTGATTTGAGATATGAAATATTTCTGCTAGGCGTGCTATCAAATACCTGCAACTTTGGCATTCCGAAATCTGCAGTCACCGACTACAATCTGCAGACTGTGGACAGGAATCCAGCCTTCTTTTCTTCTGTTTAGGTTTTTCACCAACCTTTGAATGACAACAGCATTAGTAACAGAAGCCAACCAACACCCAGGAGCCCTTTGGTGAGGGCACACTCTACACAGCTGGTGGTGCAAGCAACAATTTGTTCAAACCAGGGCAGCATTTTAACAGGACCTGAGCATGCATTTAAAGTACTCCTCCCACCTAAATTTAGGAACGTAATTAAAAAGCCTACACCTCTCTAGACAATGGTGAGGAACAGGACTCCCTCTCAAGTCATCCTGCCCAAGACCTCCAGAGATGCCAGTAGAGGAAAACTGGCTTCTGATGGAGTCAAGGGCAATTATTTTCCTCACTCCTCTGCTGTTTAGACTGGTAGGATGATTTTAGTCAGGATACTGTAAGTAAATTCAAGCCAAGATTTAGGCAGCTGGAAATACTCATGCTCATAAGTGACAACCCCGTGTCTCACTCATGCAGTGAAATTGGTGCTAACAATAAAGCTTGGTGTGAGAAATTCTTGACTAGCACGGGCTGAAGCCCTCAGGGAGAGGTGAACTTGCAGCAAACCTGAGGTGCTTTGCATCTTGCTTTTGCTAACAACAAATGGAATTTTTCAAAATGCAGTGGGACTAGATGATCCTTGCAGATCCCTTGCAACTGAAATATTCTGTTTTTTCCTATTTTAATTTCTCTTAAGTGCAAGGGCTGCAGCTGTCAGCCAGGAATCCTCCACGGGGCATTGACATCTGTGCATTTACAGGCTGGTGCCTGCACAAATCTGATCCAGGTTCCTGCTAACATCACCCTTCCCACACCCCAAACAAGGCATTGGCACACTGGGCTCCCTCCTGCTGAGAGCCCGCGCTGGCTGATGAGAGCTGGGCAGAATCATCCTGGAAAGGAAAGAGCCAGAAACCTCAGCCAAACGGCTGTAAATCTCAGGAGGGGGCACGCTGCCCTTCCAGACAAGGACACCAATGGCTCGACAGGCAGCAGGCCTGATGCTCCCAGCCACCAGGAGAGAACCAGCTGAGAGGGGGTATCTTGTGAGCCACAGCTTTACATAGAAGAGAAACAGGGTCTGCAGCCATCCCCCAGTTAACGTTCCTACAGCTGTCTGAGGGAGGAAAATGCCTTGCAATTACTCACTATGGCTGTTAATAAGCCCAGAGGAACAAAGCCTGGAGCTGAGCTGGCACAGGCAAAGGGAAGCACCATCTGAAGTGGGAAGAGCATGGCAAGAGGGGCTGTGAAGGTGTTGGTAAAACCCAGCTCACCCAGACACCCATGGCAAGGGAAGTCCTGACTTGTTTCCCCAGGCCAAGCCAGTGTGGATGGCATCCCATCTTGGCAAGGGAATGAATTCTCCAGCTTTCTGGAATAGTCTAAAGCTCAGTCAGGAGCTGCAGTGAGTGTATCACCAGGCAAGCCACATTTCAAGGGACTGCTTTGCAGGCTCTTAAAGATAAGGCAAAGAAATCCTAAAATACCTACCACTGTCCCTCACCATCTTCATGCAAGAGCTGAATTTCATCCCCGTTTTTCACCAGCAGGTCCTCTGATCCTCTCCTCTTGCAGTCTGCAAGGGCTGTGTATTTTCCTGGAGACTGTGGAAGAAAGAAAAACTTATCTTATTTAGCTGCATTTCACATCACACAACTGTGATTTCTGACTGCTGCAGGGAATGTGACAGAGCCCTATCAGCTACCTTAATTAAAATTACTTCAAGAAACTGTGGCTGAGACATCTTCTCATTCCCCAAACTGAGATACGGAAATTCTGAGAGGCATGGACAAGATCCATCCATTACCCAAGGAAAGCAAGGCAAGATGACTGACCATGGCAGCCCCCCAAGCTCTGCCACTACTGCACCTCCACCTACCAGCTGGTTCCCGTCCTCCTCTTCGGTGTCTGAGCAGTTGGAGAGGTACTGGTGACCCGACCACTCCTCCAGCCCCTCGCAGATCTCCAGGGACTGGGACATTCCTGGCCAGCCTGGAAGACAGTGTGGGGCTCAGGCTGGGGTAGGCGGGCACAGAAATGCCCTGAAGGGAGGGGAAGGGGCCATACTTCTGTGGGGCTTGTTCTGGGGGGACACGAGCCCGCTGTCCAGCATCACCGGGCTGGTGCGCTCCGAGTCGTTCTCTTCGGAGCTGATGGAGGCTCTCTGCTGCTTCCTGAATCATTAAAAAAATAGAGAAATCCATCTTAGTTTTACTTCACGAATGAACACAAACTCCATGAGGTTTTGTAAAACAGCGTCAAAAATAATACTGGTACCTCTTACTGCATGTTTCTATAAAGATTGAGGATTTAATGCCTGGTTCCTAATCTTTCTGGGAGGGGAGATGAAGTTGCTGCAGTGTGAATTAGAGCCCTGTCTTTGGTCTGTCTCCATCTGCAGAGCAGCTGCAGCTCAGGCTGAGCTGCCAGGCTCAAGGGTGGCCCCCGCAGACCCTGTCCCCAGCCACTGCCACTGAAGGGTGAGCAGCAGCACGTCCCTCCTGTCCCCTCCCCAGAGACAGAAACAGGGCCAGCACAGAGGCAGCAGGACCCAGCCAGCAGGAGCTGGGTGCCCACTGATGGGAGGGCACCCCAGGGAGCCCCGGCCAGCTCCTGGCACTCACCCGTCACTCAGCTGGGACGAGAGCGGGAGCTGCTCCGAGCACGAGCCAGGCTGCTGCTTCTCCACTGCTGGGAGGGCAAACACAGCTTCAAATCCAGTTTTTTATTAGCAACTGTCACACTTGAAGCATTACTTTTAAAATTAGACCTTTTGTACAACCCTATTGATTTCTGTTCAGAGAAAAACAGACCTATGGACTCTTGCAAAGCACAGACTTAATTATGATCAAGGTGGCATGCTAGCACAAATCCAATACCCAGCATGCTACTGAGGACCAAAATACGCTTAAAATCAAGGGTCTGTTATGTATCTCGTTGAATTAAACCTATGATAACAAATGTGAAATAATCCCCAAGGTAACAACAACCAAAAAAATGTACTTCTGTAATTCATTTTCACATGAGCACCCAGCTTTTACTGCTCCAAGTTATGTTATTTCCCTGTAATGTAAGGCCTCACTCCAGCATTTTGCTACCAGGCTTCTAAAAATCAATTCTCCAGTGAAAATTAGTGGACTTGAAGATCAGCAATGTGACAACAGGAAAGCTTCTGCTGCACAATGAAAGCCACAGAGAAATTGGTCAAATGTACCTTTTATAAGCTCTTGCTGCTTGAACAAAATTTTTCTTATTTCGTTCAACCATGCCATCTTCAGATCTACTGTTTGGGCCTGGAAGAAGAGAAAATTGTCTGAATTTTGAATTAGGAGTCATCATTATAATGTAGGAATAAAATCTTAACTTTTCTCTGCTGTAATTAACTGAAATCCCCTTTTTTTCCCCAAAGCTACCAATAAATTTTAAACAGTCTTAATCTTTTCAAATTGATGATTCCCATTACATCCAGGCAAGGCACAGTGGAAATTGTAGAGCTATCACTACAACCATAAAGACCAATGAGACACATTTTCTTCTCACTGCTCTGAGGGTGTGCAAATACCCAGATTTCTGAAGCTACAAACCTGCACCACATACACCTCTTCTCTCCCACTGTACCAGATCTCAAATTTCCGATGATCTCCTTTCACATTCTCAGTTATTCCAACTGCATTCATCTGCAAATCCAAACAACAAATTTAAACATAATTCAAAGCTCCCTCTTCCCCAGGAATCCAGACTTTTGACAGCAAGTTAAACTTGTTTTCACTGAATTTAACATGTTTTATCAATTTTAATTCAAGTAGCAACCAAAAGTCATTATCTGTCTCGTGCCTCCTGACTTTCTATCAGCTTGCTGCATTTTGGATAAGCTTTCCAAAACCAATCAATGGACCTTCGGGAAGTTTTCATTTGGGAATGAGTGGAACTGACTGAAGCATCATCTCAGTTGCCTCTTTCAGCACAGAATTTCTCAGGTTTGGCATATGAAGATTTATAAACACGTGACATGTTATTTATCTACATACATTATTTCTGCCATATTATTCTTTATTTGCTCACCAAATTCTTTGTTTCCCTCTTTCAGTGACCTTTAAAACCCATTTGTGAAGCCCTTAGCTCCTTTAGGGGTTTGAGTTCAATACCCTTTGGCCCCTGACCATCCCTGTAGTGGTGATGGGAAAAACCCTAAGGTTTCCAAAAGCAGGGTTAGTTTTTGGATACACAGCCTGAGCTGCCCCAAGCCTGAGCTTTCAGGATGCACCCAGGCTTGAAGCTGAATGCTGCTTTACTCAGTATCACCAACCACTTCTGATAGTCTGGATGAAAATACCACAGGCCCAAATCCTTCAGGATCTGCACAATGTGACCGACCTGAACCAAGCTTAAAACTATGATTAGAGACAAGAAACTCTTCAACAACAGGAGACCTCTGACATCCCTCCTGAACAGGCCATGAAGCTGAAAAATGCTGTAATACCTGATATCACACAAACCATCCTCTCCCTCAAAGCAGAGTTTGCTGGCAATTAAGGGATGGTCAAAAATATCTCAGGTATCCCACCTGCATGTTTTGGAGCAGATGTAATAACAAAGGTATCATCTATCATAAATTATTCACACAGACTGCATTAGACAAATCCATTATAAACAAACAGAACCTTAGAAATAACATCTGTTCAACACTGCTGTTCCTCCTTGGCAGTATGCGCGTGCCCAGAGCTTTTGGTCTGAAAGACGTCGATGACTTACAGAAGAGGTCCCACGAACAAATGTTCTGTTCCAGCTTTTTCAAATGTTGGTGCCCCTTTGCAGTGACATAAACAGCCTCAGGGAGGAGCAACCAAGTTGCTCTTGACATCACAGAAGCATTTAGGCTGGGAAAGACCTCTACGACCATCGAGTCCAACCATTCCCCCGGCACTGCCAAGGCCACCACTAACCCATGTCCCCAAGTGCCACATCCACACATCTTTTAAATCCCTCAAAGGATGGGGACTCCCCCACTGCCCTGGGCAGCTGTGACAGTGCCTGACCACTCCTCATATCCAACCTGAACCCACTGGTGCAACTTGAGGCCATTTCCCCTTGTCCTGTCAAGATGCCTTAGAAAGCCAAATGAGGCTCCATTCTGATTTTATAAAAACTTAAAATTTATGAAAGCTGTTGGAAGGGCAGCCTAGAGAGCACCTCACCCACTCGCTGCAATTCCCAGTTCTGTGCATCTTCTCTACCTTGGCAATTTACAGAGGCTCCTACAAAACTGCCCAGGCATCAAGATATTAGAAATTTTAGATGACCTACTATGATGATGCAAAGAAAAAGCACCAGGAAGAGACAGATTGAAAGTCTGTTCATTCAGGTTAGTGGATTTTAAAATTCTCTTTCCTCCCCCTGCCCAGGATTTACTGTCAGCAGTTGGATCACTGCAGTGCCAACCAGGCTGGGTTAGTGCAAAGCTCTGGGATGGTATTTATCTGCATCAGCTTCCACGTGGCACCAGGCAGATTTACCTGGCACTGCAGTAACCTGCATCCTCTAAGTTTCTGACTCTCAGCTGAAGAGGTATTGACCACTGCACATTTTACAGCATACAGAATATTATCCTGAGGGTTTCTTTTGTTTGTTTCACGGATTATCTGTTACACAGCTTCTACCCAACAGCTCATTGCAACCCTGAATCCCAAAAAAAACATTGATGCAAAGAAAAACAATTTCCTGATACTTGGGGTCACGGTTTAGAGGTGGATTTGGCACTGCTGGGTTAACAGTTGGACTCAATGATCTTAGAGGTCTTTTCCAATATCAATGATTCAATTTATTTGATCACAAATCAAATAAATGTCGAGCTCCAGAAATAGGATTTTGCCCTCAGAACAGCAATTCTCAAAACATATGTGTGCAGATGTAATCCTGTCGCATCCATGGATTCCCTAACTCCAACCTCTCTGTGTGTCAACTGGAAAATGAGCCCTCCTGAGACAAAGGAAAACATTGCCTGGACTCCTGAGCACAGGATTTTCTCCTCTGAGCTGGATTTCCCCCTGCCACCTCTTCAGTTCTTTCAAAAGCATGTATGGTAAAACAAGTACTGCAGGGAAAACAAGCTCTCCAGAAAGAAAATGATGCTGTTTGGGGAAAACATTAGGTACCAAAACATATGGCCTGAGACTTGCTTTTATTAGATCATTTGTAACGTGCACCAGAGCTGAACAGACTTACCTACTGTTACCTTGTTTTCTGACTGCTCATGCATCTCCCTCCCCAGACCCCACTGAGAGCAGGGACCTGCAGCAGGGATCTGCTCTGCCTCCAATTCTCAATTTTTTCCAATCTAATATATACCCCTACTGGGTTTCTATTCTTCAAGAAAAACAAGGCAGAGCACTGAGGAACAAATGCTGATATTAGAACTGCTCATCACACGCATTATGCCAGAAGGTCTCTTCTAGAGCAGTGCTTGGGGAATTTTACTGGCAATAGTCAGCATTTATAGGGTTGGGACTGTTGCTTACATCCCTCATATTTTGCCATAGGCTACTCTTGTCATCTGATAATTGTCCTTTTAGCTGCAGTTGGAGCCTGCAAAGGAGAAAGGCAATGGGGAGGGAGAAGAGTTATCCCTGCATCCTCCTGTGGGGTGGGAAATAGGGCTCAGGAGCAGCCAGGCAGAGCCTGCCCTAGGGGCCTCCCTGGGGCACGAGGAGCCTCCTCGCTCTCCCATGTGGGCTGAAAGACACATAATGCCCTTCCATGCCCTCACCCACTCCTGGAACACGGACTAGAGCAGGGGCCAGGCACAGTTGTACCCCTGGGATTGGCACAGCTCCATTTCCCTGGCAGAGTCACATCCGTGGCTCCGGGTCCATGGGGTCTCCCGGCTGCTGCCTCAGCTCTGGGGTCCTCAGAGTTCATTCAACCAACAGCCCTCCGTGGATATGGCACGTCCCTGTGAGGCATCACAGCCCTCAGCAGCAGAGAACAAGCCACTGGGTCACAGAAGAAATGCCCTTTGGCTCTGCAGAATCACTGGTCTGCAATACACACGGCTGTGTAAAACTCCCATACCTTCATAAATAAAAACACAAACTCCTTACTTTCAGAAAGTGCTTAAAGCTGTAAGATGAGGTTTTGTCATATCCATCTCCGTGCTCCTCTCGCTTCTTGCAGAAGACCAAGGCTTTCTCATACAGAAACAGGTGCCTCTGCATGGGCTTGAACCTGGCAAGATCCTTCATTTTTGTTGGCCCTTTTCGGTGTCCTGTCCAAACACTGAAAGATCCCTGCATCAATACTTTCCCCAGTTCGCTCAGGTCACCCTGAGGAGAGCATGACAAATAAAAAAAGAAAGAAAAAGACATCAATTAAGATGCAAGAGGACTCTCCAGTGACTGGACACAGGGCCAGCTCTGTTCCAAGGCACGTCCCTCCAAGAATAAGTCTTCCTGGAAGGATCAGAGGATCTTTTGGGAGTGGTCCCAGGGGGAAGGAGAGGTCTCATGCAGGGCTGCAGCTAGTCTAGAAAGTCAGAAACTGGAAGAACTCAAAAGAAAGGAAAACCATCCAGCTCCTATGGAAGAGCTCAGGGGCTCTGGGCCACTTCAGTGAGACAGGGCAGATGAGATTTGAGCCTGAACTGAGGTGTCGGAAGTTGGAATTCTCAAGGAGGCCAGAACTGGGATCAGCAGCTTTGAAAACCTCACCCTTCCCTGAAGCCATAGCAAAGACAACCACTCCAGTGGGAGAGGCTCAGAATCAGCCTCAGAGAGCAGTTCGTTAAATGCTGAATGTGAAATGCTACGAAGATGGTGAACTTAGGTCAGCCGTGAGAACACAAAGGTGCACACTGGAAAAATACTCTGGAAAACCACAAGGTGGCAAGTATGGGCACTGTGCAGCCCTGGGTATGTCCCAAACCCCTGAAATCAGATGGAAGACTGTCACCTGTGAGGGCTCCCTGATCCCACTCACTTTGTAGCTGTTCTGGGATAGCTCTCAGCTCACACATTCTGGACACCATCCATTCCCAGTGCATCACCCGGCCTTGTGCTGGGGCTCTCATTGCTCAAACCTACTCACATCATATCCTGTTATTGAAATCTGATGCATAGAGTCGTTGACTGACTTCAGCAAATCCAACATTGCAACCAGAGCTTCTTGAAGTTCCTGAACTCCATCACAGCTCGTGCTGTACTTTAGCAGCTCCTGAAAATAGAAATAGGAGAGCACGTGTTTGCACTTGAACAAAGCAGGTTTTTCCACCTTGCCCAAAGTTTGCAATGGCCAGAAGTGACCTACACTGAGTTTCTTTTTTCATGTCACTGGAAAAAGACTCCCTCTAAAGCACTCAAGTACGAGTGTGGAACAGGTCACTGAAGGATGGCCTATTTTTAATGTGTTTCCGTAAGGATGGTGTCAGTATAGAGCAGCACCACATTCATCTGATTCCTTTGTGTTGTGTTTTCCTGCTTGGTAAGGCATGGGAAATAAGGCTCAGGTTCTTCATTAGCTGCCAATATGCCACACATGCCCTCAAATGGGCTTGCAGTAGATGATTGTCTTCAGACTGGCAGACACAAGAAGGCTCTGGATTTTATAAATTCTGTTCCAAGTCAGTAAATGGAAGACAGAATTTTACCACTGAGATAAAATCAGTTTCATTTCAAATCTCCTGTGTCCACTTACAGCTGCATGTATACTCATTCAAGAGTCTAGAGGGTGAAGTCAGAAGCTACTGCCCAAGTGTTAACCCTGCCTTACAAAGTGAGAATAACAGCACTGCCCTGCCTCAGACGGGGGACACAAGAATAAAGGCATTAAAGATTACAGGCACTATCAACACCTGAGGAGAAGAGATGCAACAATCTATTTCATTCATCAGATTCTCAAGATTATCTCTGGCTCAGTTTTCTTACAGGTGCTTCTGTAATTTTGCATCTCTGAACGGATTCAAACAGTCTTTCTCTCCTTAAAAAATGGCTTGTTAAAAGCACTTGTTCCCTTTTCAGGTATGTGAACATTCATCTTCACTGAAAGTCACTTCAGAGGGCCAAGATAAGCAATATGTCATCCAAAGCTCCCTGCTGATTTACAGGTAACCTTTAATTGAAAAATAAAGCAAACTGGAAAACAAGTCTAATCTATCTGTGATGCCCTTTACAAAGCAGAGCATGAGATACCTTCAGAAGTAACTGGTATTTTGTCAGGCGCTGTACTGGTTTGAGCAAATAGGAATCCAGCCCGAGCTTGTGTTCTAATTTTCTTTGGCATTCCTGGAACATAGAATTCAGGCTAAGTAAGTTTTGCAGCATCTATAAGTAGCTATTCCAACAGCACGACCGTGGGGTTTGATGGCTCTCAAGATTTCATGTCAAAGCATTGAATGGTGCCTACAACTAAAGAAATATTACAACAACATGCAAAATAGCACAGTGAGTGGATCTGCCTTGTGCTCCTGGTGTACAAGAAACTCCAACATCTCTTTCTGCGAGTCTTTGGTGTGCACTTTTCACACAACACCAAACAAAATGCAGGAGAACTGTGGGCTGTCGAGGAGGGTGTTTAGGACAAGGGAGTGTCCCACAGTGATGCCAGCCTGGGTAGAAGAGGCAGCTCACCTGGAAGAAGGAGCTTTCGGAGCACTGCCTCCACAGGGACTCGGAGCGGGGCTTGTTCTGGCAGTACTTCTCATACATCTGGAAATCCTCCCGCTGCAAGGGAAGCCGAAAGGCAAGTCACCCTCAGGGACCCAATCCTGCTGGGAAGCAAATGAGGCCAACGCCCAAACTGTGCGTGCTTTTATCTCTGCTGCCAACTTTACTATCTCAAAGTGACAGAGTTTGGGTGAAAAAAGCACTGCTGGGGATCCCAGCAGACCCCGGCGTGGTCACGATGGCTGCTCTGCCCCATCCCTGCTGGCCAGGCTCTGCCACTGCTGGCCTGGCTGTGGGTCCTGAGGCTCAGGAGCTTCTCACTCAACCGACATAAGTGAGGTGTTGCAGAGCGTGACAAACCAGGAGAAACATTGGCCTTCGAGTCTGCTTTATACGTGAAAATGAGTCACCCACCCTGTCTAGAAAACAACATCCCACTCTCTCGGGTGCTCCCAGGCAGTTTTCCAAACTGTGCAGGAAAATTCTGCAAGAGATGGGAGAAGGGACAAAAACGCAGCAGTGAGCAAGGTAAGGTTTGCGTATTTCATCGTTGCAAGGGCTCAGTCTGATAACAAGGGAACAGAGCAACACCATACTTGTTGTGGAAGTCATAGATCTCAGGCATGTTTCCGAAGAGGACGTCCTTCCTGTTCCTCAGCACGGGGGGCAGGAGGATGAGCATGGCAGGATTATCCATCTCTGCTCTGTAGCCCTGCCAGATGCAAAAAGGGCTCATCACTCAGCTGCCATCTCCTCAAAGGCAGATAAAAGGGGGACATGAACAGACTTCCAAGACAATCTCTTTGTTTCTAAGTGCAATATCCCTTTTATTCCCTGTTCTTCGGTCTCTAAATCCCTGTCTTTCAGTCTCTGGGCACATGGGGTTGTGGTCCAGGAGGGAGTGGCTTGGGGCAGCTCCTGTGGGGCCGGCAGCACTGCAGAGATGCTCCCAATTCTCCAAAGGCAAATCAGCCTGGCTGCAGGAGAGGACCCACAGGAATACCTGTCACATCTCCTCTGTGCCCAGGGGACTCAGGAGTGGCAGTGTGTGTGTGCAGAGGGAGCAGTTACACACAGCCCCACCAGAACCACTGCAGGAGGCAGTGAGCTACCAACCAGACACAGCTTGGGATCAAATACCAAAATCAATGGGCTTTTTGCTCCTGTACAAGACATGCTGAGCACCGGGGTCTTGCTTTCCTCAGTGCTTCAGGAATTCTGGGCTCTGTGGCTCCACTTGCCCCTTGAAATCACAGGCTCCCAAACTGGGGAGGAGCTGGAATGGAGAACACTGAAATACAAATTGTTGGGTGGAACTAGGAAAGAATGTAAAGCTCCCCAAAGTAACATCCCATCACTGCACAACTGCACCAGATAGGGCAAATTTCCTAACTGCAGTGCAGGGAGAAGGCACAGCCAGAGCTCAGGACCATCAGGGCAAAGAGGACCCCAAGACTGCCATTAGCCACAGCTCAAGCTGGTCCCCAAGGACTGCACAGAACTGAGGCCCTTTTTACATGAGCAGCAAGAATGTGCTCAACATGTACAGCACATCTCCTTTGGCTTTCCAAACTAATCTCTCACACTCACTGTGGTTGGAATCAATATTCCTTATACTAAGCAGGCATTTTGTAGTTGATTAAGGATGCAATAGATGATATGTATCTGGAAAATCAGTCATTTTTATTTAAGGCCAGCAAGCAGGCATTCCTCTTTAAAGGAAATACTATTTTCAGAAAACTGAAGTCTATCTGTCCATTTTTCTCTATCTAGACTTGATGTGCACAGCAATAAATCTGTGTACCTGCCAACTGCTTCATCACAGACAGTGTGGTTTAACAAAAACCCAATCAGTGCAGGGAAATTACGTGTAACTACCTGCAGTCCAACAGATTTATATCCTGCTTGCTCCTGGGTGAGAGAAATGTGAGGGGGAGAGCTATTTAACAGCCAACTTGTTTTGGCCATCAGCAAGAGTTATTTTGGAATAAAGTAGAAGTGTCTAAAATGGCAGTATGAGAAATCATAATCTGCTTTCTAAAGTAATGTGCTTCATATGGCCATGAACTTCACAGTATTGAGATGGAATTCTCCCAAGGATAAAACACAAGCCTCTTTCTTTTGTCTCCGAAAGGTAAAGGGAATTAGGGAACAGTAAAAAGAAACAGCTTTTTGTGTATTTTACAGGCACTGCTAAGACTAATTACCAGTGCTTTTGTGTACAAACAGAAGGCTTCTCCTCCATTGTAGATGAAAAGCTCATCCTGACACCAACTGTTCCTGCAGATGCTTCTAACAAAGAAAACTTAAGGAGAAAACTTGAGCGTTTATGCCTAGCTTGGGATCTGACAGTCTGGTGGAAACCTGCCCTGTCACATCTTCGCTTGGGCTGACAGAGTGGCAGGTGCCCTTTTGTACAAGTCACCAGGGAACAGTAATGAGCAACCTGGAGAAGTCACTCACCGTCAAAACAGTGAAGAGCTCCTCCACATACACTCTCTCTGTTTCTATAAGCTCATTTATGACATGGCTAAAATAAAAAATAAAAAAAAATAGAAGTATATTATTTGCATGTCTATAAAAAGCCCCACAGGTGATCACTGCAGCTCAAGGAACCCAAAACATTGTGTGATCTCATTAATAACCAAGAGGTAAAAGCACAAGAGATGACAGCTGGGTCAGGCTGGAGGAACACAGGGATGGGGCAAGGATTGGCCAGAAATAATCATCATTTTAGGTGCTGTAAATGGGGTGAGTGCTTACCCTTTCAGTGTGTCTAAGCTGTCATCACTGTCTGAGATAAAATACTGCAGGGAATTCCGCTTCTCCTGATAGTCATGCATGACTTCAATCTGGAAGAGAAATGGGATGCACTGGAAGGAGCTGCAGGAAGGGCACTGCAGGGGCAGGAGGAGCCCAGCCCTTGGGGCCAGCAAGGAAACTCTTTGGGGAAGGATGAAATATGTTTCATTATAAGAACCCTTGTGCAGTAAACATTACAAGGGAATAACATGTAGTGGGTAGCCAAGTATTCCCAGAAATTACTCTGCTACATAAAATTGGAAAATACTGGTGACATAATCCGTTAGTGCAGAGGTCAGAGAACAGCTTCCACAGGGGTAGTATCTGTGGATGGGGATATTTCCTAACACACACCTCTGTCATGTGAAAAATAAGTTCAGGGAATAACACATAGGAAATAGGTATCTGGATATTGGAAAATCAATCCAAGATAGAGCTCAGGTGCTGGACTAATCCAACTAAAGCGTATGGATGTAAGAGGGTTTGGGTTTGCTTGATTTTTTTTAAAGAAAAAAAGAAAAGAAAATAAAGAGATCAAATCCAAAGTACAATCAATCTTTAGAGCAGTTTCAGTTTTTCAGCGTATAAAACTCACTCAGATTTCGTGAATAATTTTTACCTTGCGAGAACTTGGAGTTTTTCTTGAAGTTTTCTTCCCAGGGAGAGAGAGATCAAATGAAAATTTCAAACTGGAATTAAAATCCACACCTTGGGTAGAAAAAAGCAGAATTACATAATGTACATCTATAGCGAAGGAGATTCTTTTGACAGAAACTAGTAAGTCAGAAGGAAAAATGGGACACACTTTAAGATTAAATAATTAGTCAGCTAATACTAATAGCAAACTGTCCAAATAAAGGGTATTTATCCCAAACAATCCTAATGCCACATAGCATGTCACACGGTCATAAAGGTCGTAAAGTAAAAATATTTAGAAAAAACAAAATGCCCACTAAGGGAACACAGTAATCAAAAGCTAACAAAAGTCTCTGCAGCCTGAGCATATGGTAACAGCAAAAACAATAAAAGCAAATAAACTACAGAAAAGAACATCCCCTACTAGGACACTGTTTTAAAGTCCTTTTATGAATGCAGGGCAAGATGCTCAGCTGCAATGAACTGTTTCTCCATCTTGCACACATGTATTGATATTGTCAGTAAACTATTACAAGTTGTAATTAAGCCACAGAGGTAAACTGGAAGCTTAAAAATAAAGCATCGGTCTCTCCAAGGAGTTATATGACATCATTCAAATACTTCATAAGAAGAACATGGACATGCTGGAGAGAGTCCAGAGGAGGCCACGAAGATGCTCTGAGGGCAAAGTGGTGTGGAGAGCAGTCAGCCCATCTTCAGCTGGGGCAGCTGTGAGATCCAGCTGTTCCACCTTATCACACCCAGGCCTTGGACCTTGGGGTATAAACAGAGAGCTCTGGATGCTGGACACAGAGCAGAGGTGTGCATGGGGTGTGACCCATCACACATGGGAACACTCGGAAGAGCTGAGGACTTGCCAGTGGTCCTGCTCAGAGACTGCCACGGGGACGAAGGGAACACGGATATGAAGCTGGCTGGGAGATGGGCACCAGCTTCTGTTGCAAGAGTGACTCTACTCCAGCACTTGGCTCTGCCACAGCCTGCAGTGCCACTTCTGCACATCTCACTACACTTTAGGGCTCAGGGAGCTCTTTCCCCAGCTCCTCCAAAAAAAAGGTTTAAAAATTAGAACCGCATTTCTCAGACAGGCTTCAAATCCAGGGCAAAGATAAAAGAGGAAGCATCTGTCCTCAGACAGAGAAAGAAGGGGGGGAAAGGGGCATAGAAATATAAGAAAGAAAAGAATAGAGGACGAAAGTGATGTGCTCAGAGTTGGTTTGGTTTCAATCCACACCATAAAACCCATCCATCTCAAAGCACTCCCAGCAGAGCTCAGCATGTGTCTTTGACACTGCACATCACACCAGCAGGCCTGCAGTGGTTTGATGTTTGGTATCAAACAGGCCTTATTAAAAAGCTCTCTTGTCATGATCTATCCAAAGAGGACCCTTTTGTCTTTCCCTCACTTGATCATTGCTTTCAGGAAGGGGATTAATGGAGGATACCTGTGCTTTGCAGGTGACCGAGTGCCTCTGCTAGAAAAACTTGCATCCCAGAAAAGCATGAAATAAGCCCAGCTGAGTGACAATGATCTCACGACATCCCACAGAAGTGGCCACGCATTTACCCTACTCTTTAAGTCAATAATTTGTCTTTAACCCTTTCCTCTTTCTAGAAAGCTGGAAAAGCTGTGCTAGGTAAAATGAGAAATGCTCTAGTTTAAAGACTCAGAGCTTTTTTACTGATTGAGGAAAGGGCTTCAGAAGGTAATGTGCTTTAGAGAGGATGGCATCAGCCTGGGAAGAGGAAACCTGGGATTTATTTGCTGCACTGGCCTGCATCTTGAGTAGCTTCATTTCCTTCATTCCATCTAACTTCATTCCCACCCCTGGCTACTTACATTTCTCATTCCCTGAACTGAAGCTGCTTTTGCTGCTGTGTGACACCTGCTACAACCCACCATAACCAATATTTGCTAATTCATCATAAAAACCTAGTGTTAAAACACAAATGTTTAATTGCTTTTATGTAGTCAGATCGCTGAATTTAATATTCTGACACAATTTAGCAAGTCCCTGGTTGAAAATACATGGACACTACTTTGAAATCTCTTTTAATTCTGCCTGATACACTCAGGGCTGCCAAGGATGAAAGTTTTAATGTTATCATTTAAAGCTAACATGGTGCCACATCCCATTACCAAAACTAGGGCAAAACATTCAGTGACCTCAGTTCAATGAGAATTTGTACCTTTACGGGCATTAATTATTCCACAATTGGGATTTCAGGAGGACACCCTGAAGGAATCAAAAGGAGTCAAGCATCCAGCTCATTTCTGTTCATGAGATTTGAGCTCCTCATTTCTCCAAGCTCCTTTGCAAACATCAGTCTAACTTTATGTCAGTTCCAGCTCAAGACAGCCACAGAGAATAGGCAAGATAATAAATTTATAAACCTTTCCCTTTTTTACCCTGTGATATTAATTCACCAGTTTCCAGCCCAGCAGGATGCCAGGAAAGCAGAACTGGAGGTGTGCACTACTTACAGCTCTTTTTTCACTGAGTATGAAGTGGAAATCAGTAACAAGCAACCAGCTTCATGTTTCACACAGGTATGGGAAGATTCACACAAAAATTGGAAAGATAATAAATAACCTGATAAATAATTAACACTATCCAATAACTGTATCTGCCAGCAAGGGTTAGGTAGTTTCTCAGAATCATCCTAAGCCTTACTCTTCCTGCCTCAAAGCAAAATTATCAGCTGAAAATACCACAATTCCACAATATTTTACCATGTTTAGGAGAGAACAAGGGTGATTTTGATCTCGGTGGATTTTCGGGCCGAGGAGCTACTAACTGGACGGGCCGCACGTGTTTGTCCAAGAGCTTCTTGAAGCAGGACTGCCGGTTCTCAAACATGCTGCGAACATTTTCCAGCTTGACCTGCACTGACTGGATCTGGCACTGCAGAGAGTGAACAAAGACTCACATCATCACCACTAACTTGCACTTTGACCCAAAGCAGAGGACTACAAAGGTGACAGCACCGCCACACGGTCCAACCTTGCTTTTCACTTGGGTAATAAGGAACTGGAGGCGTTGCTTACCTTCAACTCAGATGTTAAGACTGATTCAAAATCATAGTGTAGGGCTTGGGGATCATAGTTTAAGTAGGCTGAAGAGCTTTCAAGAAAGCTTTCTATGTCCTGGAGTGCTTTCTGAGCGCCTTCTTTAGACTGGCACTTATCCATTTGCTGGTTGGCGAGCAGGTAGGCACCTTCATCGCAGCACTGCAGAGCCTGGGGACAGCACAGGCAGCGAGACCCTCAGTGCTACCTCCACTGCATCAAGGTTCTCACGAGGAACATCACTTATTGGATCTGTATGGAGCTAAACAGCACTCCCAAAGACCTCAGCACTTACTGTGTTTTGATCAGAAAGCAGAAAGGCCACATTTTTTCTGTAAGGTGACTGCAGTCCTCAACATATCCAGCCAAGCTGTTCCTACCGGTACCTGGCTAAAATTAGTGGCATACGTGACGTGGAAGTACTAGTGCAGAGTTGACCCAAGGGATAAGCAGATGTTTATTTCTCCAGATGGGAAAGCTGAAGTGGGCCCTATGGAGCTTACAGTGAGACTGGCAGGTTTCTTGAGGCTCAGTGCAGACCTGAACTGGGGCTCATTGGCACTCACACACTGTGGTGTGCACAGGGGTGAGAAGATGCTCCAGCCAAGAACAACAGAGAATCTCCAGTGCTTTGAACAGGAAGGGAGACATGGAGAGCAGGACCATGCTGTGCTCCAGCACAGCCCCAGGCTAGACCCTGGGCACCAACCAGGACTGCAAAGAGCCCAGGAGAAGCCCCTGTCCTGCAGCTGAGAGGCTGCCAAGGAACCGTCTGTCCCCACAGAGCAGCACAATGCTGAAGTGGAGTGCACAGAGAAAAAACGAGCTCCCCAAAACAGGGAAATGGAACAGGGTCAAACTTCCCTGTTCCTCTCAATTGGCCTCAAGCGTATTACAGCCGTGTGCCTTCTGGCCTAATTAGCGTGAATTTCCCTAAATGAATATTTGATGCTGATTAAGATATCAAAGAGCGTTGGAGCCACATGACTCCACTTCCATGCTAGCATACAGCAGCTGTGCCTATCTACCAATCTGTCACCTTATTTTACACTCAGCTATGTTCACTCTTAATAAATCACTCAGAAAAAAGAGCTGGAGTTTGTGTGAAAGCATTACCTCTGTCACACTGGGCATGAAAACCTCCAAAGTCAATTAATACATGGATGTAGCATGAAAGCATGACCAAGAGCAGCAGCTGAACTTGGTGTTCTGAATTGCCCTTTGAGATGCCCACATCTTTTCTGCTGACCTCACAGCACCAGCAGGTATCTGTTTGCTGACTTCCTCAGCTAAGTGAGGGGTGTGGGACTCCTCCAGCACCTGGGGAACACCTTCCTACCATTAACTGCTGAAGAAAAGCTGCAAATTTCAGATGCTTCCAGCTAAGAAGTGGAGAGGCTAACCCCATGGAGAAGATAACTGTCTCCTCAGAGCACTGTGTCTCTGAACTCTACCTGCTGAAGGCGGGTATGAAGGTCCAAGGTCTTCTGCAGGCGCATCTGCTTCCGTTTAATCTCATCAGACAGGAGGTCGGAATGGTGCCGCAGCTCGTTGCACTGCTGGCAGATCAGGTTGAGGGCGTAGTGATGGTTTGCTGCGAGCTGGTGTCCGTGCAGTATCACCACCTGAGCCTTCCCTATCAGATCCTTCAGGGAGAGGGAGAGAATGCATTGCACACTTACAGAAATAGTGCCAACACATCCACATAAACCAACATGCACTTTCTCATCTTACCAGATTTCAGGCACACATGGAGATGACCATACCATTAGGAGTAGCCAGAATGGGTGCCTTAATGCAGGATAAAATGGTACCCACCATCTGGGAAGAAAAACTTTTGCTACCCATAAAGAGGATGAAGAAGAAAACAATATTTCACCACAGCAGCAACGCTGTGAGTGCCTGCTGGCAATGCATCACTGCCCTCTCCAGGAACTGCACCCTGAATACACTGCAGCTGATGTCCAGTTTAGGCCCACTATGCTCCCAAGCACCAAAGGCAACTGGGGTAGTTAAGGTTTATCCTGATGCCAAGAACACACTATCTTTTCTGCACACCTTAGTCAGTGCAATGGTTTCTCCAAGGCTGGCTTTCCACACTGGGATGGCTTTCCTGCTGCACCCTGCCTGCCTGGCCTTTTGATCCTCCTCCCTCTTTCCCTAAACATTTCTTCCAAATGGCCAGGCAGCCTCAGACCTTTCTCTAGAATTCTTATCTTCTGTGTCCAGATCCCCCAGGATTTCTCTGCTGACCCTGGCCCATGTGCCCAGCACATCCCTTTGCAAAGGTCACATCCTCAGTTGGGCTCCTGTGAATCATCTCTCTTCACTCTTCTTTCCCCTACATCTCTTAGTCTTCACCCATATGTTATGTTCAAATCACAGGCACGTCAGGATACAACTTTTTTTTGCAACTCCATGTGCCTGGTAACAAGTTTCTGCCTATTAGCACAGCTAAAGCACTTAAAATATAAATAATTCTTCTTCCAGCTCATTAAATCCCACGCCTCCTCCATGTTCAGACATTTATCTGTTCCGGATTTTCACGGTGGCTCAGCAATTTATTTTAACTATGATAATTAAATACCCTGGCTTTCAGAATGATCACAGTGCTGCTGCGCAGAGCAGAGACATGAAATCGATCCTTTCGTGCAGCACTTATCAACAAATTACACCAGAACCAGGTAATTGCACAAAGCACCTCCTACCACAAATACAGAATGTGGCTTGTTAGTGTTTCATTAGTGCTCTTTCTATGTATTATCTCACCTGAGCCATACCATCGAAATGATCCAAGTCCTTGAGCCTCTGTTTCACTTGGGGGACACTGTCGCCAGTGTCGGGCAGCTCCACTTGCTGACCCATTAAAAATTCAATGGCATTCTTGACCTAGACACAAAGAAGACGACTGCTGCAAAAGGATACAAAGCACAGCCAGGAAATCATTCTGAGACCAAAATTAATCACACTTGAGCTAAGATTGCTAAATCCAATAATACAACTAGCGTCCAAGAACTAATTTCTAAATTCAAAGATGCGTCCATCAGCAAAATCCACGTGGCTGCAGGGCAGTGATACCTCAATTAGCTCTGAATGAGGAAGCACAGAGCTCTCCCCAGGCTAGCTAGCTCTGCCACAGTCAAGGAACAGCAGCGTAAATTAAACGCTCTCAAAATAAAAAGCATAAAAACTTCTCTCCATTAGGTCTCCAACTCTCCCTTCTGCCAATGGAAGCGTATCTGATCCTACCTCTTGAAAACTTTGCTCAAACTTCCAGAGTTGTAAATATTGTTCCATTTTTAACTGGTGTTTTTCCCAGAAGCCGTCAAAAGCAGTCTCCATCTCACGCAGCTGACCAAGTAACCTTGGGCACAGACAAAGGACAGGATTGGAACAATTTGCAAACAGAGGACAAGCAGAGATGGACAGGAGCTAGAGATCACTTATACAGGTCTTCTGGACCCAAGGTCTCAGAAGAAGTCAACAGACATGACTCGAGATGAGTCAGAGAGAGTTTTAATGAAACCCTCACTGCAGGTGACAGCACCTGTGTGAAGCATTTGTTGCTATCTCCACTTATCTGGGTAAAACCTGGGAGCCCGGCATGGCAGAACCCTGCATCTGCTCCACAGCCCCATCATAACAGTGGGGATAAAAATCAGAGCAAGTCAAAATCATGAGACAAGTTGCCCAGCAATTTGATGGACTGCAACAAAATTCTAGTACATCTTTGTATTTGATAGGTGACCTAAACAACACATCTACACCTAAATCATTGGAGTGTTTCCATTGAAAAATCAGGGAAATTGGGGACATAGTGCACTCACCGATTCACAGTCTCCCAGTCCCCAGGCCTCTCCTGCTGCTGGTCCTGACTGCACTCCCCAGAGTCAGGCTCTTCAAAACTGCTCAAAAGCAAGTTTCCCTCTTTTGTGACTGCTGTAATATCTTCCTGTATAACACAAAACATTTCTGATTCAGGCTATTTATTGTGAGGTGAGGGTAAGTAATTTCGTGTTTCTCCTGCCTTAGTTTCCCTCTGTGAAATGAAGCACCAATATCCAACAGACCAAAGGACTCCCAGCAGATGTTTTAGTCCTCTTAACATGGAGTTAGCCCTGGAGCTGCATGAGGCTGAGCCATGGACTGGTCACTGGGTGGAAACTAGCACACATGAAAACATCAGGCCACAAAATGATTCAAGAGGCAGGAGGCCAGCACGGCCCCAGCTCTCTCCTGATGAGCAGGTGGTCATCTCCTAATGAGACATCTGTCCACAAGTTCATGTCTTCGAGCAAGATTTTCCACAGCTTGAAGGCTGTGCTTCTCCATCAAAGTCAGGAGAGGAGGCTGTAAGAAGAGCATCCCCTGGGGGGACAAAGCCAGGACTGAGCCCACACAACACCACTCACTACAACCTCTACATATAAAGTCAACACCTCCAATACAACCCCTGCTTAGGGAAAATTTAAACCCTTGGTGGGTTCATTAGCATCAGCTGAGGTGCTTTGTGCTGGCTGGGCTCAGCCCCAAAGCAAACAGGTGCATTTAGACAACTATTTTCAGGAAAAAGAGGCCGAACACAGAAATGAGAGGGAGGGAGAGAACACATGTAGCTGATAAACTGAGATGGAAGAGGCCCTGAAGGAATGACCTGTGTATGGCTCCACTGCAGAGCCAGGTACTGGAGGAGTGAGAGCCCATCCTGGGAGATGGCCAGGTTATTATTGCAAGAGAAACAACGCCAAAACCTCCTCAGGGAGAAGATTCAGAAAGCCCAGACTTGCTTAAATGTCTGCCTGCCCCAGATAGCTCGTAGCAACCTCAACATAACATCAGCTTCAGGACAGCAGCCCAGGAGCAGGACATGGCTGCAAGAACTTCCCCTCTGCCACACACAGTGTCCACTGCCAGTTTGCATCCCTGTCACTAAAACATCCTGCAAGACAACCACAAGGCAAAAACCCCATGTCCTTTTGATACTGCCACATGCAGGAGACTCAGAAGGGGGAGGAATTATGCAGCATGCTTTAGACTGCGGGTGGCTGTTATTTCATCCTCTTACACCTCACTCTCCAGAGACCCATGTTCCTCTTTTGATTCAAAGCCATTCATTATCCACACAGCAAAGCAGCCTGCCTGTCAAAAGGGTGTTAACTTGACTTTTTCTGTTCAGTATATCAATGGGGTTAATTTCTTAGTTACTCGGTTTAATTAATTTCTGTCATTTTTTCATTGTGCTTGCAGCCAGTTTCTGTTCAGCATCACAGCTACATAAATTATTCTGATTGACTAATTATCTGAATTCAGGAGTCAACTGTACCAATCTTGGGGTTGTCATGAGAGAGACAAGGATCCCATGTCTTGCTGTCACCACAATCTGTGCAGTTTCTCATCTGCTTTTGTGTTTCATGGTCTTAGGAGGAACAAAAGAAAAAAGCCAACAGACCTCATTTCAGTCAAAAGCCAATGAGTGGTTTTGATATTTGAAATTAATAGATGAGGAATTAAAAGCAACAGATGGCTTGTACTGAGTGCTGCTGTGCTTTCTACACAAATGAAAGCACGTGACGTGTTTAATTTCTCCACAGAGAGAAGTGGGCATTGCTGACTGGTTTATCCACAGAACCACTCTGTGTAGTTGATATTTGCCCCCTACACTGTGGCCACAGTCCTGAGCACGAAGCTGAAGTCACTGAGTCATGTTGCAATAGATGTAGCTGCTATTTTATATCCCTCTCCTCATTTTCAAAGAGCAGATAGAGGCCCACTGGCAGTATCTATAATGATACTTTCTAAACATGCACACACGCGTTTATGCCTACACACAGCACAGTTTGGATGACATTCTCAGTATTTCTTAGAGGCAGCTTTCTGGGAACTCATCAATGACAAATGATTATAAATTAAAATAGATACAATTCTTTGACTTAGGTAAATGAAACCTGTCACAAAGCAAAGGAGCTCATTCTTCAGCCGCACGGAACAACTATTAACACAGTGACTGCTTCTGAAGTCAGGGTTTGGGGCCAGGCCTGTGCTGCTCCCTCAAAGATGCAGGAGCACCAAAGACAACAGCCTGATAAAGCAGCAGCTGGCTGCACTAAAGCTTCTGTTGACTCCTGTAACAATATTAATTACAATCACAAAGAGTTGAAAAAAAATTTAAATACTCAAGAAACAAATGTTGTTTAAGACAAAACCTGAAGGCTCACATGAAGACAGGGATCACGTCATGAATGCTCTGTGCTGTGTGCTCACATAGAAATCTTCACCTTGGACGCTCCCCAGCACGGTTCCCTTAAGTCCCCCTGGGAAGATCCACCAGGCAGAGGGACCAGGGGACAAACCACCCCTCCAGACCTGCTGCTGAGCTTTGCATGCAGCTTTCTGCAGACAAGGGAGTGAGGCAGAGGGGATCACGAACACACAGGTGACAGAGCCTCCCACGGCCCTCCTGGCAGCCAGACGTGCAAAGCCCACGGGAGGAGCAGGCTGCAGACAGCGGCTGCTGCAGGCAGGAGGGAGCTGGCAGCGCAGGCAGTTTGCTGGCTCTGGCAGGGAGAGCTGCTCAGCGCACGGCAAACGCCCAGGGAACGCACAGAAACAGGCACGCTGTGTCCTGCTGTCTGACACCACGTACACGTGCACGGCAGGGAAGGAGGAGTGGGCACCAAACAAACAGGCCATGAACCAGCAGAAGCCCCACCAGGCTGTGCACACCTCGGAGCTCGGCTGAGCCGTACCTTGAGCTGGCAGTACCTCTCGGTGCGCAGGGCCAGGATGCGCTCGATCGAGTACATGTCCTCCGGCAGCTCCGTCTCTGCCAGCTCCGTGCCAAAGCACTGCAACATCTGGGCAATTTCCTTCACAGTTAGTGCAAAGCTCTCTATGGCCTGGTGGGACACAGTGATTGCCATCAGCTCGGGATTCACGATATTCCTACAGCTCATTAAGAGCGCGCGAAGAGCCAGGGCTGAGGTGTGCAAGGGGAGCCCACCAGCTTGCTCAGAGAGAGGTGGGTGGCATGGCCATGGCAGACAGAGAGAATATCCCACTGGCAATCCAACCTGCCATTCATTTGGGAGACAACATCCCAGGGAAAACTGAGAGTGTACAGGAAGCATAAAAACATACGGCAAGGCACAACTCAGGGAATTAAATGCCTGATTCCTGGCAACATTAAAGGAAAATTCTTGCAAAGGGGAAGAAACAAAACTAAAAGGAAATTTTCTGAACTCTCTCCATTTGGTCAGTATGCAGTAGGGAGTCTCACTGCCCTGGTTCCCAAACACAGCTCTGATATTAATCACATTAAGAGACCATTATTAAAAAGAAGCCTATTTTGTATCTCCCATTAAGGGAATTTTAATAAAGATTTATAAAGACACATCTTCCGGGAGCCGTTTCAAAAGGAGCCTGAGGGAGTCAATCATCCAGTTCCCCTGCAAACCCATCAAAGCCTAACACCCCTCGGCTCCTTTGCACACCTGATCCAGGAGGTGCAGTGGCTTTGGGGGCTACTTTCAGCCACCCACTGCTCACTGCCTGACTGCAAACCCTCCTCAGTGAGCCCCAGCTGGCCGAGAGCCCGTGCCCAGGCGCACTCACCGTCCTGAAGATGACCCACTCGCTGTGGCAGTACTCCAGGGTGCCCCCGAGCTCCGGGGTCAGCTGCTGCTCATCGATGTACGTCAGCAGGTCGCTCACCGAGCTCAGCATAACCACCTGCACACAGGGCACTGCTGTCAGCCAGGGATCACCATTCCCACCCAGCAGACGGAACTTTTATGGACCTAAAACTTGAGTTTGCTCTACATATTGTTCTGGAGCAGGGCTTTCTTCTTACACTTATGGCTTAACGCAGCTTTTATCTGGTGTATCTGACCATTCCTGAGCCACCCCTCACCTCCCAGGTGCCGCCTTCCCTAAATGCAAAGCACAGTGAGATGCTGCTGAACAGGGCTGAAAGCAAAGTGATGCAGGTTTAAGTAAGGGATGACCAATAAACTGGAAAAAACATATACATTTTAATAGGTTATGAAGCACGGACCAATTTCACATAAATATATACTCATGATTTTTCGTGTGTCTTGATCTGCCATGGGATTTGTCAAGAATGTTCAAAATTGTGCAAAGAACAGCAATTTTAGAGTGAAAAATGTAAAGTTTGTGAAAATCATGCTATTTCCTAAAGAAAAGCATTAATTTGTTTCCTATGTTTGTAATAGCATCAACCTGAGATTCTATAAATTTACTTTTCTTCTCTTAATTTTTCTCATTATGTCCTATAATCAAGGTGGTTTTAAAAGTCTGGAAATTTTGAATTGAGAATATAAACTCATTTCAGTTGCTATTTTAGGAACAAATACCAGCATGATGTTGGTATGGAGTCTTAGATGAATATGGATGAAATTCATAGCAAAAGCTCCACGGGACGTCTTTTGACTTTTCAGACAAATTCCTGGCTACTCTTCACATAGAATGGTTTGGGTAGGAAGGCACCTTATGGATCATGAAATTTCCAGCCCCTCTCCTATGGGCAGGGACACCTTCCACTATCCCAGGGTGCTCCAAGCCCTGTCCAACCTGGCCCTGGACACTCCAGGGATCCAGGGGCAGCCACAGCTGCTCTGGGCACCCTGTGCCAGGGCTTTACCACCCTCACAGGGAGGAATTTCTTCCTAATATCCAATCTGTACCTACCCATTTTTAGTGGGAAGCCATTCCCTGTGTCCTGTCCCACCTGGCCCTTGTCCCAAGTCCCTCCCCAGCTCTCTTAGAGCCCCTTTAGACACTAGAAGGGCTCTGAGATCTCCCTGAAGCCCTCTCTTCTCCAGACTGAGCAGCCCCAGCTCTCCCAGCCTGGCTCCAGAGCAGGGGGGCTGAGCCCTCTGAGCCTCCTCTGGACGTGCTCCAGTGGATCCATGTCCTGCTTCTCCTGGGGCAGCAGCAGAGTGGGACAGTGTCACCCCCGAGCCGAGGTGCACGGGCAGCCTCCGACCACGCAGACAGCTCTGCACCCTCGTACCGGTAACTTGAGCAGAAAATCCTCCTGGCTGAACCGAAAGCCAATGTCAGTGAAGGTGCGCTGGAAAAAGCCCGTGGGACGCAGAACCATCACCAAGTGCAGATTCCCCGGGAAGGAGGCCTGCAAGGAAACAGAGACAACATCCACCCTGGGCACATGGCAGGTCCAACAACAGCTTCCAAATGCACTGAAAAGAGGGGGCATCATTCAATTTCAAGGGTTTTTTTCTGATTGCTCCTGACAGCCTTTTCTTATTTTTAAAACAGGAGGGAGACGCTGGGAGTGGTTTAGAGATATGGGATGTAACTGCAGCAGGGTTGTCCAGCCCCACTTCCCTTTGGAGCAGGCAGGAGTTCAGCCATGCACCTTACAGGCACACTTATTATAAACTTTAATAATACATATACTGTTGATCATTATAACTTGGGAGTGAAATTACGACTTAGCAGGGAACAGAGGGCTGGAACGCTGAGAGGAATGACAGATTGAGGAAGCAAAATATATTGCCAAACTTGCTAATCATCCCATAACTTCATCAAGCACACTCGTCTTGTCCTTGGTAATTACCAGGCAACATTTAATTTGTGGCAAGAATTTGGAATTTCCTGTCTACACTGCTGGAGCCTTTTCTCAAGCATATGGTTGGCAGGTGCATTTTTAAATAGATCTGTGAAAAGGGTGCTTGAGAATGAAAAAGAATTTTTAAGAAAGTAGGAGTTGCATCATTAAATTATGGATAAGCGCATGATGCAAAGACTTGGGTTAATTAAGACATGATTTACTCTGAGATCCTGCCAGGCCAGGTTACATTTCTCCATATATTCCTCCTTATAATATCCTCCCCTGTGAAACATGACAATAACATCTATACCACGGGTGAGGGTAATGAACATGTTTACGTACTTTGCACTGCAGGGCACTTCATCTGTGCCTTCAAAACAAAGATCACTCCCACAAACATGCATTAGTGTTGTTTAAAACAGGCTTGATTTACACTTGGGATCCGACATCTGTGAACTGCACTGTCACTCATTTGCTCTGTTTTCTTGGGTAGAAAGGGGCAGGTTGTGGCTTCCACTGCCCACAACTTCACTTAGAAATGGACAGTGACTTCTAGGATCATATAAGCCACATAAATCCAATATATTGATCTGT
Source organism: Corvus kubaryi (assembly GCF_017639235.1). NCBI lineage: Eukaryota > Metazoa > Chordata > Aves > Passeriformes > Corvidae > Corvus > Corvus kubaryi. The sequence continues at coordinate 6,681,304 of NW_024581101.1, read as the reverse complement.
TATTTCAAGTAGGAGCAGAAAAAAAAAAAAAGATTGTGAATGAAATGACAAATTCATACCCTTTGGAAGCCAAAAAGAGCGGTGCCAGGGACAAAGATTTGGCATTGGAAACAACAGCAAACCATTAAACAACAGAGACATTGGTGCTGGCTCCAGGCCCCGGGGGCTGTGCTCCTGCTCCAGCACCTGGGCAGCACACAGTGCCTCCTCTGTGACCTTTAGGCTCCTACCTTGACCCTCTCCTGAAAAATGCATCAGGAATATCTTTGAGAACAACCAGCCAGAAATTCATCCTCCCTTGGTCGGATATCACTATTCCCCTTCATCCCCTGTCCCCTTTAACCCTGTTTGGCATTTCGAGCTTTGGCCTCTCTTACTCCTTCAAGTCCTTTTTAACAGGCACCCTTTGAGCGCAGAGCAAATTCCCTGGAGGAAGAGTCCAGGTCTCCAAACCATATTCCCCCACGTGTAGACTTTGAATGTCTTCTCCTACAAGCCCTTGGGCAGGAAACCCACAGCTCCAGGAAGAGGGACCAGCAACCAGGAGGCAAGCAGAGCTGCCTGCCAAAACTGCACTGCACAGTGACAATGTGTGAAATGCCTGTCTGAGAGCAGAGAGGCCCTTGGACACACCTGCTTTCAGGATGCCCAACATGTTCCACACAACACACAAGAAGAGACCACAGCGCTCACATCCTTCTGCCACAGGGACAACCTTATGGCCATACACACACAGCTGCACCCTTTGTGCTCCTTGATATTTCACCTCAAAATAGCTGAGCTTCCAGGGCAGGTGATTTGATTTTCATTCAGTTTAGAAAGCGTTTGGGGATTTTTCAGCTGATCTTATAGGATCAAGGTCAGCACTTATGAGTAGCTACAAAACAAGAAATGCAGCTTTGCAAATGATCCCTAATGTATTCCAAGCATGGAAAAAAATGAACAAGCCAAGAAATAAGCTTGCAGAAAGACAGACACCAACCAAGCCATGTCCTGTGCCCTCTTAAGAGACTTAAGGGAAGGGATGAAATGTTAGAAAAAACCCTACATAGGCCAATAATTCCTCAACATAACATTCCTGTAGGGACTGCATCTTTTTTAATCATTGTTACAATTTCAGTTTTTCTCAGGGCTGAAGTGTAGATAAGCTTCCTGAAAACTGAACTCTAATGATGCTGAAGGTACTGCTGCAAAAAAACCTCTCCCACAATATATTAACGAAAGCAAAGACAAAAGGGTCCTTAATCTTGCCTTATGCTTTATCTTAACATTTTTAAGACTAAAAAGAATCTTGTGCACTTGATAAACCTGAGGTTATGTAACAAAACACCTAAAGAACCCTCTAAAGCCTTTGCCCTCTGCAGCGCACCAGGGAAGGCAGAAAGCTACCAGCACAATTCCACTAAATCAGGCAGTTGGCAACATTTCACTACTGTTAACTGTCTCACCGACCACGGCCCGTGCTCACAACGTCCCTCCCCTTCCGCGGTCACAGATATGGATACCTTAAGGCCAGTTCAGCAACTTTTTAAATGCACATTTAACTATAACCACACAGAGAGCCCTGATTTAATCAATACAGAGGAACTGGGCTAATAAAGCACAAGGACAAGCACTGAAAGCATCACAGTTACTGCCTCCTTACTGAATATCTCATTCTGACACATTTAGTGTGATTTTTTTACCCCCAATTTTAGGAACTCAGTTTTCAGAGAATATTCTTTCCTGCAGTTCACCGGGGCATCCATGAGGTTGGTAATCAATAAACATAATAATAATAAAAAAAAAGTAGTATCTGCCAGTAAGTTTGTTTCTGAGCACTGCAGACTGCGGCCAGGAGTCCTTATACAGGTGCTGAAGTTAATGACTTTCTGCTGCCCCTTAAAGGAAAAGTCATGCAATAAAATGCCAGCCACCGCTAATTTGAGCCTTTAACTTCCCCCAGAACCAGAATGAAACTCCCAAGCGCTCTGCTACCTTTATTTCAGCCGGCTGCATAATTAACCCCCCCAAGATGCTGTCAGCATCACTGGGGCACAGATCTGTGCAGGGCCCCCTCCCTGCCAGCGGCTTTCCCTTCCTTTCCTCTCCTGCAGGCGAAATGACAGAGCCGCTCCTGCGGCTGGAGGCGCCGGGAGCAGCACTGCGGGGCAGCGGTGCCCGGCGGTCCCCGGCGGTCCCCGGCGGCCCCCGGCGGTGCCCGGCGGTGCCCGGCTGCTCCCGCACGGAGGATGCCGCTGAACGCCCCCGCGCAGCCCGACCCCGCCGCTCCGGGCGCTCTCCCGCCGCCGCCGTGAGCCGCAGCCCGGCGGGCCCGGAGCCTTACCGCATCCCGGGCGGGCCGCCCGCCCCGCCGCGGGCCCGCCTCCGCCATCGCCGCCGGCAGCTGGGCCGGGCTGGGCCGGGCTGGGATGGGATGGGATGGGCTGGGATGGGATGGGGATGCTGCGGATGGCAGCGGGCGCTGCCCCGCTGGCAGGGCCGGGCAGGCAGCGGCTCGGGCAGGCAGGCAGCCCTGCCGGCACCCGGCTCCCGGCTGGCAGCCCCGCTCTCCTCCCCAGCGCCGGCTTTGCTTTTAAGGTGGAATGCCAAAAATCATCCTGCAGACGCTCCTTCCTGCGAGGATTGGGCTCTCAGCTTGGAGCTTTCACCCTTCCCCTTCCCCCCTGCCGTTATCTCCAAGGTGCCTTTTCGGGCTGTTTAGTGTTTCGGGGACAAAGTAAGGAAAGATGCTCCGGCCAAAACCCGGCAGTAGTGCATCGCTTCCCGAAGCCAGCGCTAGCCTGATTTGCCCAAGCAATTAGAGACATACACAAAGAGTTAAAACAAAAATCTGTACAGTGTGATAGAAAAATTTTCAAGATCAGATGCACAACCGCAGAGCTGCAATTGCATATACATATGCTGGAAAAAATAGGACATGCTCTGTATTTTAAATTCAGCTTCATGGCACTCCTTTACTCCAAAATTGTACAAAGATCAGAAAAAGATGGGGTTTTTTTATTGCACCAAGGCTTATGATGTGTGATTGACAGGAAATCAAGATTTAATTTTTTGTCCTTACACCTTCTGGACACAGAGACAGCCCTTTAGGACCAGATTCTGTTTTTAAGGCAATATTCTCAAGTCTTAAGATTTAGTGGACACAGGTTTCCTGCTTCTCATCCCTCTTTGCACAGAGCACCTCCCCATTCTTTGCATGGACAGCCCTGATACTGCAGGCAAAGTCACCTCCCCACATGGACACATGGCACATACAGGTACACAAACAGGGTGTATGCTCAAACCATTACATTTTCTTATTAAGCACAAAATGAATGACACTTCTGTAGAAGCTACAAATTAGGGCAGGATTTTTCCCCATTTGAAACTTCCAGACTATGCAAAGCAAGTACATCATCCTTAAAGGATGCTCTTGGTACTAGCACCTGTTCAAACGCTGGCAGCAGAACTGAATTTTGATGATCACTTTAAAGAACTACTTTCTAAATGCTGCTTCTTCTCCAGTGGTATGGTAACCACACTTGCTAGTTCAGTCTGTGACATTCAGAAAAATCAGAACCAAAAATACTCTTAGTGGTACCTCATTCACACTGCAAAAAGGGAACCCTCTCTTCTGCCTGCAGGATGCTGACCAGCAAAATGCCATCAAAGCCAGGTACTGAACACCAAGTTCAGCTGTACCAGTATTAACAATTTAAAGTACTGTAAGACGTAGCTTTATCAGAACCAGGTTTCCTGTCTCAGTACACACCCTTGACTTCATTCTTTCTCAGACGGACCAATGTCTTTAACCATTCAACGATTATATGCAGAAACAAACAATAATAATACACTCAGAGTATTTCCATTGAGTTACCCACATGGCACGGTGTGGTTGGGAAACGATTTGTCTCTTAGCTCCTACCTCCCCATGCACCCCCAAACATGACTTTTCTACAGCTGCATGCTCTACTGTAAATCCAAGCTCTGATTCCAAGACAGTGCAATGCAGAATTGCAAAACCTCACTTGTGAGCTATGTTCAGACCAGATACGTGCTAACGATGTGTAGCACATAAACGTGTGCTAGATCATTTAAAACACAGGAATGAATACGTACACTTTTAAAATAGATTTTTCCACCCATGCCCACATATAAATGCTTGTGAAGCCTGTTTAAAGAACCTAAAATTTTTAGTCACCAACAATTAGGTAAAACACAGTCTCACTAATAACCAGCGTCTAGAAAGAACATACATGAAGCCAAATTTTCCACCCACCCAAAGCACAGAACATGGCACAAAACGCATTTGAACCACTGCATAAGAGTATAAAACCCAGCAAATAGATCAAACAAGCAAGTTAGTACACAAACAGCCCATTTATGCACTCAAATTAATTACAGGGCCATAAACCAAACTACTACCTAGAGAGAAAGCAGGAGCATCACTGCTCCTGGTTCCCAGTGCTTTCTGAAGGAGACACAGAGTGGGCATGGTGACTTAGTACATTAAATGCAATTAACATTAAAGAAAACTTACTGCTATTTTTTGGAGAGTCGTTTTGACTGATGTCCATGTGTCCAATCTTCTATCCAGGATTAGGATAAATTTAGTGTCAGACTCATGTTGACTGCAAGATAAGAAAATACCAATAACCAGATAATGTTTTGAGAAAAGTGACTCTGTTCCCAAAAAAAACCCAAACCCAAGAACACCGAATGCAAACCACATTCTGGTATTGAGGAAATGTGACTCAATTCCCAAAAAAACCCAAACCCAAGAACACAGAATGCAAACCACATTTTAGTATTTTTACCGATCCTGAAATTCCCTTTGAAAAAATTTTCCTGAGCACCCAGACTCTTTCCAGTGGTGCTTAGGACAGGACAAGGGGCAACAGGCACAAACTGAAACACAGGGAATCCCATCTGAATATGAGGAAAAATGTCTTTCTCCTGATGGTGAGAGCACATTGGAACAGGCTGCAAGGAGAGATTGTGAAATCTCCTTCTCTGGGTATTTTAAAAAGCTACCTGGGGCTTTTAATATCTCCAGATATTCCAGCGCAACCTGCTCCAGGTGAAGCTGCTCTGGCTGGGGGGTTGGACTAGATGATCTCTAAGATTCCTGCCAACCCAAGCCATTCCCTGATTCTGTGAACTCCACAGCTCCTTCCCACCCCAATCTTTCTGTGATTCTGTGATGTAGTAGCCCAGGGTTAAGCACCACCTCTGATTTGTGTGCAAGGCGGTGACAGCAGATTGCTGGAGACCAGATTGCTCTTGAAACCCAAACTGGTCTTGAGAAGGGGCCTGCAGAGGCCAGAGGAGCTGTGCCCTGCCCAGGAGCTCCAGGGTGCCCAGCAGCCTCCCCCAGCTGATGCCCCAGACCCCCCTGCCTTCACTGCCCAGATCTTCCTGCTGAGCTCAGGTTACAGCAACCAAGCGATGACTCCTGGCTTGTTTTGGCAGGAGACAGCAGAGATGACACCAAGCCAGGGCAGGGCAATGCCAGCCTGGCAGAGGGAAAGGGGGAGCTGGTGCTCAAACAGGCTGTGGTGGCTTCCCCAGCACGTCCTGCTGGGGAATCAGCGATTGCTCCAAGGCGTTTTCCAACACTCTCCGGTTCACTTGGCAAGCACAGACTTCCTGACATCCCTTTTAACACCCAAATCCTTTGAGTTGCTTTGGAATGCCCAGTCTGACGAGCGAGCCAGCTGTACCGGGGTGCAGGTCTGGCAGGGGCCCTAACGCCCTGTCTGTAATTCAAACGTTCCTTTCCAGGCTGGCTGGAACAGCCCGGCCAGGCTCCAGCTGTGACAGCCACCCTCCTCCCAGGCAGCCTGAGCTACACACTGCAGTCATGTCTGCACACAGCTACGGCTAGGCCAGCTTGTAACCGAGTCCTCCAACGTGAGTGTATTTACAGGACACTTAGGTCATATTTGCAATATTTATTTTGTGGATGCTGAAACAGGATAGCCATGTCCCACACCACCCTAGCCGGGCACCTCCGTGCTGGGGAGAGGCTCCCAGTACATGTGCTGGCTCCCCAGAGGTGGCTCAGGTGTCTGCACCAGGCACAGCCTTGTACAAGCAGCCTCTTGCCAGCATCATCTCTGCCAATTCCTGTATTTGGCACGGCAAACACATGGTGGATCACTCAGAAGTATCCCACGGCAGACAACACTCGGCAACTTCATCACAGGGAAAAAAAAAAAGACGACACTTGAAGCCAGTGCAGGAACTTTCATTGAGTGCACATCTTGCTGCTCTGGTCTGTGGCAGCTGCAACTCTGACAAATATATTTAAAAGGAATTAGCAGCGGTGCTCGGAGGGATAAAAAATAAAACTCCCTTTGACCATAACAACAATTGACTGCAGATATGCAGAGGCACCCAAGTCCCAAGCTATCCTTTGACAGCTCTTATGGATCTGTAACATCACACCCAAAGTGCAAAGGTTTTATTTAAATTTATTCAGTGGCTTTGAGGTGTAGAAGAAAAGAGCAGAGGAAAGGAATATCAAATTTTACATATGGGTCATACACAGAACTTCTACATGTAATAAAGTCTGAGGTTGAGAGCATGGTGAGTGTAACTTTTCAGCCAAAACCTTTTTTTTTGCTTAGAATAATTTAGGCAACATGAGACAGTTCTGCAGGTTTCTCTCATCTCTGTTCATCCCCACCATGAGCTATGTGACCCAGGTGGGTGGGAACAGGCCAAAGGATCCTTCAGTTCGAGGCAAAAAGAAAACCCTTTGGTTTTTCAGCACACTCTAATTACAAGGTATGTCTCTGAGCTATAAGAAATAATTCCCAAACTCCTCATGGTGTTTCCCAAGAGTCTGCAATTGAAAAAGCTAAATTGTGTTTACACAGAACTGCTGTAATCATAATAAAACCTGAAGAAAAACCCCAGAATCCAAGTAATTCAGAAAAGGCAGCCAGACTGTAGTGCACTGCCAGTTAAGAAAAGCCAGAGCAAGCCATGAACTCAGGACAAGGTTATACTCAGAGAGCAGCCCCTGAGCACGCTAATCTGCTTTTATCAGTTCCCTTGCAGAAACAAAGAAGAAAGTTCCCAGCAGTCTTACAGCCTTGACATCTACTGTGGGAAATCTGTCATGTATTCTAGGGCCAGTGGAGAAAGTCTGTGACTATTTGCAACCCAGGCCTTGCAGGTTTATCAGATTTCCAGGCCCGTGATGTACCTTTTAGACTGACAATAAAATTAAATCAATGCTTTCTCGCAAGGCTCTGAGGGCTGTTTGTTTGCATCCAGCAGCAGAAAGATGGAGACAGATAACCAGGGCAAGGATTATTTCTCTCTGGGTGTTTCTTGTTACTTTTCTTTTCCTTATCCTTAACTTTGTATGTGTTGCAGGATGCACCAGACTAAAAATAAAGACCTGGGATGTTTTGCAGGACTTGAAATCGGATCCTGGAGTCTGCAGTTGTGAGATTTAGCACAGGCCTGACAGACTCCTTGCCGCTGGTGGGATCAGAGCACGCCGTCACGACCTGCCCAATATTGAAATTCAGAGGTATTTATAGCCAACAGCAGCCTGCTCTGTGCCACTACTCTGTGTTATCAGTCACAGCTCTAAACCACTTTGTACCTCACCTCCCAGTCTAAATGAAACAGGCAAAGTTTGTCTAAATACCAAAAAGCTGGCTAGTCAAGAGAAGAGAAGAGAAGAGAAGAGAAGAGAAGAGAAGAGAGAAGAGAAGAGAAGAGAAGAGAAGAGAAGAGAAAAGAGAAGAGAGAAGAGAAGAGAGAAGAGAAGAGAGAAGAGAAGAGAGAAGAGAGAAGAGAAGAGAGAAGAGAAGAGAGAAGAGAAGAGAGAAGAGAAGAGAGAAGAGAAGAGAGAAGAGAGAAGAGAAGAGAGAAGAGAAGAGAAGAGGAGAAGAGAAGAGAAGAGAGAAGAGAATATTTCAGTAGGAAGGGACCTACAGAGAAAATCTGTCCAACTGCCTGACCATTTCAGGCTGACCAAAAGTTAGATGTTGTTAAGGGCATTGTCCAAATGCCCCCTAAACACCGACAGCTTGGGGAATCAATGATATCTCTAGGGAAACCCTTTCAGGGTTTGACACCCCCTCAGCAAATAAATGCTTCCTAATATCCAGCCTAAACCTCCCCAGGCACAGCTTTGAACCATTCCCACACGTCCTATCACTGGATCCCAGGGAGAAGAGCTCAGTACCTTCCTCTCCACAGGCCATCCTCAGGAAGCTGCAGAGAGCAATGGGATCCCCCTGCAGCCTTCTCTCCACACCAGACAAGCCCAGAGCCCTCAGCTGCTCCTCACAGGACACTCCTTCAAGCCCTTCCACCAGACTTGCTGCCCTCTGGACACACTGAAGGACCTTCACATCCTTTTTAAATGTGGCACCCAAAACAGCACACAGTACTCAAGGTGATGCCACACCAGTGCTACATACAGAGGGATCTTTTCAGTTTTCAAATTTTACTTTAATACTAATTAGGACAGTTTTTTGTAATAACAATCTTACAGATATTATAACTGACTTCAATTGATTTTTATTTTTTCATTTAAGCTTCTACTGGAATTCTGGCTTAACTTGGAAGAGATAAAATCATTCAGGCTACAGAAAGATCTGTATTTGTTGTAAAGACCACACTGTCACAGTCCTCAATCCAAGCCTGGATAAAGTGCTGCTTTATCACTCCTTGGGTCTCTTTTCTGCACATACCAGGATCTGTCACACTCACCTGTGCCTCTGCTTCCAGCACACCACTGCAGGTGCTGCTCAGCACAGCCAGCCTGAAGGCAGGCAGGGCAGCATTTTGAGTTGGATGTGCATGGAATAGAAAGTGGGGACCTACTACTTATTTTCTTTTACAGCTCATCCACACAAGCACTTTCTGCAGCTGCCTCCTGCCTGCAGCACAGTTCCCAGGAATACTAAAAATTAACTTGCCTACAGGACTCACCTTCCTCCTGGCTCTGTTATTAATGCACTTGCCTCGAGGACTCAGGAGTTGCTTTTAGCATTCATCTCCTTTATCTAACAATTATTTCCAGGAGAAAAATGCCTCATGAAATTCAGCTTCCCCAAATACTTCAAGCCTTTCAGCTTCCCCAAATACTACAAATCTGACATCCATGAGGTTTTCTCAGACTGGTCTGGGTAGGACACCAGGCAGTTCCTTTGCACAGGAAAGGCACAGGGTCTGCCCCTGCACATCCACAGGCAAGGAGGTGTTGGTGCTCCCACACCTAACTCTGATATTTGAGGAAATAAAATACCTCTGGCAGGTAAATATTTACCTCTTTTAAGGATTTTCTGGGCCAAAGTCTGAGCTCTAATCCCACAGTGTGATGCTGCGGAGGGATGAGGACACAGGGGCACCAGAGCTGACACAGACCTGCCACCCTCACCTAGGTGATGCTCTGCCTGGTCACCTGAGCCTTTCAGCTCCACAGTGTTAGGGAGCACACGTTTTAAAGGTGATCAGATATTGGGGCAGGCTGTTATGGTGGTAGGAGGAGCAGAGCAGGACAATTAAAGTGGTTTTACTAAAAACATGCAGAACATGTTTGAATCACCAGCAAGCTCGCAGCTCTCATTAGTTTCTTGATTGAGTTTGACCTATTAGAGGGACAGCAAGACTGCTTGTCATGCTAATGCCAGAGTGTTTACAGTCAGATGGAACAAGAAGCCTTGGAGAAACCAGACAGAGCCGGGAAGTACAGATGCACAGACCAGGGCTGCCTGCACAGGACCAAGGAGAAACCCCTCTGGCCAACACACACTTGGCATGGTCCTGTTCCTGCTGGGCCAGTGCTCTGTGGGCCAGGAGCCCTTGAAACCTCAGAGTCCATCAAAAAGGGACAGAGGAACCAGAGGCTCCTTCTTTTTTTTTTTTTGAACAGAGGTGCCCAAACACTCCACACTTCCTCCAAAGCAGCTGCTAATGGAAAGCTCCCATCTAGCTGCTGTCAGCCTGCTCTCCCTGCAGGAAGAAATTTGCCAAAACAGGCATTATTCAAGAAAATTAAGCATTCCAGGTAACTGAGTCACCAGGCTCAGCAACAAGAAATAGGAGGGCCATTAATCTAAGTATACAGCCCTGTATGAGGCACAGGCAGACTGTCAGCAGCTTAACCCTAACACACAGGCAGGTAATGGGAGCTGCTGCTCACTGCTGAGCCATCACCTGTCACGGGGACCCCAAACTCTTTGTTCCTGTAATTAATCTCTTCCTCTGGTTTCATTTCTCTTTTTCCACAGTAATGACTCTCCGCTTGTACACGTCAAAATATTATTTTGCAGTGGCACGGCATACTTATGTGGTGACACATGCCAAAGCTTGGGGAAAGCCTGTTGTTAATTAGAAACTTAATAAGCTAAATGTGTGATACATTCCAGCTGACAGGTCACAGGGATGATGTCCACTTCTTACTCTGCAGTTCCTGGCACATTAAATACCACACCTGGACCTGTAAGGGCTTGCATCCCTCTGTGGCGCTCTGAGAGCTGAAGAAGCCCCTCACCCCACACATGGTATCACCCTGAAGATCCCTGCCTAACCCAGGCAGGACCCACACCTCTGCCCTCCACAGGCAAGAGCTAAAAGGGAGCCTCATACCTTGGGACTGACGTTAGGTACGTTAAGACTTTAGATAAATTCTCCTCAGGCACCTCGTTGAAGCGAGCGTTGTCAGGGAGGGTGATAATCCAGGCCTTGTCCTTTCCTCTTCCACCTGGAAAAAAGACACAGATGCTTCCCTGGCCATGCCTGTGAGGAGGGCCAGCAGCAAAGCCCAGGTGCACCAGTCAGGTCAGAACACGCTGCCATTGGCAGAGAGGTTTTTCTCTTCACCAGAATAGCAAAACAAAGCCAAATCCTGCCTCTGAGTCCAAGCACAACACACAAGTGCAGGTTCTAAAAACAAATGTATTGAGTACCAGATACTTCCTTTATTTACTGAGTGTACTTTACACAGGACAGCAAAAGAAATCAGAAATACAAGGGCAAATGAACACACTGGTCTGGAACCTACAGAAATACAAGCAAACTGCCTGTTAATGCATTGAGCATCGGCAGGTAAGAATATTTCACAGTTTGGCACGAGACAGAAACCTAATCTGCTCTTTCAAACTGCCTCAATGTTTTATTAACAACATTTCTAGTGGCAAAGGATACTACCTGATGGGTAATATCTCATGTGGAGTATCATTCTGACAAATAGCAAGGAAGTTTATCTGGAGTATTCAATTGCCACAGAGAGTGAGAGAGAGGCCCTGAAGAAGTTCTCGTACTCACCAGACAGAAAAGCAAACTCTTTCATCAGATCATCACTGATGTCCTTTGCATAGATGGGTATTGCAGTTTCTGGAGAAAGGGAAAAGCAGCAATCAAAATGAAGCACAAATCCAAAGCACACATATTTATCAATGTGTTAATCCAAAGGTGGAATTTGAACCCAGCCCAGCTTCCCTAAACTATGCCTGAAATTTTGTAACAAAGCATATATGGATCTTAGGGACATTATTTCTAATGTTTCCAATGACTCTAACAGGCTGAAAGCCACAAGTCAGCAACAAATGTATTCCACTAAACGTACCAAGGGAACGCTGCCCCTTTGCTTGAGTGCCCTCCCTCAACAGGCCATATCCAATGTAAGTTTTTGTATTTTGAAGTTAGTCATTCTACTCCCTGTTTTACAGTCTCCCAGTGCTTCCCACCTTGGCCATGCAATGGGCTGAGGTTTCTGCTGGGAGCAGCAGCGTCCAAGGCTGCTGCACTGGGAACAAGGTTGGGCTTTCAGACTGTTACAGTCTTTAATTTTGAACAAATAAGCTTCTGAAATCATGTTTTCACCTGGCATGGGGCCATAGACGTTGGAGAGGCTGTTGTTCTTGTGTTCAGTTATTAGATTTCTTCTTAATTAAATAATGGGAGAGGCTGTTTTAATGCTGTATTTAGCACCACGATCATTTCAGTGGCAATGAAGCGCATCGGAACAACACACACAACTTTACCTTTCTCTGGGAGAAGGAAACAAAGACCAGACTGACTAAACACAAGAGGAGCTTAAAGCTGGCAGGCATTTTTCTGGATTATCTATAAATGGAATGACAGCTAAAAATTAAACATCCTTGTTCCTGCAAATAAATGTTTTGAAGCACATCTATACAGATTAAAGTCCTTGGGCTTTTTGATAATCAAATTTAAACACTGATTATTTCACAGAGCTGGTCCTACGGAATAATCTTCTGGCTCTTTTAAATCAAACAAGCTGCATACTTCAGCACACTTCAGCATAATCAATATTTATTCTATTTCCCTTTTTCCAAAAGCTTTCTGGTCACTTCTACTTTATTCAAATATCTTTCAGGCCTGTACAGTGCTGCAGCACAGCAGCCCAGATGTGCAGGAGGTGGGGGGTACTCATCCTCTCACAGCCCCCACCAGCCATGGGCTGCTCTCTGCCCTTCTATGCACACACTGCTAGTTTTCCCTCTTGTAGATAAAAATGTGATTTTTGTTTGTTGAAGATCGAGCCTCAGTCCCACTGGCATCTACAGAAACATTCTTGATTTTAACAGGCCCTAGAATTGGTCTTGGTGAGAAAGAAGTTTATCTTGCAAAGGTATTTCAAATATTTGTCTCTCGTTCAACTGCTTCACCCAACTTGAGGACAAGCAGCAGCAAGAGATTTCTTCTCTATTTGTTGATTTTTTTTCACCAGGTCAATGGTTTCATACTGATAAAATTCACATTTAATAACTTAATGAGCTCCAACACATGAAGTAGATGATATTAAACGTGTGTGTCATTGAAAATACAAGACAAAAGCCTGTGCTGTGCACACATATTTGTCACAAATCGGTGTGGGGCTGCTCAGCAGCCTGTCTGTGTCCACAGGCAGGGTGAAGCCTGTTCCCAAAGCTCACCCTGCCTACCCCTGGCTTTCCCCAAAATGCAGCACCAGCCAAGCCAGGCACATCTTGCCATGTGCTGTAACATCCCCGTGACTCAAGTGCTCAGCAAACACAGCTCCAGGTTGACAGTAAATGCAGCTTTTGCTTTGGTTCTGCACTGATTTGAGAGGGATGTGCCAGCTAATTGAGGCTGATCAGGAAACAGGCTGGAGAAAGGAGGTTAACCTTTGCGTGGTTATCACTAAATCACTAAATTTAAAAGTTTCACAGGACATTTTCTCACTGAGAACCACCTAACAATCTGCAGGGAGGCAGGGGGAGTTTGTTCCCATCCTCTGGGGAGTAGGATAACCCAGCAGCAAGAGGAGCAGAGTGGCTGCCCTCTGGCAAGGTCAGGGCACAACAACAGCCTGACTGTGGTCTGATTAGAGCCGCTCCTCAGCCAACTCATCCCTGGCACTTGCTCTGTGTTGGCCACTGAATTCAACCTCCTGGGCAAATATTAGGGAAAATCAAGGGCTGGCATCAAATCCAGAAGCATGTTGCTGTGCCTGGGGCACATCATTTGGATGCTGCAATAAATCCTGTACAGAAGCAGGACCTTTGTCCTCAAATATTAATCTCTGGAGAAAGAGCAGTGAAAGGCAGTGAGGCACCAAAGACATCAGCCTCTCAAACAAGGCTTCAGCTGATGTTCTGTAGCAAACTGGGGATTTGTTATTTAAAGGACACTCTTGGGACAGTACAGAAAAGACCCCGGGGCACTGCCCAGCGCTGGCTATGGACAGCACAGCCAGCCTGCATCTTGCTTGGCACAGGGTGGAGGAAGCCAAGGCTTCAAGAACGTCCACTCATTTCTTTCAAAGCCAAAAAGAGGTTTTGTGATCATCAGCTGTTATAAAATCAAGCCTGAACTCCCCATGCTACAGCATCTCAGAGCACTTTACAAACTGCTGTCCCCACAGAGCTGGCATGACCTCAGGTCTGAGGGTCTTATTAAAACAGCAGTGTCTGGATGGTAAATTGTCGTAACAGTGTAGTGCCATTTTTATAAACGTTCTAAAATGGACATTCATAAAATGTTGCTGCAGTTATTACATTCAGAGAATCCTCTGCAGGGGGGAGATTGTTGCCATGATACAGAGTTTTGGAGGCTGCGTGAGGCCAAGCAGGGAAAAGACAAAGGGGGAATTCAGAGCTCTGTACCCACTGAGGAAAGCCAGTGTGGCTCAGCAAGGAGCCCTGCCGACTCTGTCCGGTCCCCATCTCCTGGCTTCCACAGCCCAGAACATCTCCCAGGGGTGTACCAGAGTACAGAGGGGGGTACCTCGAGGCCAGTGCACAGACTGCAGTGGTGAGAATGATGCCCACTGTCAGTGAGCACCCCTTTCGAGGAGATGCAAGCACGCAGGGAGCTCTGCAGTGACATCTAGAGAGGGGACAGCTCCTGTCCCAGTCCAAATCCCTCTCGTAACACTCACACTCTGAAGTGCTTTGCTCTTAGCAACTATTGTTTTCTTTCCTTCACCAAACTTCGCAGACCCGCAGCATCTGCAGGCACAGCTGTGTAACACATCTGCCAAGCTGCTGTAACAGCGCCTCACGCTCACCACACTGACCAAACACTGTCTGCTGCTGGGAAATCCATTTGGAAACGGCTTTGCTGTGAATGAAGAATAGCAGCTTTTCACGTGGGGGTTGCTGCTGTAGTCTAGGGAACAAAACTGAAGTAAATCAAATGAAAAGTGTAAAGGATCACACTGAGTGAGCTTCTCCATGATCTGCCTGTTCTCAGCTGCTTGTGCCTTTGGACACCCAGCAAAGCAGCATTTATTTGGTACTGAGGGAACCTTCAAATCAGCACATTTGCAACTGATTTCCACTCTCCTGGTGACTTTCTGGGCTAACTGGGGTAACCAGCCAGCGTCTGTCTTAGGCTGTCCCAGCACAGGAAGGCTCACCTGCCCCAGCAGGTCCTTTGAGGCTGACACCACCCGTAACACAGCCCTACACACACCAGCAGTGTCTGCAGGAAGCTCTGGTGCTCAGGGACTTTCAATGAGCTGGGCTTTCTCCAGCTGCCACAGGCACCCCTGTCTGAGGCCAGCGTCAGTGCAAGCCCCCCCAAACAGCCCATGGAGAACGAACTGGGGCAGGTGCAAGGATTAAATCAAATTAAATTCCCATTTTGCTTTGTGCAGGAATGGGAACCAAATTCCCTTGGAGCAGAGTGCTCCTACCATGAACCCAGCACAGTGGGGAGAGTGGCCCTTCCAGCTTCTCCTGCTGATGCCGCTCCACTTTGCAAAATTAAATATTCACTGGGGCAAAGAACAGAAATACAGCCCTGCATCTGAGGAGAAAGAGCAATGCACCACCTGCAATCCGCCCCCAGCCCAGCCCGGATTGCCATACCCACTCCACACACCCTAGCCGAGTGACCCTGCAGCCCATCACTCTCCCTCTCCACACACCATGTCCAGAAAGCAGGACAGAGGGAGCTAATAGGGGAAAAAAATACTACTTTACACTGCCTGCAACCTGCCCTACTGTGAACAGCACACCTGCCCATCGTCCACACAAAGCCTGTGCCAAGTGACAAAGTGCCTGCCCCTGGCTGCAGAGAAGGAGAGGGCAGGAGGATGGAGGCATCCAGGCAGCTGCCCTTACTGCCCACACACTGCTTCAACCAGTACCTTCCAGGGGACCTGACCCACCTGTGTGCTTCCCCAGCAAGCTTACACCTGGACTAGGATCCTAATATCCACGTGCCCAGACCCAGCTCCCGTGTCTCTGTCCTGCCCAGGAACAGGACATACTGCTGGGTACAGGCAGAGCAGATGTTTACACAGCATTTGTAGGAACTGGAGCCAGGAGGGGCTGGCAGCCGGCCAGGGGGCACGAGGCTGATGGAGATACCCCATGGCATGTGCACTGCAGAACGTGTGGCACAGAACACCACATTGTGCTCCTCAACAAGGCCTGCTCTATTCACCAAAAGGTTATTTATAGGACCTGGTCTGAGCAGAGAACGGACAGCCAAGGTCCTGAGGCTGCTTCCTGGATCTGAGAGTGAACTCTTCAGTAGCTGAGAGCAAACCATGTCTCCAGGGGCTTCAGGTCCTCATCTGGGAACAGAACAGGCACAAGTGCCAGCAGGGTTTGGTGTTAGCAAAGGGCCATGAGCATGTTTGATGACAGGAGCAGGAGAGACCCCTGCAGCCCCCACGCACCAGGCTGAAGCAGGTGTCCATGTCTGCACGGCTGTGTGAGAGCTGGCACCAAAGGGTGAGTGCTAAACACCCTGCTGAACCAGCTGTTGGGTGGTGTTGGACCAACCCGGAGAGCTGGGCAAACCACAGCACTGGTTTCTGGATACAACAAAGAATGGAAGGTCTTGGGATCAGCCATGAAGTCCAAAAGACAGGACTTGGTGGCTTCCTCCCCAGAGACCTCAGGCTCAGGGACCATTTCTCCCTACAAGTGAGTTTGCAGCGCGCTGGCTCACAGGGGCTCACACATTCCCCACCCAGCACTTACAAAGATTCATAGGGCAGAAGAGCAGAGGGGGGTGCTAATAATAAGAGACATTTCCACTCTGTTCCACCAAAGTCACCCACACAGAGCACATGGGGGTTAACAACCTTACACTGCAATTACACCTCTACAGCTGAGGAAACAGCCTGACCACAGGTTTCGACCTGGCAGGACCTTCTCCCCATGTGAGAAATACCCTGCAGTAAAGCATACCTTGCATCAGTGTCCTTCTCTCCATACTTGAGAAGTTCAGCTGCTAAAGAAACATGGAGACTTTGTTGTGTACAGTGCATGAGCTGCTGTGGGACTGTCCTGCATTTGCACGTGACCTCAGGTATGCTGCAGAAGCTCCATATGTCATCATTAGTCACTTCCAAGAGCACCGCTGAGCTGCACACACCCTCGTATGCACCAAAACCACATTCAGCTGCTTGTGCATCCTGCACAACCACCACACAGACCCTTGGCACCGGCTGTACCTGCAGCAAAGACAAGGCACTGCTGCTGCTCAGGGCAGCCACACAGACCAAATTCTCCTTTAGCCATCCCAGTGTACGAACAACAAGTGCTGCTGCTGCTGCACCAACACCTGGCACAACCAACAGTTTGCAATTCCAGGTGGTGCAGCCATTCCCCACGCCAAGTGAGTGACACAAAAGACACATTCAAATATTTATGGCAGAAAGCTTCAATATCAGCGACTGCTGCAGGTCCCTTTGTCCCCACAGCCCACAGGGACAGCTCACACCTCTCTGTGGCCAGGGGCTCACGGGAGCATCTGCAGTCCTCGAGCCCTGGACTCAGCCTGCAGGCACCTGCTGCCCATCTACAGCCAGTCAAAACCAGGCTTTCATCTTGAGGGAAAGATTAGCAACTACATTAGGTTTATAATGCCTATTTTTCTGGAAGATATGATGTATTGATCCTGAGGAAGATGATGGGGCTCCTGGGCCAGTTCTGTCAATATCCTCACGGCAAACCTCCACCTGCACATAAATCTCACAAATCTCTGGTAAATTCTTGAGCTGGCAGAGGCTTGCAAAACCCACTGCTAGAGGGTGGCTGAACTGCCACCTCTAACATCTCTTTGGAAGAGTATCAGCACAGGACAGGGAATAAGGGATGGCAGAGCCACGAGCAGAGCTGCACCCCTGGAACATGGTGAGAGCTGTGAATGGACAGGGTGGTGCAGTGCTGGCAGCACACCCTGGTCCCCAGGCCACAGGTGGCAGTGGGGCCATCCCAGGGCCAGGACTGGGTGGCCCTCACATGGAGGCAGGTCAGCAGCAAACACCTCCTTTGGAGCCAGGCAAGACAGATGCCAGCAGCACCCACAATGCCAACAAAGGGACTCGGCCCCTGCCAAGACCTGCATGCCCTGCACATGGCATGAAAGTCCCACCAGGATTAGTCCATCGCTAGGAGTGACGGCTTGGTCACCTCACCAGGTTCAAGGATGCCTTTAATTATCTTTTCTCAGACTGGGGAAGATTTTTAAGGAAAGGCTCACTCTATTTTCAGGCTCCTTCTTTTACGTCTCCCCAAGCACCTGCTCCAACACAGCGTAGGAAGCAGGATGCAGCACCAGATGGTCCTCTCTTCTGACCCAGGGGCTGTGCTTCTCCTCCAAGGCCTGCCGGGGCTTATGTGCACTCAGTGCTTCAGTGCAGACACACATCCCCAGCACCCACACCTGGGGGTGTGCTCAGCTGAGAAACCGTACAGCAGAAAAAAGGAAAGCTTCTGAAAAACTAGAATGACCTTTTCAAGAGGCTTAGATTTAGATACGCTGAGGATAAGAGGAAAAAGGCAAAAAAAAGTGCTGTGAAAGGAAAAGAAGATAAGAGATAGAAAATGTTAACTCGGTGCAATTCAGGTTTGAGGACTGCCATTCAGGCAGCGTGACTGACCCACAGAGGAATGTCCTCACGGGACCAGCCCCATCAGAATCACCACCTTCCAGTGTGGCCAGAGGGGTGGGACACCACCACATCCAGGCAGCCACCTGGGATCTGGCCCCACAGCCAAGCTGCAAGCCCCAGGGCAGGAGCATCCCACTGCCAGGCATCCCTCCAGCAACTGCAGTGGGGAAACACCGGCTGTGGCTGGGCAGGAGCACCCCGGGCACCGGTATGGCACAGCTGCAGCCACTCACCAACACACAGACCAGCAAAACCTCATTCCTGCTGACCACAGGCCATTGCTGCCAGCAAGACAAGGTGCAGCCAGCCAAGGATCCCAGACAAGGTGCAGCCAGATAAGGATCCCACGTTCATGGAAATGTCATCCTTCAGTACAATTCTGGGAGCTGGAGTGAGCAGGAGGGTCTGCAGGAGCAAGCGGCTGAGCCACGCAGCCAGCGAGGAGGAAGAGGATGTTCAGGGGAGGTTAAAAGATCTGGGGTGTCCCAGTGTGCTGGAGACCACAGAGTTTTGGGGCCGGGGGGAAAATCTCTTCCAGTTTATATTTAGCAACTGGGAAACCGTGGAAGCTTTGCTAAAAAAAAGGTGAAGCAAAAGCAAACTAAGCAGCGACAAGGCTTACTTGTTACCTCCTGTTATGCTCTGATGTTTTCATGCCCAGTCAGAAAAACTCTATTCTCATATCACACCAAACTAAGCAAAAATTGGGAAACATAAAAGCCAGCTCCACTATACGTGAATTCACGTCTATTGCAAGAAATGTAATAAAAGATTCTCAACACCCACTCTTTTGGATTGAACCACAGTGTGGGAGCTGAGAAAATCTAGTTTCTTGCATTTCTAATATATAGCAGCTTCAATGTACTTTTGGTTTCCTCCTTTTTCCAGTTTCAGCCACTCTTCCCTTACCAAAGAGAGCAGTACAGGTGTTTGCACATCAGCACCAGGGCACATTTGCCAGCTGTGTAGGAAAAGGCACATTTAGCATCTGCCACCAGTACCCATCTTCCCAGCCCAAACCATCAGCCCCTAAACCAGAGCCCATTCAGCACAAAAGACTTCCAAAACCCAATAAAAATATACAGACATCAGTAACTTTCCCATCATCATTCACTACCATGCAAACACTGTTTTTTCAAAGAGGAATTCCAGCTTTGTGCACAAAGTAACTCTTGGGAGATATATCAGCAGTAAATCCTTGGGCCCCACTACCTGCCTGGGGAACCTGGAATGGAGTTCACTGCGGTCACTGGAACAATTCCTTTCACAAGTGTTATAGCCAGGAAACTAAACTATGCAGCCAGGTTCCCCCAGTGGCATCACCTGGAAACTCTACTGTAAAGCAAGGGAAAACAAACACAATTTTTCCCAAACTGGAAGTGGAAATGCCTGATTCTGGCATTCCCCATTGAGCAGAAGCACATTTCCAAATCCAGCTAACCATGTTCCTGCAGCAGGCCTGTGGAATAGAAAGTGAGATGGGGAGGATATTGCTGGGTGTCTCACCACCCAGCCCTTGGACAAACATCCCCGGAGCAGCAGGATAACTGTGCTGTGTGCTGGGTCCCAGGGAACAGCTCTGCCCCAGGAGATCCTGACTCATCTCTGCTCTAAAACTAAGTGCAGTGTTGCCTGGGAGGAAAAGGGGATTCAGAAAAAAAAAGGGGATTCAGAAAAAAAAAGGCAGCCCCACCCAGTCACTTCCACCACCACTCCTCACACTCCAGCTCCTCTGCCCACCGATCTTCCAACAGCCTTAAATTTCCTCGTGTTAGGGAAGCTGGTAGATGAGATGGGCAAGGCTGTGGCAGCAGAGCAGGCTGAGGAGGGACCTGCACTGTGCCCAGCACATGCCGAAACAACCACTGTCACAGCCACACGTGGCTGTCCACAGGACGAGGCTGAGGGCACCCGCCTGGCTTGTGGCTCCAGGATTTCCCTGCAAGTCCTACCGGCCAAAACCAACGCCAACCAAAGGCTCCCACGGCAGCACAACCAGGGGCAATGTTGAGCTCTGAACTCCCCATCTCCACGCACACGGGGGAAGCTGTGTCCCCAAGCATCCTCTAGCTCAGTGGTGAAGAGAGCACTTGGGAAAACTCTTTCTTTCCCCATGTTTTACACTTTGGTTGTTCCCTCCCACGCAGCCCTGCTGTCACTTCACTTTTGTCCTGGTACATGAATGATAAACCATTAAACTGCGGTTGTAGCAAATGTGATGTAGGGAGAGGAAGCGCATCCCACATACTACTGACTGCTCCCAGACTACTACTGCTCGGTGGCCCACCCAGAGGGTCTGGGCTGAAGGAAGCACAGAGGCTGCTGCGGTTCTGCCACGCTCTGAGGGAGCCCAAGCCATTTTAGAGATCAGAATGGCCATTAAAGGCTTGGGATTTTTACAGGCTTTTATCTCAGTCTAAGGCAGATACACGCAGATCACCTTCTACTGGAAAAAACCAACAAGTTTCCAGTACTGCTACATGTAGAGAAATGGTTAAAACATGGTCCCAGATCAGGCTGAATGCTCAGAAATCAGCAATAAGGGAAAAAAGCTTCTGATTTATTTTTAATCTCGTGATTGGAGAACCTTACTCAACTTTGTCTCTTTTTCAATGCTTTATTTTAAGAACCTATGTAGATGCCAAATCATGGGTCTGGATCCTGCAGCTACAACCACACAAGTGTGCCATTGTGGGGATATTTTGACTCTGTATGACAATTACACAAAGGTCATCTGCCAAAAGCTGGTTAGGCGAGAGGGCTCATGCTCATAAGAAACGCAGTACCTGCTTTCACCTGGTTCCTATTACATGGCTCACAGCAAACGCTCACCATCTGTGTCCCCATCCCCATGTCCCCAGCTCCTGCTCCAGCAGCGTGGGTGTTCCATGCCGACAGCAGCACAAGGAGGATTTAATCACATCCATTCAAGCAGCATCCTCTGCTAATTGACCATGACCACCCCTGCCTACATTCATCTACTCCATTTTCAGGGTGCAGGGAAACGAACAGGGCCAGGTGGGCAGGACAGCCAGAGCAGAAGGTGCTGTTGGCACCATCTCAGAAGGGCATGGACACAAGCAGCTCCTGGGAAGCAGGTGACACATTGGTAGAGCCCTCACCTGTGACCTACCCCCAACAAATTCTTCCTGCACCCGCAATTGTGCTTTTCAAAGAGGTCAAGAAACCTGGACTTAGACAGGAAGCTTTTTTTGGGTCACTGTGTCTTTTTTGTGCCTGGCACAGCTCCAAGTGCTCCGCCAGCTGCAAACAGACACGGAGCGATGCCTTTGCCTGCTTCTGACTCCTGACAAGGTTTGCATCCCCTAGTGAGGCTGGACTCACCCAAGGTGCCACCAGCCTTCCTGGTTTAGGAAAGACATCACCGTAAAAATACAGTATTTCCTGTAACTCCCCATGGGAAAACAGGAAAATAATGAAAAAGTGAGGGCTCCACGCAACTTCTGAGCAGATCACTGTCCATCAAAGGAAACATCGCTGAGGCAGCTATGGCCTGAGATAAGGAATCAGATTGCATTTGCTTCTCACATTCAGGGTGTGCAGCCACAGAACCACAGCCACATCAGTACGGTGCTGCATTCCCGGCACAACCCGGCATTCAGAGGTGTTTGAGGACCAAGGGACAAGGGAGGAATGACGAGGTGTCTAAGAGAGACGCACACCTTAGACACATCTGCTTCCCTACTTCAGGCGCTGGGAACGGGCGGTCACTGCCAGCAGGCTGAGACACAACTTCCAGGGAAGAGTTCTTTACTTCTGGCCACGGGAACCCGCGCAGAGGGCTTGCACTGGCGGACATCCCCCTGTCACCGGCAGCACCTCCTGCCTTCAGCCCGCACTTTGAGCCACGCGTTCCGGTGACATGTCGGGGGATGGCAGCGGCGCGGGGGACGCGGCTTCTCCTGAACACCGGGGCCGTTCCGCACCCATCGTGCCGTCCACTGAACACATAACAAAACAGCACCTCGAATCCTCAGCCACCCGCGTGCGGCGAACCCTCCCGAGGCTTCCCCGGGCAGCGGGACTCGAGCGCCCATAACGCGCCCATAACGCGCCCATAACGCGCCCATAACGCGCCCGGCACCGGCACCGCGGAGGGATGGGGCGGCGAGCGATGGGGCACCTGCGGGGACACCCGTGCGGCCCCGCCGGGGGCAGAGCGGTGCCGCTGCCCCCACGGGGGTGTCCGGGGAAAGCCGCTGGCCCCCCGCCCCCGCCCGGCCACCTGCGAGCCCCGCCGGCCCGGCCGGCCGC
>NW_024581101.1:6599200-6658265 GCF_017639235.1 Corvus kubaryi | reverse complement strand
TTTCCCATTATTTCTTTCTCTTCCCTCGTTTCCTTTTTTCCTCGTTTCCCCCCTTTTTTTCTTCTCCCCCTTTCCCCCTTTCATTTCTTTCCCTCCCCTTTTATTATTTTTTTTTAAATTTACCGCTATACCCAGTGCCCCCCAGCAAACCACCCTGCAGCTGGATTTACTCCCTGCCTTAGTGCTTACAGCACTTCTGTAGGGAGAAAAAAAAAAAAAAAAAGGCATTTCCATCCTCTGCAAACAGCATTCTAGCAAATTCCTTGAACGATTTATGAGAACTACAATAAGTCGTACTACAGCCAATGCTGGCCAGAGCTCCAAACACAGCACAGGGCTGACCCATCATTCTCAGTTTCCCTGGTGCTGAGGTTCAAACGATGCCAGCTCATTCTCAACAGGAGCCTGAGCTGCCCAGGAAGGCAGCACGGAGAAGTAGATGTTCCTGTTTTTCCAAAACAACCTTTTAATTATGCTCTTTACTGTAATAGCAGCCTTTTTCCAACACTTCAGCAGTCACGGCTATTAATTAAAGAGCCATGGTCTAACAGTGGTAATACAAAACCCAGCATCTTTTGGTAGGCCCTTCTTACAGTGATACAGAATTTTTCAAGGAAAAACTACCATTCAGTCAGCGCTCCCTGTTCGTGACACAGCAGGTTCTCACTAGCCAAACAGTTTGGATAGATGATTTTCTGTCTGGTCACAATGCACTTCTTGTGTGACAGGGAGAGCTCATGTGCAGTTACTCACGAAAAAATCCATCTCATATGCAAGGCTACAAGTGAAGAAATACAGCCATGCCACATTCCTGCTGCATTCTTATCACAGGAACGGTGTTTGCGCTAAACTGCCACGGCTCATGGAGAAATGGGACCCATCCAGGTGCTGAAGTCTCTTTTTTGCTCTACCACTGGGCAGGGGATGCCCTGCTGTAACTGGGGCTCATCCCCAACGAGTGTCACACACACACCTGACACAGGATTTTGGGGAAATGAGGCTACCCCGTAGAAGATGCAGCTGTCACTCCTAAACTTTCACAATCGATCCGTTTCTTGCTCTCTGGACAGAAGGCAAAGTCATCAAGTCAGGATCTGGATCAGGTCTCTGCAGCCAGCACACACCCTACTCCAGCCCCAGGTGGGCTGGGCTGGGCCATGGCACTGGATGCTGGCAGGAATCCTGCACATCCCAGAGCTGCACCTCCTCCAGACAGTTCAGCCGACACAAGCCAGCCCCAGCCAGCTCTCAGCACGGAAAAGCTGCGTTCACTCAGACTGGAGGGTAATTGCTCGTGGCTTTTCCTTATGGCCACGAAGATTCATGGTTTGGAAACCCAGCTGCTACAGACCCTCCTTTGGGGCAATTCACAACAAACGCCCAGCTATCCCAGCAAGGCATTCCGCAGAGCCAGCTCCTCACATTTTACACTGGCAGAAGCTCCTTGGCACGTCTGTCCCCTCCAGAGCTCAGTGTTACTCTCTGCCTGCCCAGGAGATAATAAACTGAGAGAGAAGGACCAAGGAGACAGATTAAAAAGGAAACAATGACAGCCAGAAACATGGCTGTTTCTTTTTCAGGCCCCACAGCAATGTTCAGCATTCTGAGATTGGCACATACAAACTTGTGCATAAGGGGCAAGAGCCCTTTAGAGCTGTGGAAGACCTTGACAGCACCTGCAGCACCTGCTTGCAGAGATTTATTTCATGTGGGTGCAAAGCCTCATCCTTAAATCTAATCTTAGGGAGAAGGTGTAGGAAGAATTCCAACTTATTTCATTAAATCCAGATCAGAGGCTGAAAAAACCCACTCAAACAAAATTCAAACCCTCTTGAATTTGAAAAAAAAAAAGTACTTTTTTTTCCCCTTTCCCAGATTAAGGCTAGAAGGTTGGGTTGAGACTGGAGCCATTATTTGGATTTGAGAAATCACCCTTCAAAAATACCTGTTCAGTCAAGAGCTGAGAACTGGAAAAACAGAACTGGCTAACACAGGTTAGAGTCAAAGTGATGACCAAGGGAATTGCTCACCTCTGGAATAAGCACAGCAACAATAAACTACTTGTGCAGAAGAGTAATTAAACTTGGGTTGGTTTTCATGGGATTTTAGGAGGATTTCTTGAGCAGACAGCAGCATCACCCTCAGTCCAGGGGTACTGTCCAGTGTGGGTCTTTCCAAGCTGGTCCAGGTGGGCAGACCCTCCATAGCCTGGCAGAAATCCTGGCCTCACTGAAGCCAGCCACACCCACACAGATTTAATCAGGAGGAGGATTTTATGTCTCCTACTTGAACGTGAAAAGAAAAAGGGCTCCACTCTGTTCTGCAACTCTCACTTTCCCCCTGCGTCAGTCAGACCTGCCGTATTTGTTGTTACAAGCCCTGGTTTTGGAAAGGAACACTCACACAGGTGCACACACACACCCTTTCTCCAGGCCACACTGCATTTTCCAGCTCAGCAGGTTAGCCCCAGACGTGAAAATTTAAGAAGCAAAGCCCAATCCCAGCAGCAAGAACACTGCGGATGCATGTCCTGCAACAGC
Organism: Corvus kubaryi; assembly: GCF_017639235.1. Taxonomy (NCBI): domain Eukaryota; kingdom Metazoa; phylum Chordata; class Aves; order Passeriformes; family Corvidae; genus Corvus; species Corvus kubaryi. Next base: position 6,655,725 of record NW_024581101.1, on the reverse strand, counting down.
TGCAGGGGGACAGCGAGGGATAGGGACACCACGACCCCTCCACAAGCCAAGAGCCCTCACACGCCAACAGCCTGACCTTAAAAAAACTGCTGTCCTTGTTAAAAATCACCTTACAACGTGACAACACTCCTCCTTTCTAACAAGAAGGGCTACATGGGTGTTTTAAGTGCTAATTTTGGTGCTTTCTGCAATACTTGGTGCCTGGTGGTCATCTCCCATCGCTTACGTTTATAGCTTCTGTCCTGCCAGCCTGGGCAGCCAGCTCAGAGTAAAATCCTTTCCAGCTCTTCAGATGATTTTCACTATCACTCCCTGGTGCTATTAAGATTCTCAATGCGTGGATCTGGTTTCCAATAGTACGAGCTGCCTCGGAAAGGTTAGAGTTTGTTTTAAATAGCTCAGCCATCTGTCCTGCGCTGGCTGATGGGAGCTGCAGAGATCGAAGCAGCCAAAACAGAATTTTTCAAACTGTCAGTTTTTCATTACAACATTTCAGCGTGAATCAGACCTGCGTCCTTAAAAAAAAAGTGAAGTCTATATATTTTCCTTGTGTATTATACAAACACTGCAAGTCGTGCTTTAGCAGTTTCCTTGTGTTGTTGGAATTTCATCAATGCAAATGTTGGGCCTGAACCTCACCAGCACCAGGCACTTTGCAAACCTCATTTGTGTACTTGTAGGCTTTGAACTAAAAAATACTCATTTATTACAGGTAGCCACGACACACAGAACCAAGAACCAACACAGCAGTATGGAAAACACTTCATGAATGGAAACATTCGTTTTGAGGGAAATGAGTTGAAAGCACACAGGCCAGCTGTGTGCAGCAGCTGATGCCAGCAATTGCTAATACACTGCTGGAAAAATAAAAATGTATGAGAAGCAACCAGTATTTCCTCAGGCAAATGCTGCTCCACATCAGACAACCAAGCATGGCCTTGCTGGCATCTACCCCCAGTGAAAATGCTGATGGTGCCCTTAGTCCTACCCTGGAAAAGCCCACATAATCAACTATCCCCTAGGAGTTTCAAAGGAGATGAGACAGACAACAAATATATATTAATCAGAACAACATACCAAAGTTTATTGATTACTTCAAACAAAAGTTTCTGTAATGAAAAAGGAGCAAGTTGCATTCATAAAAGGTAACATTCACATTCAATTTCCTTGATATAAAGCAACATAAATGTATAAAATTGCATTAAAGTGAAAAAAATGTAAGGCTGCAGTCCTTTTTCTTTGCAAGAAGCTGAAAATGTATCTGCTCATTGCCTGTATATATAATTTACATTTTCTATACACTACATTTTTTTAAAAAAAATTTGTAGCTGGGAAATTGGATAAATGGTGCAGTATTAGGAAAGTTTTTCGACTGTGTGTATACAAATTCAATTTGAAGCTTTTATGCAATTCCAAGTCATTTATAATATTCCCGCAACGATTAGGATTAGTTTTTGAAAAGTCGCTATGACTACACCAAGCTCCACTGTTATCACATAAGAGTTTTAGAGGGAATCTTAATTACTTTCCTTATCTTTCAGCGTCACTAGTCAGTGATTAAACTTCAACAAATTATTATGAGAAAAACCCAGCCTTTTTTCCTTCAACTTTCTCCACCAAAAAGCCTGTACTGGCCTTCTAGCCCTGACGAGCACCCACCACGGCATCACTGTCCCATTGCTGCCACCTCAGCTTCCTGCTTACAGCCACTACCACCACTTCTTCGCCTCTCTAACCTCAAAAGGGGTCCTGTTTCCCCCGATTTCACAAGTCACCCACAGCAACTGCAATTTCATTTCTGCCGCTGCTGAATGATGAGGATCAGCTCTTCTGCAGGACCAGGGCAGCCTGGTTGTCCTGGCACACAGCACTACACCAGTGCACTATCTGAAGATCCAAGCCCAAGAAAAACTGCATTCCCCCAAAAGGGCTGCTACTCAAGACACTGTGCATGAATTCCACCCCACCTGTCAGCACACAGACCTTGGGTTTGAACATACAGCTATTGCAACGGCTTGTTCCAGCTGGAGACAGGACACTTGGAAACACCAAGAGAAGGATTTGGTTCTCAGAAGGCTCTGTCTTGAGACAGGCAGCAGAAATCATCCTGTTTAAGTGACTATTGAACAGTTCACACACGTCAAGTTTCACTGTTCCCACTGATATCACCAATGGAATTCCAGGAGAACAGACTTTGACCCTTGGAGTAGAGCATGACACAAAACAAACAGAGAAGCAAGGTGTCAGGCTTGGGACCATTCAGGCTTGGAATGGTTTTGAATCACAGGAATTAGGCATTTTAGCGCCCATTTTTTAAAAGTTATGTAAACACAAGTCAGCAACTGTATATTTAAGGAGAATGGTTAGATTTGGCATATAGAGCACATCTTCCTCGTATTCATCGTATACTTGATCTGTAGGCACCACATTTTAGCAAGAAAAGTTGAGAACGGGACACGGTCTGCAAGTTGAATTCTAGGTCTGTGAAATGAGCTAGGAAAACGGGAAAAAAAGAAGAAAATGAAAGCTTTGCCCATGGGACACATGCTGGCAGTGCAGCTCCTTACTTGCACGCAGCAAGGAGTCGAGCCGCGGGCGCTGACACGGCGCAGACACCAGTGCAGAGTGTATAATACAGTGGTCCTGTCCAAATGTCCCCTCCCATGCTGGGTGATGGCAGAGCAGCCACAGGGACTGTGCACTCCCCTCTCCCTCTCAGGTAAGGCCCGTCCAAGCCCTCATGATGCACGAGAGAATTTGCCAGCAGCTGATCTGCACCAGTTGAAGACGAACCACAGGGGTGGCAGCCAGAGAGCAAGACTTGATTCTTCCCAAAATTAAAAGTCTGAGGTTCAACAAAATTTGGTGAGGGGAATGCTCTGTCTAGTCCCAGACTGTTTTGTGGTATGTACATGACACAAAGCCTGAGCGAGCGGGAGCCAAACCCAGGGGCAGCGCAGAGCTCGGTGCCTCTGCAATGAGCCCTGGAGCTCCTCACAGGGGCTCCTCTGCCCCTGGGGGACATCAGCACGAGGGAGGGACTGTCACACCAACCAGTGCTGCCACACAGGCTGCTCTGTCACTGCTTATGACTTAACACAACAAAAAAAGCTGCTCTTTCCACATATGAAGTATCAGAGAAAAAAAACCCAAAACCATTGAGAGTCAGGCATCTCACCTCTGCTGTGCAGGACCTAAAGAGAAGAGTTCCTACGACCATGGTACAGGTAGATGTAAAAAGAACATGCCAATTTAAAAAACAAATAAAATGTAAAATGAAATCAGGTTCATGTATTCAATTTTAAACTGTCTTCTTTCTCCTTAGTGCAGATAACTCAAGATGCAGTTTTACACGCCTGCAGGTTCACAGGCACAGCCCATGTCCCCGGGATCAGCCAAGGACTACACTGCCACTCAGGCCTTTGAAGTGTTGGAGCAACTGCACAGTGCAGTAATGTAAGCACAGCCACAGCAGCCTGGGCAGAGGGGCTCAGAGTCTGCCACAGCCCAACTTTTGGGATTCCCTTCTCCCCCATGAAAGCTTCTTTCCATCACAAACAGCCACAAAACAACCTTTTCTTCACCCTTCAGCAGGAATAAACCCATCAGCAAACTGGTTGTGGGAGGATGCTCTGGCACTTTCCCAGCACTGCAGGTCTTCACATGGACACCACTGCTGTGGAGAGACCACAGACTGCTTCCAGCCATACCTGGAGGAGGGAGCAGCAAAGATTTCTCCCAGATTTTCAGTTGATCCTGCTGTGTGCATCTGGGAACCCACGGCTGGGAGGGGGCAGCTGCCGGCTGAGGCAGCGCAGCCCCAGCACCAGGAGAGGGGCTCCAGGTGCATCCACCTTCTGTGTGAGAGGAGCAGCCTCTTCCCAGCGCCCTCAGTGGGCTGGAGGGGGATGTTATTGGGTTGAAGTCTGTGCTACTTCTTTGGTCAGGCAGAGCAAGAGTTTCAAGCAGCTCTCTGCTGCTCTCGGACAGATCTGCAGTGGGCAGAGGAAGCCCCCATGTGAGATGGGGCTGGCACTGCACTCTTGCACTTCAATTCATGCTGTTTTGGGTGATTTCCTAAAGATGCTTTCTCAGCCTCCAATGATGTAGAATTTGGCAGAATTGGTTTTTCTGGGAGGGCAGGGAAGCCACAAGACCAAAGACACGGGTACCATGGGGCCAGTGCCCTGGCTGCTGCTCTACCAGCATGGCTCTTACAGTCCTTGGTACTGTCAAAGGGAACTGTCAGGTTAAACCCACAGGCTTTCCTACAGCATGACAATACTGTGATGTACACACAGCAGTGTTTGTGTGGAGCACTTTAAGGTATCCTGAGAGGATATCTTTCTGCCAAATTAGTAACAGCATCTTCAGTCTTCACATAACCATTCTCTATACGTTTGTATGACACTAATACAGGCAGATCAAAGGGGCCAGCCTGCAAAATCAGAAGAAAAACAAACATGTATTGCAACTGTTACATTCCCAAACTCAAAAACCTTTTCCTGGGTTATTTTAAAAAAAAATTAAATTATATAGGAGAAGAAGAATGATTAGCCCATGATAAAAGTGCCAAATATCATTCACAACCAAGCAATCAGATGACAAATCGATTTTCACAATTGGCAAAATGCTGCATGAAGTCTAAAGTGGCATCTGCCTCGCTGTCTGTCCCCGGCAGCTCCCGCTCTGGGCTGGTCCAGCCGCCCCCCACACCAGTCTGCATCAGAATGCGGTGGTGGAGAGCACCACCTAATGTCGGTGGGGAAGGACTGGCTGCACGGGCCGGCTGCCAGATGCACTGGAGGCCTGGCAAGCCGGGCTGCTGCACCTGCCGTGCCCATAAACCTGATTTCTCCAGCAGCAGGCGCGGGCACAAAGGTGCGAGAGGTCCGTAGATAATCTGCAGGCTTATGTTTGCAGCAGACACCACACCTGACATCTCCACTAAAAGCAGAATTGTGAATTCAATTAGGCACTTTTTTTATTCTGCTACTGCCTTACTACCAAGTTTAAAATCAAGTCAACCCACAGGAGGATGCTCTGGGTGTGCGTACAGACACACGGACACCGAGACATGCCTCCGTCCCATGTGCCCACATACACAGATAAGTACATGTGTTTAGTTTCCATCTATGCAGATGAATTAAAACATACTTATTCTATCTGACAGAACAGCATGCACCCTAGAGAAAGGGATTTTGGTACAGTTCAGATGCAATACTGGAATCATTTTAACAACTGAGATTTCAATGCTTCACTGTAAATGTATCAGCATTAGCTTTTATAACCAGTGTTAGCACAATTCAGACTGCACTCTCAAATTAAACTTTCTGTAATATTAGACTGAAATAGCAGTTAGATTGAAAGATTTGTTTACATATTGCCAAATATTTGAAAGAATCTGTACAGATATGGGATTCTGAAGAAGCTGGATAGTACCACATCCCCAAATTAAAATGTATCCCAAGCATTGCATCTCCATTCCACAAGGACAGGTGCCCCACACCAAGAGTCAAAAGGATTACAAGAACCATGGTTTAATTGATTTGGAGGGGGTTACATTTGGTTAATTGATGCCCTTAAAACCATCCCAACTCCTCCGGACAGGGTACCTGTTACAACACATTAGACTCATCTGAGAATGTTCTTAAAAGAAGTGGTGTGACAGAAGGTCTGGCCGACAATGAATCAGGTGCCTTCCTGCTGCTCTGCAACAGCGAGGCAAAGAGACTTATAGCACACATGACCCTCAGCCTGCCTGGGGTCAAACAGTGCAAGACACACAATCCTTTTTACAGCTGAGTCACTTCATAAAGGATGGAGCAACACACGGTGATTAACACTGGCTCGGTTTTGCAGGGCAAGAGGCATGGAGGGTATTCAGAAACTGGCCCTGCTTCTCAAAATGTCTGGAGGTTTATGCTGCAGGTGCATTTGAGGGAGGAGGAAAACATCCCTGATCTCCACATAACTGGTATTTTTAAAACAGCAAGTAATGGTGGAGATGTGCAATGGAACCAAACACTAGGGACATGTAATCAAGGTGCTTTTCTGTGCATGGCCCCACCACTCCCATAGTCAGCAAGTCCAAGACTATCCCTCAATGTGAGGGCTGTGGCTTAATCACACAAAGAACAACGGCAGCATTAACAACTGGGATGGACTGGGCAAGGTAGGCACTGGGGAAGCTCCTCCTGGGTCAGACAAGCCTGAGGCACTTGACAACTCATCCAGAGGACAATCAACATCCATTCCACCTTGTCCCACTTGTATCCGGTCCACTAACACAAAACTACAGCAAGGAAGGAGAGTGTAACCAGCTTTGTCTGTGTCCACCTCACTTGGACATCCTGAGCACAACCAGCTCACCCACCTGAGGTGCAGCAAGAGACCCAAGGGGAAGAGACAGACGAAATATTTAAGCAAAAGATTTAAATTAAGGCAAAAGGCGGGGGAAAGCAAGGTTTTGCTGTGTGAGCAAATCTAAATGTGGGTTTTCAGGAGTTAGGCATTAAAAGGAAGAAAAAAGCAGTTGAGCAAGCAACACATTGTGACTCAGAAAGGAAATCACCTTATTCACTCCAAGAAAAGCTGTGATTGCTGGAAGTTTGAGAAAGCATGAAGATAGTGGATGTTCCTGAGGAAGGAAGGCGCTTCGTTACCTAGTTCACAACAGCACAAAAGACAGAAAATTGCAGTACAAGAAAGAGAAAGGCAGAAACCAAGGAAAACACAAATGCGCCTTGCAGTTAAAGAAACAAACAAAATCAAAACAAAATCAAAACAACCACCACACTTCCACACAGAAAACTTAATAAAGGCTGAGCAGAGCTGATGAGCTGTGTTATAGGACACTGGGGGTGAAACCCTATCCCCACTGGGGTCAAGGGCAAATGCCCATCAGCTTGGCCTGAAGTCCATCCTACCCTTCCAGAAGGGATCCTCGGCTGCCAAGTTGTGGTTCAGACCCCTAAACAATGTTCCTAATCCTGTTTTTCACTTAATGCTCCCCTTGGGTCTTTTTATTACAATATTAAGGTCGGAATTTTCAACAAAGGTCTTGATTTGAAATCCTCTACCTAGTCTTAGATGCCTTTACAAATCAGGTGACTGACTTTGGTGTCTGATGGCAGACACAGATATCCAGCTCCTTCAGGCATTTACAGTAAAGCTCTTACACAAAATGTACATTTAAATATGGCTCAGCCTGTGTTTAGTTTGGGATGCACATCTGGAGACTTTTCTAGACAACACCCAATTTGCTTTGCTAAGTGATTTCACAAGAGCCTTTGTTAAATGAATATAAAGCACTCTTGAAAGTAAGTATTGCAAGAGGGAATGATCTTTGGTCAGCAGCTGAAGGCAAAAATGGGTCACCTCCCAGGTGAGTTGAGCTGGGGCTCAGAAACCCCCAGGTCATCCTTCCAGGGCACTGTCCCCAAACTGTCCTATGTCTGCAGCTGAGAGCAACTCACTCCCAGCCTATTCAACAGGGGTGCCAAGCTAGAAACTATTAAATCATACTCAAGTGGAAGAAGTTACATAGATCCTCATAAAATACAACCATGGCTTTCTTACCATCTCTGTTGTTTTCAACTTTAATGACGCCCCTGGAAGTGTTCATGGCCAGGCTGGATGTGGCCCTGAGCAACCTGACCTAGTGAACTGCATCCCTGCCCATGGCAGGGGGCTGGAGCTGGATGATCTTTAAGGGGCCTTCCAGCCCACACCTTTCTGTGATTCTATCACCGATCCAGGGGTGGGGCTAATCTGGCTGTGAGTTGGCCAGGGGTGACCCCACATCATGTCCCTTCAGCTGTGCCCTACTGCAGCCTGGGGACATGTAAACCCGAGGTCAGGAGGCCAGGGCTGGCTGGAAACACAGCACATGCTGACCCAGGGCAGGACTCGCTGATGCTGCAGGGGAAGAGAGAGGCTGCAGGAGGGGAAGGCGCGGGGGGGGTCAGCAGGGGCTGCCCAGGGGATGGGGCTGCACCCCTGGGACGTTCAGCACCTCTGGGCAAGCAGAGACAAAGGCAGGGGGCTCAGCACAGCGAGTTGTGAGCCTGGCAGTGCTGGCCTTCCCCACTTGCAGGAGCAATGAAGAAAACTTTCAAGAGGTTTCCACTTCCAAAGGGAGCCCTCCTTCCCCAGCAGGGAAGGAAAGCTGTTCAGAAACCAGACACCTTTCAGGGACAGTGAACACCATGGTCTGAGCCCTCGGTTATGTATGGAGGATGGGCAGATGTGACAGGACCTGACCCTGCTCCCACTGCACCAGCACCTGAGGACACACCCAGGGGAGCATCCTGCTTGTGTTTTTCTGACATAAAAATGAGCAAGTTTTTTCAGGACAAGATATGGTGTGTTTGATGGGTCAGTTCAGGCTGGACAGGGCTTACACATTTCTCTAGGAGACAGAACATTCCCACCCAGGGAAGGCAACTAAGGAAAGGCACAGGTTGAGTCTCTCCCCGCTACAGATCTAGGCAGTATTTTTAGAATAACTTCTTGACGTTTTTGGCATGTGAAAGAGCAAGACAAGACTCAAGAAAGCCTCCCTTGAGATGTGAGTGGTACATGGTATTGTTACAGGTTCATCTGGTGCCTAAGGGTAAGAAAGGTCTTCCTAAAAATACAGTGGGATGCATCATCTTGTTCCTTACCTGATGATTTTTCTCTTTTATATTTTTTAAAACTATTAGAAGAATTTCTGGGAAAAGGCTGATAAAGATCAGGAGAATTATTGCCAGCCATGTGGAAACAGAAGTCAGCATATGAGCAAATACAAAATACATTCTTTGCTGCTTCAAGAAAGGCCTGAAAAAGAAAGGATACAAATAAATTCTGGTTAACATGGATTTTCCAAGGTTAGAATCAAAGGAGACTTCATGTCAAGCTGTCAGCAGTTATGCCTCCCTTTCAGATGGAGATGGGTACAGCACAGAAACACACTGTCCATCCTTCTCCCAATCCATCTCCTGCCTCTGACTGCACTTCAGAAATGTCACCATCCATTTTGAATCTCCACATCTGTTACTTTTCAGGGTGGGAAGAGGATTGAATTTAGCTACCATCACTGAAAGATAAGTTATTCACCTCATCAAAAACCAGGTAATTTTATTTCAGCTTCAGGCTTTGCTATGGCTTCTAGTTTGGGTTTGATAGTGGAAATCCAGAGTCTCACAATCACAACAGGTTATTTGCTCCTTCCTCCCCCTTCCTTGATGAGGAAGGGCAACCAACAGCTGTTTGTGAAAAACACCATCAATAACTGATGACAAGGATCCCAAAGCAGTTTTTGCTTAGTGTTAAGTCAAAAATATTGAGCTATGCAAGTTAAACAGCAGAAGGAGTTTTCAGTAGAAAACTCACACATTTCAGCACAGAGTTGTGGCTAGACTGCAGATCTGGATCTGTGGGTCAGCAAGAGTTAACTGAAGAGTTAAAGCTTGTGATGCCCAAATAAAAGATTTAAATCTGTTTACATCCTTACTAGCAGGTTACTGGATCAGGGATCCAGCCAATAGCCCATGGGAAAGCAAAGGTGTAAAATGGGAGATGCTGTCAACTGTGAATGTCAACTGAGCACTTACTGCAGCACAGGAAATACACAGCTGGTAATGCTGGTAAGGTACTAATGCTCACCTGCCTTTGCAGCACATTGAACCTAAAATACTGGTTGCACTCAAATCAATGACAATTTCTTCTACTCAGATCCATGATTTCAACACCAGGACCTGTGCTTTCTCCTGTTTATTTTTCCCTCTTAAGCTGTCCCAGAGGGCCACGTCCTCTTGCTCTGCATCTGCCTCATCTGTTCCTTCCTTCTGTTTCACTGGGTGAAATCCACCATGAATTCTTCCCCTCTCACCCACATGCACAAACAGACCCTAAAAGGTTTTTACTCTAGAACCTCCCAATAAAGACAAGAGCCTCAGCACCACAAACGACCCAGCGGGCAGAAAAGCAAACACCCCCTGCCAAAGCTGAGCACCTGGATGGCACCCAGGGCATTCTCTCTCTCAGGCTATTCCCTCTGGTGGGCTGAGACCTCCTCAAACACATCTCATCATGCAACAGCCCTCTTCCAGTACTGGCTTTTGGTGGGTGTTGGATGGAGGCATCCCTTCCTCACTGAGCAGAGAAGGAGCAGGGTTGCACATCCCTTGCCACCTGCAAATCTCAGGATACCCCAAATGAGGGGATGCTGCAGCCATGTGCCCTGCACAGCCAGCACTGGGCATTCCCCTAAGAAAGACCATGGAAAGAAGAAAAGATACTTGCCAAATGACTCCTCCCCAAAAGAATGAGAAAAACACATAGAAAGCAAGGGAGCCCCAAATCACAAAGTGGTTCATCCACGTCCAGAATCGGGTGTCTAACGCTAGCTGTGGGAATAAAAAGAGAGAGAAGAAAGGCTTTAGATGCAGGGTGTATTGGGATTGTATTTATATGAAATTTCAGACTGGTTTCACACTAAGGTTGAAGGTTCTCCAAACAGCTACCTCTGTGCATATGGGCACCAGGAAAAACATTTTCAATATCCACAGTCTGGCACAATGTTAGCAGGGAAACAGTGACATTCTAATTGTAACTGACACTTTTTAATGGAACAAATTTGATGCAACCCTTGATGCTACAGGAAAGAAATGTCTAAAGGTTACAGGGACTGTAATTGCCTCTTGTCACCACCTGCTGTCCTGAACCAAACATAAAAGACCTTTTGTAAGGTCTTATGCAAACAGTTTGTTCTGGAAAGCTCCATGAAACAAAATAGATTTGCTATTGTTATTTAACACACGTGCTTTTGTGATCACTCTGGCACTCAGCCTTGTCTGCAACAAGGTGAACAAATCCAAATTCTCTATTGCTCCGCTCCTCTTGCTGGAACTGAACATCGAAGGGTGAAAGCAGGGGGAAAAGTCAACCATAACCAACTGGAGTCCTCAAAAGAGGGGAAAAAAATAGAAAAATAATTTAAATGGAAGATAAACGCTTAAAGACCACAGACTGCACAAAGGAAAGTAAGCAGGTTCTGCCTCTATGGAAGAAGATTTAAGTGTGGTAGAAAACACTCAGACATTTCACCTTCCACACATTCATTACACAGTTTTACAGAGCACACACGGGCCTTGGAAAACACCTGCCATGAGTGACTGAGGAAGGAAGGGAGATGCTGACCTTGAGAGTGACGGTGAACACCAGCACGGTGAAAACAATGGTCCCGAAGGTCCAGTTTCCAAACACCTGTAAAACACACACCATTGCCACAGGCGCCTCGGCCCTGCCCCGTGGAGGCACAGAAACAACGATGGGGACGGGGTGCAAGCAGGGAGGGCTGGGAGGGAGCGACTGCTACGGGAGATCGACACTCGAGAGGCTCCAGGCACCCGCACGACTCGCCGCCCGCTACGCCACCCTGAGCCATGCAGTGCCACACACACGGGTGACCAGAGCTGGGACAGTGACAGCTACAACCTCCTACTAACAGCAATGTCGATTGAGGATACAAGTCATTGCACCACCTGCATTTCAGGATTTCTTGGCAATTTACTCAGTTTCTGCTTTCTCGCCACACTCATCATCATGTCTTTGCAGTCCCCTCTGCAGAATGCACCAGTGGGTACTGTTCATCTGGTTTGGTTTGTGGGTACTAGTGACTACGCACACAAAGAAAAGCAGATACTGTATATAAATCCAAATGATGGCAATGAATGGGAGGGATGCTTACCAAAGGCTGTCAAGATCTGAACGCATACATTAAAACAGAAAGTGAAATGTAAAAGTTTTCAAAAAATGCAAAAAAATTAAATTCAATAGGAGTGAAAAAGGAGTCAATCAAACATACATGGATATTATGAACAATTGCTGGTAGCAGTTCTTACAGGCATAAGTGTTTACAGAACAGGACATAACCACAGATCCTATTGTAGTGCCACATAGACTTGACCCCTCAAGGCATCTGCAGAACATACCAGGGCTTCATGTTTCATTCAAGTATGACCAGAATGGCTATAAATACAGAAGAGTACTGATTTGACAATACAGGGGCTTGACTGGGGCCACATATCCTGGCAGTGATGCAATGTATGAATATACATACATAAATTTCATCAGCTTTTCTCCAAGTGTTAGCTGCTAAAAAAGGTTTAGGTATTTTCAAGGGTCACAAGTGATGGCGTAAAGAAGTTTCCCATCAGTCAAGATCTAATAACACGCTGCACATTACCCTGGGGAAAGGGTCCTGAAACAGCTCAGGCCACTACACGTGGCAGCCACCCTGCACTAATGCTTTGCACTCTGCACTCAGTTAACCAGCAAAATTAGAAAAAATAAGAAAAAATAAGAAAAAAGGAAAAAGAAAAAACCTCCAACTTTTTTCCTCCTCTTTCTGTACAAGTTAACCCAAGCAGCTCCCACACCTCGCTCATGTGGCGGTGCAAGTGCTCGTCCCCACAGCAGAGGCATGAGCAAGCAGACAGCACGGACAACATCCTGCTCGCTCCAGCAGCTGGGGACTTGTGCTGGCTCCAAAACAGGAGCAAAAGGCCAGCACCAGCCTTCCCCCAGGGCAAAGGGAGATGGGAGGCTGAAATCACAGCGCAGAGCATGCACAGCACACAAGCAGCCCTGCACCATGTCTGCGCTAATGAGCAGCATCTCATCAAGGTGGGCTAATTCAGCTGCTCACAACCAGCCAAGCACGTGCCAAATTTCTGGCTGTCCCTGGTGGGAAGGACAGACACTGCTCCTGCCCTGGGCCAATGCCTGGGATCACACAGAAGAGGGGACGAGCGCTGTGCAAAGCTCACTGGGTTGGAATAGAGCTGTGTGTAAGACTAGTCATTTTACCTAGTGAGTGTAACCAGCTCTGCCCTGTTTCCATGGTGATCTGGAAAACGTTTTATTTCAAGCATTTGCTGCAGAATCACACCATAAGCAAGGCTACACTGTCGGACAAGACTCGAGACACACTGCACAGATTAAGCGCGTAGATATTCCCTGCCAGGCATATCAGAGGCAGTGCACAAAACAAACACTCATCTTCCTTTTTTTGGTGGCGTTACCTTTCCGTTATCTTCCAACGACGAGTTTTGAAAAAGAAAATAAACCCCAAAGAAAAACACGAGTCCTTCAAAGGCGCCCAGAAAGGTCCAGTATAGGAACGGCCTCCACTGCAGCATTGCATTATCCGACACCTTCCTGCCAAGAGATGGAGTAACAAGACCATCACCACCACGTTTAGGATGCGCTGCAAAGCTCCTCACAGGCACAGGATCAGGGGGCTTTGGAGCAAGCCCTTGCTGTAGGAGGCAGGAGGGAAACCACAAAAATACCTGCCAGTGTTCAGGACATAAAGAACACTTCTCATATGCAGCTGCTGATCATAAGAAATCACAAGAGGTTCAGCATATGAATTGCTTTGTCCTTCTCCTTTAGGTAACTTGGATGAAAAAGCACAAAGTGAACCAAGGCAACGCTGTCCTGAGCCTCTCCTGAACCCCTGCACTGCCCATGGTATCTGACACTATCTGCTTAATTTTAAAAGCAGGGTAGGGCTAAAGAACAGCTGTCTGGGATGCAGGAAATCCATGGTGTGCTTCCCTCTTTTTGTTGAATGCACAAAGTCCTTTTTTGAGAAAAGCTCTGCAAGTCCTGTTCCCTCAAGTGGTGTTTTTCTGCACAGGCTGAAAATAACCTCCTGAATTGTATGGTGGGTGTTTTTATCACAGGGGTTGTAGCAGGAGGCTCTTGGCTGAATTCAGGATGAGATCTGGCACAGAGGCAGCAGCACCAAATGGATGGGCTATGAGCAAAGCTCTGCAGGGACCACACACAGGGCCTGGGGAGTGCAGGGTGGCTATCAGGGCAGGAGGGAGTTAAAGACAGTTCCCTGCATCATTATCTTTCCAGATTACTTTCTTTAAAATCCCTATCTTTTTCACATTATTCTCCTTAACTCCTAAAGCAGTACATCCATTTTCAGCAAGATGCACTTTGCAAACCTGCATGGTGCCGGGCTCCTGTAATTGCAGTTTCTAAAACAAGACCCTATTGAATCCTACGCACAACGATGCCGTGACCACGCTCTAACGTATCACAGTTTGGGTCTGAGAAAAGAGCAAGGATAAACCAGACTGGAAGTGTGGGTTATCGCAAGGAGAGAAAATACAAGCAGCTTCCTCCCTGCGAGCTCTGTTTAGCATTCCCATTTCTGTCCTGCAGTGCTCATGGTAAACAGGCTTTTTCCAGACTCAGGATCTGCACTGCAGCAGCTCAGCACTTCCTCCAGCAGCAGCGCAGCGGGCGCTCTGCATCCAGCAGCACATGCACAGTCACGAATATTCAAACTAAGGCTGTTTCCCCCCAACAGACAGACCCCAGAGATCAGAGAGCCCACCAGGGGAAGGCACAGGGGCCTGCTGTTATTGCTCTCTGTCGCACAATACTCAATTACCAAGCTATTTAAAAACACAGATGGTGGCATTTTACCATACGAGGGAAGGAACAGAGAACTCTAATCAGTCATGGCTCTGAGTGTTCACTTCAAAACCACCCAAGCCCCTTCCCAGCCTTACAGCTCTTGTTGCATTCACTGCTTCTTCTACACCTAAGGCAACTTCCACACAATATTTTGGGCACCTGGTAATTCCCTTTTCTCTCTCTGCACAGACATCACTCTTGGCTCGAGCACAGCTGTGCCACACATGGCTCCTCCACTGGTGAGGAGCATCACACCACAGTGACAGGGCTTGCACAGGGCACTGGCCAAAGCAGCCCTGATGTGGTTTTTCCCACAGGGCTGAACTCACTGCCAGGCTGGGGAATTAGCAACAGGGACACATGGAGAGGGGTTTTCTCCAAAAAACCATCTTCCTTAGTCTTTGCTGAAGGGCTGCCCCAAGCGCATGTGTGGGCAGGGCTGGGAGGAAGATGGAAAGCATCTCTGTTTCTGGGCAAGATTGGAGCCTCTCCCCGCTGCAACCAAGGAGAGAAGACAATAAGCAAAGCAGAGAGAGACAGTGTAAGCTGTCCTTTCCCTGGGCAACATGGCCAACAACTGAGCACGTGGATCAATGAGCAGAGCTCCCTGGGTTCTGATAAGGGGACCTGGCCGGTGGAGGGGAAGCCTGGGGGACCATATCCATTTAGACAAGCTGAGAAACTACCTGCCTGAGCTGGGATTCAGAAACATTCATCTTTCTGAAAAAGAATGGATCCTTTTTCCTCCTGAAAGCTACATCTCCCCGCCATGCGTTATACGCTCTATCACGTGCTTGGCTCGCACTGCCTGGCTCAAAGGAAACATGAATGAATGGTCTGGCCACACTCACAGCTCGATTTTTCTTACAGATGAAGAATTCCACCTACAGTTTACTCTTTTATAGAGATACAGCAGTGCAATTTGCTAGACCAGATACTGTCAGAGAGCATAAACAAGTAGCAATAGGCAGTAACAAGGCTGCTCAGCTTGAGTGCAGAAACAGCTGAGCCACGAGGGACAGAATGGCTTTTTCTGCAGTACGTGGTGATCCCACCACTGACACAGGACAAGGACACCTGCTTATACTCCTGCACCAAGAAAACTCAAACCATGGCTAACAGAGCTGTGCAGAGCCTTACCCAGACCACGTACTTACATGTACAGCTGAGGATCCGAGGTCAGCGTGTCGATGCTGATGTGCTGCTCCAGGAGGCTGTAAGCCAGGATAGGGAGCGATGTGAAGCAGATGTTGTACATGGTCAGATAAGCAGCATCATACAGTGGCTTAGAAGAGGAAGAAAGAGTTAAATGAGACAGACAGAAAAAAGCCTCTTTAAAAGCCTCTCCACAAACTTCCAGCCCTTGTCTCCTACATACCCTACAGGTTCACCCCTTTGTCACCCAGCACAGCTTCACTGGGTAGGAGCTGTGCTCCGTGCGATGCAAGGGGGAACAAGGCACCCACAGGCTGTGTGGCCAGGAACCTGCTCCCACTGACAGGATGCTTTGTAACTGGCTGGTCTCATCTCCAGCTTATCCTCCAGAAAAACATAACCAAACAGCCCTTATCAGAGCTTTCCTGTTGCTGCTCTTGTGCTGCTGCTTCTATTAATACACTTGATGCCACCTGCGGCTCTCTAAAGACTAGACTGTTTTAGAGGAACTACAGCTTCTTTTTTTTTTTTTAAAAAGGAAAAGGCAAGTGTTTCTGCCAAAACAAGCAGAGAATTATCTCTCATCATTTACTCTTCCTGTTACTTTTGAGCCCATATAGACACAAAAGCCCTTTAAAGTGACACAAAAGCCAAAGCTCTTGTCTCCAGGCACACGAACCCACTCACCACATGGATCTGTCCCTCTGATGCTTACTTGGACTAACCAAAGCTCTGATGACACTCATTGTGTGTCTTTTTTTAAAGCTGCCATAAAAGAATGAACTGTTCTTCCTCCTGAGTGACATTTTTAATGCAGTAAAATGCAGCAGAGGAGACAAGATCAGGCAACCTTTCAAAACTTGTTCTCTTAAGAGAAGCACAAGTAGCAAAATCAGGTGCTGACAAACCAGCTAAATCCTTCTCTCATTACTTCAGGAAGGCATCCACCTGTGTTTACGGCTGGTGGATGGGAAAGCAAGCAGATTGCTTTCTTTTCAGTTATGGTCTCAGAGTATTATGTTCCAGATACAGTGCTGAGCAACCAGGTCAGTTCCTACTGTCCTCTAGAGCAAGGTGGTGAAGGGACAGGATGCCAAAAGCCAAGTCTCTGCTAGGAAGCCTCATTATGCCATTTGCTTTTTATCTTGCCTTTATAGACAAATTACTGGAAGTTACCTGCTGTGAGAATCCACAAAAGAACTGGTATAAAAACTGTGGTAAAATGAAGCAAAGGTTCTAGGAAAACAAAAGACAAATGGTCAGTAGGGAAGCACCTGTCTTCTCAGTCTAAATCTAAGCAGTTTTTCCTGTTATCAGACATTAGTGGCTGACATTACAACATCAAACAAGGTAGGGCACTTGTTCAATCAAGCACAGAACCAATCCAGTGCACAGTTAATATCTGCAGAAGACACAAGAATGCTCACATTCCCCTGTAAGCACTGTTTTCAATGGACAGACACATGGCACACACAACCTGCCCTAGGGGAGGAAAACAGAACTACAGAATATCCCACACGTTTTTTCTCCCGTTTATTATTTTATTCTACTGCCAAAGAAATGCATAGCGTAAACAAAGAAATCAGCTGCACACTGCCCCTTACCTTATAGAAGAAATACTGTACAAGGTGTGCTATTCTCACATAATACAAATGCCCATGTGCTAGTAGCAGTTTCCTTAAATGCTTAAACTTTGGCACAGCATAGTCGCTGTTTCTGGAGGCCTGGCGTCCTTCTTTGCCTTTTATCCCTGCAGACAGAAGCATGGCAAGGGTTTAATCCCGAGGGGCTGCAATGTGGATGCTGCCCACTGGGTTTGCTCACATCACTCAGTGTCTCAAGGCGTGACAAAGGCCGAGTTTCCCTCCTGAGTGCCCCAGGAGACCAAACACTAATACACTCAGCGTGGTTCTGGCTCCACAACACTCAGAGCTGCCTCTGGACTTTTCAAGTTATATTTAGGCTGCTCTGTGATTTCCTGTGTAAGAGTGTAGAGAAGGGTAGCTAGGCAAACCTGATGAAAGATAAGAAATTGGTTCCCCGTGGGCTGGCCTGCATCTCACACAGCTTAGTTATTCCACTGCAGCTGCTCAGCCTCCTGAGACATCCCCACAGAGCTGTTTTGTTCACTCAAAAGCCACATCCAAATGAACTGCACTGGATTCCCTTCATTAGAGGGCACCATGGCATTTCCAACAGCCCCAAATGAAGAACGTGCCCTTTCTCTTCCACTGACCCTTCTCTAGTGGCATTACAGAAGTCTCCCATATTTCTGACACCAATCTGCAGACAGGAGCTTCCAGCCTGCTGTCAGTCACATGGACAGTGGAGACACAATGCACCTGGGCATCAGCCCCAGGAAACACACATGGGTCCCCGTGCTGGGCTACTAGGACCAGTCAGCACTGAAGTCTGACACTTCCACCACACTGCCCTTGCAACAACTGCCACTAATCACCCATCTGTTTGCTGCTTGTGCCCCTTTTTTCCTGAGCCCCAAAGCAATCCTTACCACCACAAATGTGGTCAGAGAGTTTTTGAAAATAACCTGCAGAGTATCACTGACAGAGAGAATGGTACTATCACAGGTGAGCAGTATATGATGGTCTCATCTCCCTCTCTTTTACAATGGGGATGGTGGATGGTAAAACATGGGCACAGATTGCCCAGAGAGGCTGTGGATGCCCCATTTCTGGGAATATTCAAGGTCACGTTGGGCAGGGCCCTGAGGAACTCAATATGGCTGAAGATCTCCCTGCTCATTACAGGCATTGGACCCTTTAAAGACCCCTTCCAACCCAAGCTATTCCATGATTCTATGATCTCAAGCATTAATCTGAAGCTAAACTCTGCCTCCAAAGAAAGCAAGAGCAGACCTCCCCCATTTTTCAGTGGGATTGGTTTAGCTGTGTGCAGTCAGAAACACCGACTGCGCCGCAGCAATGAGCCCCAGCCAGAGAGCAGACAGGTCTGGGGTGTGAGATGGGTGTTTCAGGGACTCTTACCTATTCCCACATGCGCTTCCAAAATCATACTGACATCATTTGCACCATCCCCTATGGACAGGGTTATCGGGCTTCCTTTTGTGTTCTTCACCATTCGCACAATCTAAAAGATTTAAAAAAAGGACAGCAGCAGAACCCAAAATTCAGTTAAAAAGCCTCCAGAGACCTTGCCACTGCTCCCCCCAGGACAAGTAATCAGGTTTTTTACAGCAACAATATAACGCCTGGAGAGTTCAGGTTAATAAAAGCCCTTGTCACTTGCTTTGCAGTCACAACCAGAGCAAAAGCCCAATCCAGCTGTGCAGGGCTGAAGGACAGTATTTAAAAACAAACCCCAGCAACAACATCCTGCTCTTCCCTTCTGCCAGACCCTGTTCTCCCAAAGGTGGGCTCTCTCTGCAGGCATCTCAGGGTGCAGAAACACATCACTTATCAGGCTGGGACATCATCTGCTGGAGTGAGGAAGTCAGACTCCACTTGACAAATTTGGAAGGAAAGAAAAAAAGAGCAAACTGGGAAGTTTTGTTTATTTCTAATTGGCCTGGGTTTACAGCTTCCTGCCAGCATATTAAACAAAGGGTTTGCATTCAGATTTGAAAGAATGGTGTGCTTTCATCATGCTCTGAAGCTCAGACGAGGCTTACGCATTGCCTGGAGAAGTCCTGGTTGATTAAGATGATCAGGTCAAGTCCCAGCTGATGAATTCAGTGTGCGTCACATCAGCCAGTGACGTGCTTCAGCCAGTTAGAGGTAAATACCTGTGCTTTCTGCAACGGAGCCATCCGGCAGCAAAGGACTGCAGTGCACTTCAAGCAGATTTGTAGGAATATGCTTTTATAATTGCTAGAGCCAGAGTCCTGAGAAGGGTTGAGTATCAGCGACAGCGTCGAGCCATCTATAATCAGTCCATACTCTTGACTCAACGTCCAGCTTCTGGGGCACAACAAGGAACACATTTGAAACGTAATCAGACTAAGAAGTCAACCTAGCTGCTTGTAACACCTTAGCAAAAAAACCCCTCGTTTTGGGTTAATCGTCTTCCCATCCTTTTTTTGGGGCTTAGTAATTTTAAAAAGCTTGGATTTAACACGTGCCCTTCACTAAAGGAACAGCGCAATTAAGTTCAAAGCCAACTGCTACCAGAGATGATGAGCGAAGCAAAGAACTGGTCACAGCGCCTGCAAGGAACCAGTCCCCAGGGCCACAGCATGGTCCTATTTCTCTACCAAATTTGCACCTGAAATGCCCATGACTGGGTCCTCTGGCTCACTCACCTCTTCAGGCCTCCCCGGTTTTTGGGAACATCCTGAATCAGCTTTTTGTGGTACTCCAGCAGCAGCTCATGGAGCCGATCCTCCTTCCTTTCGCTCTCGCCCACCGTTCTCGCTGTCAGCTCCAGCAGCTCTGTGCTGGTCTGGAAGAGCCTGCAGGCATAGCAGGTGGATTTGGCAGTTTCCATCTTGTCTCCTGTCAGCACCCAGACCTTCATGCCAGCTGCGTGCAGGGCTTCGATCGTCTCTGCCAGCTGCTCCTGCAGCCTGAAAGCAGAAGCAAAGCATCACTTTGCAGGTCGGCCCACACCTAACCCACGGAACCCCGATTCTGCAGGTAGGAGACACCAGCTCAAGAGAAGTTAATTGTCTTTTCCTGTGCTGGGGAGACCACTGCCACAGGAATAAGGATTACAAGTCAGCAATGCCAAATTTTTATTTGCAGGCAAAAAGAGAAATCACTGCTTTATACTTTTGACTCTTAGGCCTCACAGTAAGAGTTTCATTTACACTTGCAGTTACTATAACTGAACGTGGAATTGAATTTGTTTTGATGTGCAAATTAATGCCGTGTGCTTAATTCACTCTCTAGAAGTGCAAGTATTTCTGCAGTTTCATTAATAAATCCCAATTCCTACTACACCAGCCAGTTTAAGCAACTAGGGCACTGTGAAATGGGTTGTGCCATGGTGTAATTAATTGCCCTGGACACTGCCAGCATCTGCCTGGCTGTTCAGTTCCACCATGGCGAGTCAGGGCCACAGGGCCACATCACAGAGAAACCACAGGTAGCACAGTGCTGCTGGTGGAGCCACCTCTTTACCTGTCTTCTACAGCAGTAGCCCCGATCAGGTGCATGTCTGCTTCTGTGTCATCAAAAACCTTGGCCATCTTCTCCTCCCTGTCCTGCAGAGCCATCTTGGCTTCGTTGAGCTGTCTGTCAATTTTGTCATACTCCTTTTGAGTTAGTTCTTTGAAGGCCACACAGAGCGTTCGGTAGCCATCCTGGTGGTGGGACAGAAAGAAAATAAAGTGGACAAATGCCCTAAATCCAGATTTTTTACAGCTCCTCACTTTAGGGTTAGTGCTTTTGTCTACCATCAGTGCTTCTGTCAGTACTGACCCTGAGGGCAAGGACAATTTGTTGGCTTGTGTCAAAAGAGCAACTTTCTGTGTTTATACAGCAACTTCTTCCCACCAGAGTAATCATGGTTCTGCTTATTATGTGCAGGTAATATGGCAGAAAGAAACTAAGACAGGACCAGGGCTGAGAGCATGCAGCCAGCAGGGAGAGCAGGGACTGGGTGCCACCACAGCTGGGACCAGGCTGCTGTTGTTACTTCTATTTTTAACTTGCCTGGGAGATGCTTGGACACAAGTGTGATGGAGACCATGTAAGTATATCAAATAAAGGTGGAAGCCAACAAAACAGAAAAGGAAAGAAGCCTGGTATCAAAACAATGTGAAGTGACACTCACATTTTCAACACTTCCCTCCCAAGCAAGGTCACATCCCTATTTTAGGAATAAGGCTTTCCTGACCCCAGGAGCCAGCCAAATGCCATCCATGTGCTCACCATAGCATTGCGGTCCACATGGACTTTTGTTTGTTGAATTTCTTCTTGCTGCACCCTTGGAAAAATAGAGGAGTCTGCTCCTTTACAGAAGAGAAGCAACTTTCCTAAAAGCAAATTATAAATAGTTTATAGCAGTCACAAGCTGCAGAGAGACTTAACAAGACTTAACAACGCCAATAGCAAGCAAGTGATGCAGAGGGAGGAAATCTGGCAGGACTAAAGAGGGAACTGCTAGAAGCCCAACTGCCTACCAAAAATGGCCTTTCACCATTCATCCTGTGAAAAACCTTTGTCTGACCTGGCTGAGACTTTAGGTGTCCCTACCTGCCTCTGAGCAAGTTTTCTGCAACAGGCTGGACATTGTTTCCTACCTGAAAGCCTTGGCAACCTCTCCAGGGAGGGTAAAACCAGCATCCCAAACCTTACAGGACTGGTACTTGAGAAGGATGGTGACCTCTGAATTTTTCTGTTATTCCCATGAAACCCCATCCCACCCAGGGGACAGTCTCACATGTCTTGCCCTGTACTTGTTCCAGCCTGGAACAAGGCAGGCAGGGAGCTCCCTGTGGGTCATTGTTCTCATCCCCTGATCTGCTGTTGGTGCCAAGCAGCTGCTACAAAGGAAAATTAACTCTGTGGAAACCAGGGCCAGTGCAGGATTTAGTTAGACCAGCTTAGAAAACCTAACAGCTCAGCTTCTCTGGGTCTAGGGATAAGGGGGATGTGTTTTATAGCTGTGCACACAGGTATGAGAGTCCACAAGTGCACTTTGACTCTACCTGTGGTGGTTCTCACAATGACACTCATACGGCGCCGGACGGGGTCAAAGTTCAACACGTGGAGAAGTTGGTACCTTTAAAAAAGGAGAAAAAAAGCTTTGACTCAGTGAAGGAAAAATAGAAAAATAACTATTTGAGACAGAAAATCACTAACAATGAGCTCCAGAAATCAATACACCCTACAAGAGGCATCACCCACGGGGGAATTAATTTTACAGCTACTGCACAAGAAAATGGAGGAAAAAACCCAAATTCCAGTAGTCCTGTGGTGATCTGAGCATGATAGTGAGAGTGCAGGTGCCCACCAGTGTCCCACCCCCCCCAGCTGGGCAGGGGCTCAGCAGGGAATGGGGCACCACGTGCCACAAGCAGTAACACTGAGTCTTCCATTTAAATAAGAAGTTTCTTCATGAGGGAAGTAAGAAGTGAAACCTGCTTGTGAGGGCAAGCTTTCAGGGAGTGCTGGGACTAAGTCAGTGACTCCCAGATGTCCACCAAGCTGTGAGCACAGGGTAAAATCCAACTATTTTCAGCTTGGGGGGGGGGGAAGGTTACAGGGAATGGAACTGTATCATGAGTTTAGGCTTACAGTGTCCTGCTGTGAGCCCCAGCCACGGCCCATAAGGTCAGCAGCCACCCCATGAATCCCAGGAGCCACCTGCACAGCCTGGCACAGATGAAGGACACATACAAAGGACTGCAGCCTCTTGAGGGACCTGAATTTAGACATCAGTAAACCACCCGTGGACTTTTGCAAGTGAGCCTTTTTGCCTACACCTTGATGTGCTGTGCTCTGTGAAGGGAACAAGGATTTTGGGGCAGGTCAGCACTGTCTGACAGCCCTCAAGGAACAGCTTTGACCTTGCCAGGTTGACCAAACTCGATTAAGCTGGGTGGGAGTGGTGCAGAAGAGCAGCCCTGTTCCTCAGCAGTCCCAGCAGCACTTACAGCTCAGTTTCATTCTTTTGGTTTCGTATTTTCATGAAATCATTTTCAAGTCCTAGAAAAGTGAAACCATACCTGTCAATAAACAAAAGGACAGAACAACATTGAAAAAACCCATTGGCACATATTATACATAACAATGTTCTTGTTTCACCTTCTGCACTGCAGAGGAGAGCAAAGAAGTCAGTGAGCCCGAGCTAAGGAGCACGGCTGGATGTTTGCTTGCTCCATGCAGAGCCTGCTATGATGTTCTGGCACCGCTCCCATCCCCTGGAGAGCTTGGGCACTGGAGCACACAGACACTGAGAGCCTCTGGACATGGTCCACTGGGTCTCTGGGAGGTTTACAAGCCATGAGCAAGTGTACACAGCTGCAACAGACTCCATTTAAAACCTAGGGGCTGGCAAGAGCATAGAATCACTGAATGGCTTGGGCTGGAGAGTATCTTACAGATCACCTAGTCCCAAACTCTTCTCCCTAGTCCTGGCAGGGACACCTTTCACTAGACCAGGTTGCTCAAAGCCCCACCCAGCCTGGCCTCGAGCATCTCCGGCAGGACTCAAATGTGGGGTTGACAAAAGTAACCATCCTATTATTTTGCCACTGCATGGCAAGGAAACAATTTCACTGCAATATGCACATGGTAACTGGTCTCAGTTTCTAGGGGATTAAAGCAAAGGCCACATGGGCTCCAGCAAAGAAGCCTCTGCCACACCTGGGCACTACAGCACCTTGGGGCTACTCTCAGTGAATGCAAACCACAGCCTCCCAGGAAGCTGCTCAGGGAAGATCCTTTACAGAGCATCCCTTTAACAGAGAGCTCATTTAAACCCCCAGGCTCATGTGGCTTCACAGGGCTGCAGGTCAGGTTCAGCACTGGTACCACAACCTGCTTCCTAGAGAGACCATGGAAAGGGATCTATCACCTTCAGATCACCCTCACCTCCCTCCTTCCCACCAGAGGGAGGGAATCAAAACCCCAACATCTTCACATTCTTACTTTTCTGCGCCTTTCACCAAAGCGATTTCATCTGGGGAAGAGGAGATATAGGTGCATTTGCGCTCTGGATGCGCCATCAGCCCATCCACCTGGTCTGCCTCCTTGATCTGAACCGTGTGGCACAGGCAGAGTGCCCGCAGGAACAGCTCCTCACGGCTCTGGGCAGGAGGGAGGGAGGGCTCGTTACCAGCTGAATGCCACCGCCCAGCCAGGAGCTGGCCACAAAACCCTCACAGCCACCAACACGCACATTTCTTACCTTTTCAGCTTTGCCATAGTATTTTAGGGGTCCATCAGTCTGGGAGAAGCCATCCACCTCCGAAATGCAGTCTTTGTACTTGTGCCCGTCGATGCAGCACTCGATGAACTCCATGCTGTTCTCCGTCAGAGTCCCGGTTTTGTCCGTGAACACGTACTCCACCTGCAAGCACCAGGCACTGCCTTGCTGCACCCCCAACCCCAAGGGACAGGGAAGGAACCCCCAAAAACAGAGGCTGGGGCATTTTAGTGCATCTGTGCCAATGCTGGAGAATACCTGGCTGCTATCCTAACATGACCCTGCAAAAAAGATGCAGGTGCCCCACTACATCACTGTGCAGTTCTGCTACTTTGCTCCTTGGAGCAGCTCCTCTGCTTTTCAGCCTGTTGCATAGGTGGCAGGAGGCAGCTTCTGAAGACTTAAAATCTGTATCCAGGCTCTTCACTTTCCCCTCATCCTCCCTCTTGGGTCCTTTCCTATAGCCCTAGTGCTTATAGAACTGCTGCTGCAGGTCTGCTGCCTCCTTTGGGGAATTTTCATCTTGCTGCTGTATTTCCATTAGCTAATTGCTACTCCAAGTATATTTTTATTACTGTTTTTAAAGCAAAATCAAAAGCAAGAGGCACTACACCCAGTATAGATCAGAAAGGGAAGACTGATCTGTCTAGGTGCCCCAGCAAAGCAGCAGCAGCAGCACAGCTGCACGTGCTCTGCACACCCAGGGAGATGACTGGGCAGACATTTTCATTAATCCTCAAAGAGACAGAGGATTTTTAATTTTTAATTGAAGCAGTGAAAGCAAATCACCCTGACACGCAGAGTGCTGCGCCTGATATTCCCCAATATGGAAACAATTGGCGTGACCCAATTCCTGCTTTTTCATGCACTATTTATAACCTTATCTGTTTCGCAGAGCGAGTGGAATCACATTAAATGGAAAGTGCCACCAAAGCGGGTGAAGTTCTGGCCCGAGGGGACTGCGGGGGATTGCCACAACAAGGGCTCCTGGCAGGGAGGGCACTTTCCTCCACATTTGCATCCAAACAGATGCAAACACAGCACGCTCTGACCTGCCCGAGCTCTTCATTCAGGTCCGAGGTGTTCACCAATGCTCCCTCTTGCATTTCTTCATCATACATCTCCTTGTCCCAAGAGATGAAGAAGGAGCCCAAGAACTTCTGCATCTCTACTGTAACGTACATGGAGACGGGGATAATGAAGTTGAAGAGGACCATAAACGACAGGAAGTCCGTGAACATCCTCAAGACCTGCAAAGGAAAGAGAAGATGCAGCCTGTGGCTGTCAGGACACAGGGGCACTTTACAGCAACACCTCAGGGGTTCTGGACAGCTTCTCTTCTAAGTTAGATAGAAAAGAACAACATGAAAATGAAGGCAGCTAAGGTACAGGGCTAAATCCCATTTTCCTTTGGCACAGGAAATCTTACTGCCTTCTGCAGAGCTACCAGGTACACGAATACATCTCACTGCTTCACAGGGACCAAAACAATGTTTCACTTCAGCATACTCCTCTTAATTTATACTGCTATAATTTTACACTGCTACAGGCTCATCCTGATCCCAAGTAACTGGAAAAAAGGAGCAGGTGGCTTGAGACCAGTCAAGCTGTGGCAAGGGTGCAAGTGATGCAGTGACATCCCTGTAAGTCCTCCTCAATAAGCCATCAAATAAAATCTCTGCACACTCACACTCTCCCAGGCTTGACTGCCCACGTCTCAGCAAGTTTAAGAAACTGGCTGACATGGCCTCAATTTAAGTTTACCTATTCAAAGCTGAAAGATAGCTCGAGTTCAGATAAGGACCCAGGTTAAATCAGCTGCATTTCTGTATTATATAGTATTTATTTATGCTTTGCTCTGCTCCACACAAATATCACTTTGCACAAGCATGAGAGAGGCCCAAAGAAACAAACAGCAGGAGAGACCAAAGGAAACAACAGCACTTGTGTGAGCAAACAGGACTCCCAGGGCAGGCAGCAGGCACTATCAGATTAACCAAAACAGAGTAAGTAAAGCTGGAGGAGGTGCTGAAATACAAATCCACTTACCTTGAACGTCTCTCTCTCTTTTTTAGTCTTCTCGTTGTACCAAGGCTCATCATTAAATGGATTACTCTGCCAGACATACTTCAGAGTCGTGCACACAGTGGCCTTGCCCAATAGGATGCACAAATACACTATCAAGAAAGCGTTGATAGATCTGAAAAACAGGGTTTTTTTTTAAAATTCTTGCAGCTATTTTTATACAGAAAAGCACGTAAATAGACAGGAACAAGACTTCCTTACTTTTAAGAAGGGAATTACAGAACAAGTGCTTTTGACACTGCTGATATTCAGGGTCAGGTTCATATAACATTTCTTAATTTTGTTTTTAAAGAAAGAAAGCTACTAAATTTTGCTGCTTCTTGCAAGATATGCTTTATCAAATACCCAGATTTTTCTATGCAATCAGAGAGCATCTGAAACAAAAGGCAGCAGATTAGGGGATTATTTCTGTACAAGTCATCCACTGAAAACAAACCCAAACCCAGCAGGTTTTACTGATTTTTTTTCTGAACACAAATACTCACTTTTCTACTGCAGACCGTTTCTGAGATTTCCCTTGGTAGTTCAGAGCCATTTTTGTTTCCATTCCAGTATAGACTGCAACTCCTGCAGGGTATCAAAGCAGGGCTCATGAGGGACTCGCAGCCCCGGAGGGAGCCAGCTGGCACTTGGCCATCAGGGGCATCGGTGTTTACACCAAACTCCAATCCCAGCTGAAGAAAGAGGCATTGCCCAAGGACTGTTCAGCTACAGAAACCTCTGAGGCTGCTAAGCAATGTAATTGCTGTATCCCAGAGCACTGAGCCAGAGCCCATGGATCACATACAGTCCGGAACAGCATCAGTCTCCCATCGCAGCTGTCACCCTCCATCACCAGTGTCTGAGATTGTGCTCCCAGCACACTTCCAGCAAAGGATTTGGGAACAACTCCTTGCTCATCATGTCTCAGGCAAACAGGGAAAACTTGCTCTGGTGTATTAACACAACCTGCACAGCAGGGCAGCCCTGCAGATAGAACCAGTGCCTCCTGATTTCACCCCAGCCACTTTGCCATCAGCTTGCATGAAAACTGAGCTCTACAGCCCAGGCAGACAGGCTGTAGAGAGGTATGTTCCCTCTCCAGATTTAGTAGTGAACATCTACATTTGTCATTATTTATCAGAACTATTTAAATAAATAAACAAAAATAACTTCACCATAAATCTTCTTGGTATTTTTGAGGGTAGCACCTTTCAACAACAGGTTTTCAGGACCCAAAGACCTAAACATAAAAGAAATTATAACATTGCATCACTCAAAGGTAATTCAAACTACTTTATAAATTAGAGTCAGAAATAGGTAATAAAGATAAACAAAGGTTCCTTGGATCTGATTACATGATTTGTATGTTAAATGGGGCCTTGTTTGAGTTTGTTTTTCTCTTTGTATAATTACATTTCCATTTCATTTTACAAATACTGTCCCCGACATACCAAGTTCCACTCTTATTGGGGGATTTTCATTAAGGCTTTTGAGGAACAAGTGCAAAATGTTCAAATCTAGTATGCTCCAGGACTTTTGTAAAAATGCAACGTTAAAGTCATCAGAAGCCTGTCCCTTCCAGCCCAGTCAATCAACGGCACCATCAGAGCTGACAGCCCCATCTGTGTTTTTATTTCTCTTTGAAACCCCCTAATGACCCCTCTGTTGCTTCTAGGGTATGAACAGACCCACCACAGCACAAAACCCATCCAACAACGCTCTGGTGAGAGCAAACTGTTTTTGATGGCTTATGAACATCATTTGCTGTTTTTCCCCTTGAAACACTGATTGGTGTTTAAGTTTTTGCTTACTTTCGAGTGACAGTATTTTGTAATTACCTCGTAAATTTGTGCCCCATCAGCAGGGCAGGACATTACCAGGTGGTCCTGCACTGCTTCCCCAAAAGGGGCTCAAACAAATCACAGGATGGCACAAGGGAGGCCTCCTTTTAGAATAAAATCTTTGGAATGGTTAAAGAAAAAAAAAAAAAAAACACATTCCCAAATGATGGCAGCACAAGCTCAGATCCTTGAAATTCTCTGTAGATGGCCAACCCCTCTGAGGAGGGCCAGCACACAGCTGCAAGACCAACCTGGCTACGGGCTCTTGGTTACTTCTGTAGATGATAATTCTTCCAACAAATCTGTAATAAAAAGATGAGAAACTTGTATTATAAACACACTAAAGAAAATTCATTGACAGGAAATGGAAGCAAACACAGAAACAAATGAATTTGAGAGTTTAATGTTTCAGAGGGGTGTCTGTGCTCAGGACAGAGAAGCCACACATTTCCCATGCTCAGGGGTGCCCCGGTACCTACACACCCCAGCACATTCCCATTACAGACTGCAGCACACCCCAGCAAACCTCCCTCAAGGGATTTAACCACACAGACCACTTACTCCTGGAAGTCATTCAGCCCATTGCCTTTTACTTGGGAGGTAGAGTGGCCTAAAAATAGGTGCATGGACCATTATTACTGCTGAGCTGACAAAAACCATTATACCATGACAAGTGCTGCACAAGGGAGGCTTTTCTGCAAAGACACTGAGCTTTAAAGACTTTGCCATCCTCATACAGAAGAGGCCCAGTAGCTTATCACTGCCTTGAGACACCTTTTGGCCTCTGATGAAAAGAAGATGGCCTTCGCTGTGCTGAACTGCAGATCCCCCAAGCAATGGTGCTGAGGGGCCTGCAGGGAGATGACACCAGGCAGCTGCGGGGCAGGACAGGCAGGGGGGGATGCGGGAGGGACAGACTCACTTGTAGAGGTCAGGCTGTGGCTGTTCACACTCGATTGTGGCGGTGAGGGTGTCGATGGCTTCGTCGGTGCAGAGCACGGTGGTGTCCCGCACTGCGTAGTGAGTCTGGGCACAGGAGCACAGGCAGCGTCACCTCGAGCCCCAGCTACAAGCCCATCCCCAAGTTTTATACCCCATTACTTAAAATGCCACCATGCACAAGCTAGTCAGCACCAGCAGCTCTCCCAAGCCCTTGTCATGCTCCCATGAGGCAGCTGAAGCACCTCTCAGTGAAAGAATGAAGTCACTAAAGCTTAAGGGAAACCACAGTAGCAAGGAGCTGCTGGGTGTGTCTCAGTAAGGCACACACCAAAAGCAGAGCATCCTTGGTTTTCCCTGGGGACTTGCCCTGGTTGGGGTGGAGGGGAGGCTGCAGGTGCCCCATGAAGAAGGGGCTCTTGGGGACCACCTGCCCTGGCTCCTGACAGTAACCAGACACCAGCTCCAGCACCAGGGATCAGGCAGAGCGCTGGCAGACTCTGAGCTATTTTTAGCAGTTGCTGCTGCAAAGGTTCATCTCTCATAATTAACTGAAAAGCCCACAAAGGATCTGCTCGCTGCCTTTCAGGCTCTATTTATAGGACCTACTCAGAGCTCCAAGTCACGGCGGGCTGCCTCAATCCACCTTCATAAACAAATTCATTAAAATGCTTCCTCCACTCCTCCCGCTTGCATCCCCTTCCCTGCGCAGACCGGAGGCACCGCCACGCGACACACGCTGCAGTCACGGCAGTGGAAACCCCCACCTTTGTGCTGCTTTGGTGACCTACCTGGCTGTTCCAACTGACAGCACACACGGATCTCCAGCACACATCACAGCTTCTGTGTAGCACAAGTCAAAACCGATCCTGCAGTGCCCAGTACCAAACCCAGCCCTTGTAGGGGTTTTGCATTGCTCCCATCAGCAGAGACACTGTGCAATTACCGAGTGATACTTCAAAGCTGCCTCCCAATCAATTCCACAATCTTTACATCCTTTAGCGTATTTAGAAAACACGTGTTCTTTTAGCTAACGTATGGCCAAAGATTTGTGCTTCAAAGACAGAGCCCTGACAAAATCTCTTTTACAGTTCTATTCCAGTTTCACTTAATCAGGCACCTTTCCCATACCTCAACCTGACATGCCCCAAATACCAGAAAAATCTCCACCAAGAAGGCAGCAGATATCCCTGCAGATGAGGTGTGGTGATTACCCAAGCACGCCTCCCTCACCCCCCTTTTGCAGCAAACCCTGGTTTGTAATGTTAGATCTATTCCCCCAAACAGAGCTGGCTTTTCTATTCCCTCTTCCCCTTCAAACTCATCTTCACCTTGTCATGAAACAGGAGACAGCTCCCAGTCACCTACAGGAATCCACAAACCAAGAAAAAACACCACAGTGCTTGATATAGAAACTCAGCATTGCATCCCCAGACTCACTAAGAGCCCAGACTCTGCACAAGTAATGTGAACTCACGTACATGATACACCTGCCACAAATAAGCAATAGCCTTTTAACATGGTTAGCTATTTTTAGCCTCAAGCCACTTCAGAGCTCCAACTCCTCACTAGTGGAACCAGTACTGTGCACCAGCACCTACACAGGTTGTCCAGTGCCAATTAAGAGCAGCCCATAGAGAAGAGCCACAAATCTCAGATAAACATATCAGATCCACAGTAGTATTCCCACTGACTTCAGAGTGTGCTGGAATGAATCATGTCATTTTAAAGTATCTTCCAGTCTTACTACTGCAGCTGCTAGTATCTGTATAAATATTTATCACACAAGTGCAACCAAATGTTCATGTCTTCTGACGTATATAAGCTTTTTGTTGCTGCTTCTTTCCCTAGTTTAGAGGGGAGGAGAGAAAGAAAGAAAGAAAACAAACTGAAAATATTCATCCTGGGCAAGACTAGTATTAAATTTCACTGCTTGCTTCAGGGAAAGGGAGAGAAAATCCCAGAAGCGATGCTTTTCTCACGCTGCTGAAAAATTCCCCGAATGAGTCTAGACATGCTGCCTCAAAAAAGTCCCTAATCTCACTGGAAATGCTTAGTTAAGTAATGGGAGCATTGGCGGCCCTGGAAAAGGAGCTGGAGAGCTGCAGGCACTGCTCCCCTGACGCACCAGAGCTCACAGAGTGTGGCCGGAGCAGGGAAGTGCTGACACTTCCTGCGATGGGCAGCGAAGCTCTATCGATAAACAGCAATCCAGTTTGGGGCAGCGCCAGCAGAAATGGCCCTTGGAGACAAAACAGAGCACAAACAATCCCCGAGGGCTTCGCTGCTGACGCACTGGAAGCCAACAAGAGGCAAGAGCTGTTAAAGAGCCACGCAGCTGCAGGAATGGGCTCCAGGGCAGCACCCTCAGGTACGCACAGCCCCGCCATGCAAGCAGTGGCATCTCCAGGTACCCCAGTATCCCACACGCTGCCCCACCCAGCCCCGTTACCTTGAAATTGGACTCGCCATCAAGGCTTGCTGTAGTGACATAACAGGTCCCATCAATGCTGCTGGAGGCCAAAAATATCAAGTCACAGGGGAAGGTCTCATCTGCCTTTACTTCTACTATGTCTCCAACCTAGAAGACAGGAAACAGTCCCATGAAAAGTCCTCTCAGTTGTTATTAGATGGTTATGATTTAGCTTCTCTCAAAGCCAAGAAGAAATCACTTTGGCTAAAAGGGAAACTGAGGTCCAAGAGGTGCACGGATCCCTGAGCATCACTCCACAGCCTGATGGGGCGATGCAGCCCGCACTGACTCAGAGCACCCACGTGGCACAGTTAGTAAGTATTTCTCTACTAAATCTTGATAGAGAAAGACTGTACTTGCCTGAAGTGTGGTGTGATAAATTAACGTCAAAGCTAAGTGTACTTTCGTGGTGTCCTTGGGAGAGTTGGAAATAGAAGAGGACTGCCTGTCCTGGAGAAGTGTAAAATGCTGACAGATCTGTCACTTGTCAGTCCTGTACAGCTTTTGTGAGACAGTTTTTCAAAAGCAATCAAAGGCAGCTTCACTCCTTAACTGGGAACAGCTCTCAGAGCATCTCATCTGAAAGTGAGCACACTGGGGCAGCTCTAACCCAGTGCACCCCTTCTCCCCTGCCCCCTCAGCACACACCTCTGTGCTCCCATCAGCCTCAGTGATAACACACATGAGTTCTCTGCTAACAGTTACCTTGATTTTTTCACTCTCTTTCCGCACTTGCTTTGCATTTTCGACAACAAAGACGTTGCTTTTGTTCACTTCGTTGTCAGCTCTGTGCCTCAGCCAGTCCTCGTACCCCTAAGGCACGGACACAGGAACACAAACTTGTAACAAAGCAAGTAAACTAACGAAAAGGGAGGACTGAGGATGAGAGGGACACGTTAAAACAATGAATAAGGCAACCAGTCCTCAGACCTCCTTCATGCCTGACAAAACATCAACCAGAGTAGCTCAGACTGAATCAATTTATTTTAAAAACTTCATATGCATATTTGACAGATTCAGAACAGATTAAAATAACACAAAAATAATCTATATGTGGGGCATGCAACGAGCAGCTAAACTACTGTAACACATTTCTATTATTCTCAGTGCTGGCAAGAACAGACTGATAATATGAATAATACACTCAGCAGCCTGCAGCTCTTTCCTATGGTAACGCAGGATGACACTCTTCCTCTTCAGTCTTTACTGGAAGAATACAACACTGAGATTTGAAGCAGATAGATGTTATTCTAGCTCTCCCTTTCCAGCCCTCACAGAAGAAACTTCTTTTATTATTCAATAAGGAAATTTTAAATGGCATGTGTGCCTGTGATGGGAGGAAAAAGGTCTTTTAACACTGCAAGGAGATGAGGACTACATGTTTTCAGGGCTAGCTGAGTGGCTGAACAGAACCTGTCCTTTCCACCTACCAGCATGCGAGCAGAGCGTGGGCTATATTTGGAGCACGTCTCTGCAAGGACTCAGAGAGCTCTTCTAAAAAGAGGAAAAACATTCAAGTAACACCAGAACTACAGCAGAAAGCTTTACTGACCCTCAAGGCCCGCTTACAACAGCACAGAGGTGTTTTACATTGCCAGAACAGGAGACACCAATAACCACACTCAAAATGCAGCCTCTCCTGAAAAGCACCAGTGCACATCTCACCCTCTAAGAAGGGGTGCACCAAACCTACAGCACACGGTGGCTTCTGAGTATATTTAAATACATGTTCATCATTTTCTCTACATATCCCAAAGAGCATCTGCTCCTCCCCACACTGACACCGTACCTGTTTGATAGCTGTGACAGTGATGACAAAGAAGAGCGGGAGGCCACTGGTCACCGGGCTGGTTGGGGTGTCCACTATCACCTGCGGAAAGAAAAATGGATTGCTGAGCCCTGGTTTTTAGGCAGTAGAAGAAACCCAAAGCTTTGGTTATGGGGGGAAAAGGGTGCTTATCCCACTGGGGCAAGTCAGAGCCTAGCAGAAGAGAAAGGGAAGGAAGGGCTGGTTATGAAAGGGAGGGCAGTACCAGTCATCTTGAACCACTGACACTTGGAGGCTAAAAATAACACCCATCAGCCCAGATTACCTATGAAATATACTGCAGAACAGAACATGAATATTTAAGTAAAAGAGAAATCCAGGCTTTGTCTTTAAGCTCTCAGATTTGGAGTTCAGAGCATGATTTAAGCACCATGGCTGCTCAGGGGCCTTGGGGCAGAGAGCTGGATCCTTCCTGAGCTCACTGCAGTGTTCGAGCCAGCGCCATGGTAAAGACCAAGCCCCTTGATCACTAATTAAACCTTCGGGCTGTTCTTTCTGACTGTACCAGGCCTTGGCCCAATGGGTAAGGATGGCAGAACAGGTTCATAAGTGAGAGGGAACACCTTCCACCTTCCAAACCAGCACTCCATAAATCGGTCATTTTTCCTGCTGTTCCTGGAGAGAACGGGAGCACGAGAGGCAGATGATGAGGGCTGCAATGAAAGGGATGGGGAAACTCAGCAGAAAGGCTTTGTGTCCCCACAAAGGGACTTTGTCTCCTGTTTGTGCTTCCCCAGCATGCTCACAAACAGCAGTATCTGGATATCTATTGTTTCAGGCTGCCTGTAAAAAGCTGTGTTAAGGACAGGACTCCTCTTATCAGCTACGTAGACATTTTTGACTATGAAATGCTGTACACTGCAATATTACCCCGCACTACTGAACCCAGAGAGAAAAGCCAGAAGATTCTGAAGTGGAAGAGATACACCACAAGAAGCAGCCAGATAAATGGCATACTAGTTAAGCAGCAGGAAGGTAAACCAAGATAAACACCAAAAATATTTCCAGGCACACAAAGCCCTGGCTCACTCAAATGGGATTAAAATGTTTCCAAGCAGAAAGTCTGGTAGAAACCACACTTTGGAGGAACAGCCTCGAGTGAGGATAGTGCCAAGAGTCACACAGACACACTGCACAAGTGATGGCCACTCACTGGGGCATTATCATGAAGTTTCAGCCAGTCAGCCAAAAGTTACCTTGCAAAAATTGGACAGATCTAGGGAATCCAAGAAGAACTTTGGCTTTCTGCTGAGAAGGACAAAATTGAGGACCTCCTGCTGCCCAGCAGGAGAATTTCCTACACTGGACAAGATGTAGTTGTATTTATGTAAAAAAACAATACCATGTCTGTCCACACAGATATAGGATTACAGATATAGGAACACAAATACCAGATGAAGTGCCTGGAATAATTCACATATTTGGAGTTTGGACTCCCTGCAAAAATCCCCTGGCTGGACAGTACTCTCTCCCCTTTGTGGATGGTGAAAAGCTGAGGGGACACACAAGCAACAAGCCAGGACAAAGGCAAACATCTGAAACTATTTTTGAACTGGTTTAGGACTTGAACAGCTTGATTTGAATCCACTTAAAAGTGGCAAAGTCCTCCTGTTACTTAATAGCTTCTTACAAGATTCCTTAGGACACTAAGGACCACACTTTCCTCCTCAAAGGGACACTTTTCACTCCTGCTACCTCCTAAAATAGCTTACTGCCACCAGCTTGGTTTGTCTACACTCTGGGACTGTGCTCCAGCCCCTTCTACCGGGAGGTTCCCTGCAGATTCCTGCAAGTGCTGCAACAGATGAACCAAAGAAACAACAATTTGTATCCCTATTTGTGCACAACGTGTTTTATGTTTAATGCATGTACTTTGTCTTACAAAGAGCGGGATCTGGAGGCACAGAGTAATAGATGTTTTGATAAAGCATTTTACAACAGGCAGAGCAGATGCACCCGAGTGCTGTGACACTTCACTCCTCGTGCAGAACCAGGTAGGACAACCCCATCAATTTTAAGAAATTTAAAGATAAGCATGAACACTTAAGATATAGATGGCATTTTTCAAGGTATAACCCTTGGCATTTAAAATGAATGGAGTGGCCCTGAGTGCCTTTTTAAGGCAAGTGACGTCTCCAGAATGACAAGCACCTGGGGGCAGGTGGCTGCTCTCTACAGCAGCCAGTGGATCAGTGCTGTCAGGCTGGGTTTGGCTCAGTTGCGTTTGTTTTTTCTCTAATAGACCACGAGGGCTGCTTCCTGATTTTAGAGGTGCTCACAGAATAAAAACAAGGAGGAACAGCCAGGCTCTTCTCTCACCTGCATAGACCTATGCCTAAAATGGGCAAGCAGCTAGACTGAAACTCACTTTGTAACTATAATCAGGAATATTTCATGTTCTCCATGGCCAGAGGGTCAATAGATAAAATGTAATAGCACGTCACTAAGTGGCCAGCTACACAAAAAGGACATCCTGACTCCAGGGTATCGCTTCAGTTCAAGGCAAATTACAAATTGGGTCTGACAAAATGGAGCAACGCCAGCAAAATGAAGAGATGGAGGCAAGCCAGCTGACGCCAGAGTAAATTGGCCTTTCATGTCACACTGCCAGGAGGAGCCACACGGCTGTGTCTCGGGATCCCCGCTCCTGCAGCCACCACCAGAGTGACTGGAAACCAGAACCCTTTACAGTAGGGATAAAACAGTTCAAGCACTCATCTTTTAACCTGCAGCCTGGGAGAGAGTGATATCCCAGTCCTGACCCACCAAAACCCTGCAGAAGCCACACAACGCCTTTTTATTTGTGGGGTAGAGCTCTGGTGCCTCTTTCCAGCCCTAGAGCTGGCTGTGTGCTGAGCCCCAGACCTGAGGATTTAAAATGTGAGCAAAGGCATTGCAGTGATTCTCCCAAACTCCCTTTGCCCCAGTGCATTTTGACAGCTTGCTTTTCTTGGATGACAGAACAGAAAATGAGTATTCCTCAGGATCTGCCCCTTCATACAAGCCACAAAGCAGAGCACGAAAAGTTTGTGCCTGCAATAAATCTGCTGCTTTGCCCATGCAGAGCAACTTCCTGAAGCTTCAGGTTTCCAGAATTCATCTTACGCATTTTCTGAATTTTACTGAGTACATCCTATCTCTCCTGCTTGCCTTGAAACTCATCATACCTGAGACATAAAATATCGTATCACTTGGGGAAATATGAAACAGAAGTAGTAATGGCGACAAAAAAACCAGATCTTAATTGTATAGCATCAAGTGTATTTTCAGTGGTTGAATGATCTTAACAGTGAGAATTAAGACAGTTTTTCAATGTTCCAGCAGTCATTCAAACCCCACCTCAGATAGGCCCAGATATTTTAATTATTTTTACGCCTTGGATGGTGTGGCAGAATTATAACACAGCTTCCAATTCAACAAATTCCAAACCTCTTATAAGCACAAACAGTCTTAAATCTCAATTCTTGTTCAAGCTATGTTTAACATCAGTGTCTAAATAAAACTCACTCTTAGCATCACAGCTCTTACCTGCACGAGGAAGATGATAAGGAAGTAGAAGTTGGCAATTCTTCTAAACTGCTCAAAAAGGTTCTTCGGGAGGAAATTCCAGAGGGTGTACTGCGGGGAGAGAGGGGGACTCACAACCAGACCAAGGCACGTGGCTGACAGGGACTAGAGCTACCAAAGGGAATGATCTGCACAGAGGAGCAAAGGAGCTCTCCTTTAACGTGGCAAGGGAAGCACAGCGAGGCGGCTGAGCAGCCCTGGCGGGCCCCAGGCAGAGATGCAGGTCCTGGATCTAAAGCCAGGAGCACAGGGCAGCTGGATGCAGAGACACCACCATGCTCTGCTTCGGCTTCCAGCTCCAGCTCTCTGCTGGAGCACCGAACCCTGGAAGTGCCTCACTGACAACTTCCAGAAAGGCATTTGCAGACACCTGCTTTCATTACAACATAATGTACAGTGGATAAATTTTTTCCAATTCCCAAAACCATCTTAGAGCTGCTTTTGTTATTAAAAAAAAAAAGGCAAAAAGCCATGCTGCCCATACAAACTCAGTATTAGGTTGTGCTTCATTATAATTTTAAGAAGGCTGCTGAATCATTTCATTTACTTTGGAAAGCATGTGGAATTTAGGAACAACATGGAAAATAATGGGTCTAATATCTATCTTTCAGTCTGTCTGGAATAAAAAAGAATAAGCAGCCAAGTCTCAAGACCAATGTCCATTTAATTATAAAAGAGACTGGTAAGGTCCCAGGCCTAGCAAATATAAATGGAAAAAAAGAGCAAGGACAACATTCAAAACTAAATCAAGGAAGAACTAAAATTAGTGCTCAACCAAACCATTTTTCAGAGAGGGAACTGAGACAGGGGAAGGTGTCCTCGCTGAAGGCCCCTCCTGTGTGCCAGGGAAACGTCAGTGGGAATGCTACACAAGTTAAACATGGACAGACTTAAAACTTTTCCCAAAAATAAACTCAGACATAAAAACAGATAAGATCCAGGATGTATAAAAAAAGAAAGGAGAGGGGAAAAAAACCCCTTAGAGCTCAAGTACAGCAAAACTGAAGCCCAAGTGTATGCTGAGCATCATGAATCCTAGGCACTGGGATACGTATCCAGCTGTGTTGACAATATGGAATGCCACTTGTTTGATATTTTACTCGAATTGGCTTCAAATCTTTTGAAATAGCTTCATGAATGTCATGGAAAAAAGCTAGGCAGAAAGCAGATGGGTGTCATCACAGTTTTCCACCATAAACAAAAGCTGCATTAATACCATATGAATGTTTCCCCCCCTTTCATCCAAAGGGATAAACAGAGCATGGTTATTTTTGCCCTATCTCAAGAGAGAAAAATCCCATAGAACCAAAAAAAAAAAAAAAAAAAGTGAATCACATTTTTATGTCCCTTTATAAAATAATCCCATTCCCGTTTGCAAATCTTAGTTGCTGTTATCTCATGCTGTATTATATCTAAGCTGTCTTTTCTTCCCAAAGGGAATACCAGAAGACTTTAAAAAACACCAAAAAAAAAAAAAAAAAAAACCAAAACAAAAAAAAAACCCCAACCCCACAAAATCGATGTGTCCATGTGCTTTGCTCTCATCCAGCCAACAAGAAAGGAACTCATACATGCCCCAACCAGCATTTATAGGATGAAAAAAAAAAAAGCAAGACTACGAGAGAGACTGGAGCTGTGTGTAAGGGCTGTACCAGGCTGCTCCACTTGCAGATGGACCTTTACATCCACCCTTGAGGAATTCAGAGTCTCTCCATTTCCAAATCCCCCACCGAATAAAAGCAGGGTGAGTACCCGAGCAGCCATCACGCACACGGTGCAGCTGGACGAGCAGGGCGAGCTCACCTTGGAGGAGACGATCCTGTTGTCGCAGAACTTCTGTGCCACGTACGCCTCGGTGTCCGAAACGGGGCGGTGCCCGACCACCACGGTGCGCGTCCCCACCCGCTTCTCCTCCCCAGCACACTGTCGGGCAGCCAGGAAAAGGAAAAACCAGCTTTTAGCTCAAAGTAACTTAAATATTTGTACTAATAGCTTCCAGCTTCTCAGTGCACCGCGCTGTTCTTTGGAAACAAGGCAGCTGGAACTCAAAAATTCACCTCTCTGCCCCAGCCAAAGCACAAGAATGGAGAACACGTAAGGTCATTCAGCAAAACTCAGGCCATGCTGAGCCTCAAACACACCTTTGCTCAGCCATCAGCTCCCAGGACCACAGCCTGTCCTACACCCCACCAGGACAGGTCACTGCACTCCTGCCCTGTGCAGGACAGCTGCTGCCTGTATGTGCAGCCTGTGCCAGGTTATTTTTTCCTCTTGAAGAAGAATATGTCTTTATTAAGGACCTCAAGTCACTAGGAATATAATTTATCATCCACACATCTCTTCCTAGTCCTGACCTGGAGAATCCTGCAGCTCTGTGTTTATTCACTGCGTGGAGGACGATGGAAACTGCACCCTCCCTTATCCTCACTCTTCTGTCCAACCCTCAAGCCCATGCAAAACGTCTCACCACCACACTGGTACACACAGATTTAGCACTTAGCTCAAAAAACCAAAAGGGTCTTCTTCTGCTATTTAAAAATCTCAGCTAAAATCTCAAATAATGAAGCAGACAGTTTCACATCACAAACTCCTCAAGATGACACACAGGGTGCTGGGAAGCCAGCTGGGCTTGCTGGGGGGTTAATTTAAAGCAGAATGAGATGTCACAAGTGAATGTCAGCCTCATGTCATGGGGGCTTGATGACAGCCCCACTGCTCCGCAGCAGCATGAGGGGAACTGCAGCGGAATAACCTCAGCAGGGAAGCAGGGCTGCTCTGCAGGAGGACAGCAGCCCTTGCACAAAGCCACGAGACACCTGTGATCAGCAACACGGGGCTCCAGCAGAGACCCAGCCACCCCACAGCCCTTCCAGGCTACCCAGGGGACGTGACAGCACCCTGCGAACTACAGACACATCCTCCGGATCCAAGGGAGAGGATGTTAACACATAGTAAACAAAACATCTGAATGCACCAAAACTATCAGCGCTCTTCTATTTTAATGTGACTCTTAAACATCCAAGTTCCAACTTCTTGTAAATTATTTTAAAACCTTTCCCAACGTGTGACAAAGCCAAGGGCAGGCAGGTCCCTGCCAGTGCCTGCAGCCCAATGGAAGCTCTTGAGTGGATGAGGCAGCACTGCAAGCTCTACAGCCTCCAGCTCTGGCCTGCACAGCACACTCAAGTTTCTCAGTGGACCAGAAAACTTTATGTTCAAAAACAACAGAACTGTGCAATACTTTAAAAATCAGCTTTTCATTCTGTCCAGGTTCCCCCTTTCATATAACAAAGTGTTCTTGCCACAGATGCTCACAGCCAAGGGAGAAGACCTGGCTGGCACCAGGAAGCATTTTGTGACGCTGAACTTAAAATTACACAGTGCATTTAAAATGCCCACTAACAGCAAATGAGTAAAGAGGGGAGGGGGGGGAAAGAGTGGTGTTAGACCGGGGTAGGGTTTCCTTAGAGTTAAGGTTTTGAGCTTTTAAACATTAATAGAGAAGA
Organism: Corvus kubaryi; assembly: GCF_017639235.1. NCBI lineage: Eukaryota > Metazoa > Chordata > Aves > Passeriformes > Corvidae > Corvus > Corvus kubaryi. The sequence continues at coordinate 6,615,006 of NW_024581101.1, read as the reverse complement.
CATTTGTCACAGTTTATGGTTCAAGGGCATTAGCAGGCAGCAGGGCTGCTAAAACACCAGCAGATACTGTTCATACTCCACTTCATACTAATCCTCAACCCTACAGCTTGCTTGCTTTGAAACCCCACCAGAGCAGGTGTCAAAAATGCCAAATCCCTGTCCCGTGTCAGCTGCCCAGCAAGGCTCAGCCTTCTGCAGATGGATGCTCCTGGAGTGCCCTGGAGCGGCTCAGCACCCCCTTCTCCAAAGGGCTTATCACACACAGCTTGTCAAGGTGCAAACAAAACCCAGCTAGAGGAAAGGTGCTCTGAAGAAAAACATGCTAAGACAGCAAGGCCTGGGACTAACTGCTGCTTGGGGAAAGTGTCAAAACCAAAAATTTAAACAGCTGAAACTGATGGACCTGGAGCAGCAACAACTGAATGGATCCTGTTGCACCAGGAGCAGGATCTGCCCAAAGGAAGCAGCAGCTCTTCCTTTCCCTGGTCTCCCACCCACGACTGCAGCATCTTTAATTAAAGAAGTGTTTTTACACCATGCCTATACCTGGGGAGGTGTGCTGACCACTCGGACTACAGCCATCCTCACACCTCCAGTGGCTGATGCTTAGAGCAGCAGGAGGAAGACTCTCAAGCCCTACACAACGTCCCTGCACCTCCCGACAGAGCCAGCAGCAGCCACCAGCACCCCCAGCAGGGACTGGGCTGGGCTGGCACACACTCCCAGCTAGGGAATGCCACCTTCCTCCCAGCCACACCACCACCACCCGTAACACCAAACCAGCAACTCTTCCTAACTAGAAACTAGACCCAAAAAGGGTTCCCTGATGTATCTGCTGCACTAGGGAGGTGCCAGCCGTGGTCTCACCAACCTGTGCCCCAGGAGCAAGAGGCAGAGCCATCCACCCACGCCACAGTGGTACCAGGCAGCTGAGACAGATGTCCCCACGTCTGGTCCCCGTCGTGCCCCGTCCAGGATCTGGAGCCAGGCGTGCCTGGCGAGCATCCCTACAGCACAAGGAGGAAGCAACAGCTTCCCCTGCCCATGCCGCTTGCAGAGCACTGGGAAGGAGCAGGGTGAGGGTTTGCCAATCACATGCACTGGCATGGAAACCACAAAGTTCTGCTTAAAGCACTTCTGAAAAAGTACACACGAGTATTTCCTGACTATCCACAGCTGGCCATAGAGAGCATGGAGTATGTGAAGCCTCAGAGCAGAGGAGAGCCCACACCCAGGTGTGGTGTATTGGCTGACCAAGCCACACCGAGTTATCAGCACCAACTCCTGGGAGGGCTTTCACCCTCAAATCCCTTCAGTTATTCATCTGCAGCATCACCTACAAAGATGAGTAACACCACAGTAACAGTGACACTGTAACTCCAGGGTGCACCCCAGCCCTCTGCGGGGGCTGCAAAGGGAGAACCCCTCCATGCTCTAACCAGGCTCCCACCACTCACAGCATTTCATTTCCCATTCCTCAACCACCCCGCGGTGTGACACCTTCCCACAGCCGCACGAGAAGCTGGAAGGCTTCACACCACATCTCTCTCTTCTCCAGCCTCCAGAAAGCGAGCGCACACCAGACGCCTGCAGCAAGAGGTGCTGGCTGAGCTCAGCAATTAAAAGCTCTCACTTTGACGAGCCCAGCTCGGCCGCTCGCCGGGTCGCTAATAGATTGCTACGTCTTAATAACGGTTCGCAACAGAGACTTAGAGGGAGATTTAGGGAATAACTGCCAGGCTTTGGGGAAAATTATAAAATATGCAGATTAGCAGGGAGAGGATTTAGACGACTTTTTCTGACTGCCTTTCATTAAAAAGTTTAATTCTGATGGCAAAAAAAAGAAGAAAATATTACTTGGATACACTTCAAGCAGCTGCCTCTTTGCCTTCTGGGGTTCTACAAAGCCCACAGTCCTGGAGTGAGCTGGTGCAGGCAAACACCAGAGTTTCTCCTGCTGTTTAGAGCCAAGCCTGCCAAAAGGATTATTCAAGAAAATAAACAATTGCATTCCCCTCACAGGCACTTTCTCACCTCCCTGGGCTGGAGGCGTGGCATTTGCATGAGCATGGGGAGAAGCAGAGCTGTCTGCAGGGATTAGCAGTGTCAGACTGGTCACAGTCTCAGGACAGTGCCAGGGATGCCACGCTGCATTCTCCCACCAAGCCTGGAGGATCTGGGGATGCTGGTAGGTGACCACAGACCCATCTGCTGTACCATGTCCCTGCAACGCAGAAGCGCTCCCAGCAGCTGGCAGACACGCAGCAGCACCAGGGGGACACCGCAGACGCCAGGACTGAGAGGAAGGAGGGAAAGAGGCATTTTTGAGCAGAGCCACTATCCTGTCTGCATCACTTGAGGCCCAGCCCCAAAGACATTGGTCCCTCCTGCAATGTTTCAAGCTCCAGTTCAGAGCTCCTGCTCCACTCCCGCCGTGCCTAGCCAAGCCCATCAGCGAGTCCATCCTTCAGCAGGGCATCCAAACCAGCTTTCTGCTGAAGGAGCTCAGCTGGAAGACACCAGCCAGAGAGTCAAACACAAATCACAGGAGATAAAGATGAAGCGGGCGAGGCTGTTCTGCCAGGAACATCCCTCAAGCTGGCAGCTGGCTGCCCATCCCAGCTTTGCCCCTAGGCAGGCCCAGGTGCCCGGCTGCAGTGATAAATGCCTGCACTGATGCATGCTCTGCTGCACGCTCGGCAGGGCCAAGGGCTGCTGCTGCAGCACCACCCTTCTCATGCCAGGGAAAAGCTCACACATGAATGTATTTCTGTCAAATGCTTTGACGTAACCCAACCTTCCCATACTTGCACCTTTTATCAAGCCCACGTACTGCCAGAAGCAGCAGTTCTGAAATCAAGGCATTAGGAAGGATAATGACTATTTTCTTACATTGCCCAAACTCAAAAACCCAACTACATGCCCATGGAAGGTCACCTGAGGCTCGGCATTTCACTATAAATTTTTCTTTGGGGAGATAAGAACAGGTATGATTTGAAGGCATCAGGCCAGCAGTAAAAATGCCCATGGATGCAATTAATAACACGACATATTGATGACTTGAAGCTATTGGAGCATCTCAGAGACGGCAGAATTACATTTGCAGCCCACAGCAGACCCCAAATTCTCTGCCTGAGTTCCAGCAACTGCCCCCTCGTGCCTCTTGCCCCTTCTCCACGTGTGCCCTCCTCCCACAGGAACATCCCTCCCCAGCACAACAGCTCCCGCCTGCTGTGGGGAGCAGCTCCTCTTCACCACCCTCCCCACTTTCTGGGAATCCATCACATCACCATGCACAGGACCCAGATGGCACCAGATAAAAGTTGCAAGCATGGGTAAAAATTAGCAAGCCTGGGTAAAAATTAACGGAGTTAGACTGAGTTCAACACAGAGGTGAACCTGTGCTCTGCAGCCACCGCTGACAAGGAGCCACTTCAAGTGGACTATTTCTAGGGCAGCTGCAAAACAGAGTGTTTAATTATATCCCCCATATGGAAAGCAAGTGTCTGTGCTACCTTCTGGCCCTGTTTCCAGAAAAAAACAGCAGCAGAAGAAAAAAAACCACCACCATTTGATTTACTACAGTTCCAGAAAGCACCAAAACCAGAACTAACTCGTAAAAAAACCTCTCCTTTCATGTTTGCTGAAGATAACTTTAAGCCACAAAGTAAACACAAATAACTCATAGAAAACGGATCTAATAAAAACCACAGGCATTTAAAAAAAAAAATCATCTGCTAAACCCAGAGATAATTATACAGTACAAGTACAAGGCTCAAGCATTTGAATGAAATCACAGCTTATATTAAATATATGCACTAGAAAGATCACATTACTTGGCTTCGATCTCATGAATAGTTTAAAGTCTAATTGCTCCTGTATTGTTCCATTTATCATAAAAGTAGTAGAGAAGGCGACCTGATTTACAAAAAAAGCTTGCAAAAATAACAGCACCTCCCAAAACAGCCTGTTCTAGCTCCCATTTCATTTAGCCTCAGAAGAACAAAGGAAAACACATCCACAATTCTAAAAAGCCTCCATAAATTTACCGTAACCTCCCCAAAACATCCATCAGCCTCGGGAAGTTGCTCAGCACATCAACCTCATTGCCCAACCGATATATTTTTAATTGAAATTTCTTCTTGCCAATTTTTCTGTGACTCTTTGTCCTTAGTCATTTCTATGAGGGTACAAGCAATGCTTTGAGAATACCCTGAATAATTCAGCAGCTCAGACTGTGCTTACCCACACCGACCACATATTTAGGCAGATCTCCCGATTCAGAGAGAGAACTCCATCGATCAGGATCGACTCCACCACTCTCTCCCTGTGCCTGCAGGAAGGGTCAGTAACATGCACAGACCTCGGAAAAAGCCAAACAACCAACACTGCATCTGAAATACTAAGAGCTCATAGGTCTGAGAGGATGGGCTGAAGGTGCACACCGCCCCATCTCCTTTCCCACTGGACAGGACTTTGCTGCTCATCCCTAAGCGGGACGGGAAGGCTGGTACCTTGGGAAAACAGAAGGTTGAAATTTAAACCAGTATCCCTTCTCCTGTGATGAGGCTGAAGCTCCCACTGATATTTCAGCCAGGGACAAAACATGACCACCAAGGAGTGACCGCTGGGTTAAGCTGGCTCCAGCCAAGGTGGGGGGCAGCAGGGGCAACCATGAGAGCCCCCAGACCAAAAGAATAAGCAAGAGGAAAAGAGGAGTCATGGGAAAAGAAGTACCGGGGGCTTTTTTACACCACAGTCAGTATGTGATGGGGCTCAACACCCAGACCTCATTCCTGGGCATGATAAAGCAGCAGATGATGAGCTCTAGCACAGCATCACTGACACAGATCACACCACCCTTAATGGAAACAGTGGTGCATCCAAGCAAAGGGCACCAGACAGAGCCCATCCCCACGTCCCCTCTGTCCCAAAGACCTGCTGCCTCACCATATGGTCTTACAGGAAGATCACCTTCACCAAGGACAATGGGGTGGGGAACAGCAGAGCCCAACCAGGCTGCGTTTCCTGAAAAAGCTGACTTAGCCAACAGAGGCACCAATAAAAGCAGAGACATGGCCGGGGGGAGAGAACAGGGGAAAAGGCTACTTGAAAGATTTAATAAGGGTGGAGAAAGGAAATACAAGAGGTTTTTTTCCCTAGGTAATAAATTCAAAGGAGGGCCCAGCCCTATCCTGGACTTGAGGAGTGCCATGGTCAGGGGTGACAGCTGTAAAGACCTTTTTTGGCACGGATTTTGTTTTTCCTTCTGGAGGCAGTCTACCCTCAAAGCAGGCAGTACTGCATCTTCCCAGCAAACGTGCCACAATGTCTGCAATCACAGCTTCTGTTTGGCAGCACTTTGCACAAAGTCAGGTTCCCAAGTGATGCAGAAAGCCAAACCCAGACGGGATCAACTGGGGCAGCGTTACCTCAGCGCTGCTGTTCTGCGGAAAATCTGTTGCTCCTGCTCAAACACAACCACCGACCTTCGGAAGTTTTCTGCATCTCAATTCTTTTTTTCCCTGCCCCGTTGGCAGCCAGGGTTATGAAACCATTGCTCATCTTGAAATACAGGCAGCAGATCTTTATTTTTGGCAGTCCAAAAGAAAAGTTCAACCAGCATGCCGCCAGCATATAAAATTCAGGCTCATAGGAACACTTCAGGCTCAAGAACAGAAAAAGGACTTTGAATAAGAGCCAAATGTTTTGCAGAGGTCACAAAGCAAATACAACGAGGTCTTCCTGTCTTCAGAACTCTTCCTCCCTCCTTTCCCCAGCTCAAGCTGTGCACATATGTCTGTTCATCGGGAGCTATTTTAGCAGGGCAGCAAGCTCTCCAGAGCAGTGATTTGGCCTGGCAAAAATTAAAATAAGAGCAAAATGGAAAGAACCTCCCAGTTTGCAATTGTCAGTGCTTGCATCACCCAGCAGAGGTATAATTTGTTGGTTTTCCCGTTGTTTTCTGGTCCTCTGAAAGCCTGAGCTCTTCAGTTATGGAAACAAAAAAACCCTAAATGCTATGTTATGCATCCCAGCTCGGCCAGACATTACTCTAACCTCTGCCACCTACAAACATTTTGCCCCTTTTTAAGTTTTCCCAGCATTTCAGAGCCAGGCTGCCAGCTGACTGGCAAGAAGCCCATTTCCCAGAGCAGTTTATTCCCTTTCCCCTGGGAAGCAAGCCTGCCTGGCTGTCCACACTCCAGGGGCAGAGGCTACAGACTGCCCTGCCAGCATGTATCTCACCACAGCCCCCCAGAAGCAAGGGCTGGCACCCAGGGCTGCCCAGACCCATCCCCCAGATGAAGCTTTGCCCCAGGGAAGCTGTCCTATCTCCCACACAACAGCCATGAAGAGGGATGGGAGGGCAGGTCCAGCCACAAGGACTCCCCGAGTTCTGCACCAGCATCCTGGGGTGCCCTCAATCCCCGACTGGGTATCCAAGGTGCCAGCATCCCCCCATGCTCCTCACTCACACTGGTTCAGATCAAGCTTTTCAACTCCAAAACCGTAAAAGCTGTGGTTATCTAACTCTGCCCCTTGCTGTACTACAGACAAATGTTTCCACAGAAGCAGCAGGAGATAAAAGGGAAAGAGGTAGAGAACACCTGCTTCACCCCTTGCTCCACAGCCCAAATCAGCTCCACACGACCCAGACTGCACTGGGAATATTTTCATTTCTGGGTACTACAGCGACCAACAGATTCATCCTTGGGGCTTGCAGGCACAGTCATACCAGGATACTGGATCAGTGAAATCCACCCAGTCAGGAGAGAAATCCTCACCATGTGGCCTAGAACTGTTTATCTTCAGGAAATCCTTTGGCTCCTGTTCCGGCTGGGCAAGGCAGAGCAGAGGCTGAGCGAGCCCCACACCAAGCACTGCCCTAAGAAAACAGCCTGGAAAACTGCAAAGCCACAGGGACAGGGAGCTGAGGTTTCAGCTGGCCCTGGGACATCGGGCTCAGAGCTCAGGGGGTTTCACTGTGGTCCACCCCAGCACCATCAGCTGCAGAAGCAAGCCCGTCCTGTGCTGGAGAGCAGGACAGCATCCCTGGAGATGACTCAGCCATCTCCATCCCATCAGGCTGTTTCCCCAGCCCAGCACCAAGACAAGGGCGTTCCTACTCCCATGGTTATCTGCACAAGCTCCTTCACCCAAGGTTTCCTCTCTCTGCCTGACTGCTTCCCACCCTGCACTAACTGGAAGGGTACTTGTTAGGTGGGAAGTCCCACTTCCATCCATTCAGCTGCACTGGGAGAAACCACCCCACGGAAATTATGTACTCCACAATACTAATTTGGCTGATACAAAGACAACAGCCCTCTGGGCATCACAGCTAATTTTACTGCACTCCCTCCCTGAGCAAACAATGTAAGAAAAGATGAGCTGTAAGGAAGGAGGAAAATCAAAAAGAATAAAAAACTTCCACAACTCAGAGTGAACAAAAGTGGCATGCAAAACACCACCCAAAGCAAACAGGAACAAAAATATATTAATGCTGCATTTCAAGGTTGGCTTTGGAGCCCCCCCAGTGCAGTCTGAGTCCCTACAGATAGCAGCTGCTTGGCTTTGTATGAATGCTGGGGAGGAATTACACAGAAATCATAATAAAAGATGGAAAGGCTCCTCACAAAAGTGGATTTTTTTTCCCCTGCATTTAATTTCCCGGCAGTGAGATTTATTTTTTTTATTTTTTTCCCCTCTTAAGCCAATTGAGACTCCAGCAACAGAGCACAGCGTTGCTGCAGTCAAGCAGTATTTAATTTGTATTACTGCTGAAGAGATCTTGGATTGCAGTACCAAAGAAGCGCTTCAAATTGTCTGGTCTTGCCTGTTGCACATCTTACTCAGCTTTTCTAGGTCCTTTATAGTACAAGAAATAGAGGATCCCTCCGTTTTGCAAATCAGTGCATTTGCCACAATACTGCACACAAATTGCATTGACCAAGTGAGCGATGTCTCTGTTTCCCACCTCCATCGTCTTACAGACTCTTGTTAAGGTGTACAGCACACTTTAAGAAGTGCCAGATGAAAAGATACTTTGAAAACACAGAGCAAGAAATTACCAAGCCCTCCATAAGAAAGGCTGGAGTCCTTTCACCTATCGATCCTGAAAATTCAGCTGAACACAAGAGCAAAAAGCCTGCAGCAAAGCATTACCCAGCAAAGGCCACAATGGAGTTTAACAGGAATCTTGTTCAAGATGGGGAAAAAAACCACAAGAAAAGCCTGATTTGAGAGCAAAATACCCAGCTAGAACAGCCTCGCAGGGGCTTACCCCTCCTTCTGCTGCAGGAGGAAAACAAAAAGCTCTTTACAAACAACTGGATCATGCACTAAGCTTTCATTAAGGAGGGCAGGACAAATGTCTCTGAAGCACTGTCAATTAGGCTGGATGTCCAGAGGAGATCTGCTTTTAGTCTAAATGGGCTTCAGCTGGAATTCCATCCCAAACAACATGACTGAGGTTTGGGAAAAAAAACCAGTGGAGTCAGCAGGATGCAACAGGTGCCCACGAGAGTGGACAAACTGCACATCACGTGCAGAAGGGGTTGCATAAAGAGCTAAAAATTTTAGAGAGTATTGGTTCTGATCAGCATCTGTGGCAGTGAGCATCCCTATGAGAGCATGAAAAATTATGGAGGGGAGGAGAAACAAAACCTAGGACTGCTTCCCTCCCACCAGTGAGCCTCAGCTCCTCTCCCCACCCCACTGTCCCACATGCAGCTCAATATCCAAATGCACTTTGCAACCATCAAAGTGGTGCCTTGTGCCAATCACTGCCCAGCAGCTCCTTGGGTTTTGGCCAAGCCTGAGAAAGAGCCCATAAGCAAAAATAAATATATATATATATTTTAATGCATCTCTGTATATTGCTTATATGTATATTTAATGTGCATATATTGCATGCATGTATATTTAATGCATATATATATTGAAATCACTGCAGCCTCTGGGCAAAACAGGCTTTTCCTGACCCAGTAGCCAAGCGGGAGCCAGGTGAGGGCAGGAGCCAGAGGAAACCTTTTAAAACAGGGAAGTTTCACTGTTTCCCCAGGCTACAAGTTCGTAAATCAAGCTGTAAACCAGTCTGCCACTCGCTGCCATCCCCTGCAGCGTACAGGCAGCAGCATCACCCTGCTCCCACAGCAAGGTTAAGGCAACCCAGGAACAGCTCCATGCTTGAGTCTTGGAGTTTATTGCAAAAAAGCAAACTTCTAACCACCCAAACCAAATGTTAGCCAGTTCAGGCAAACCTAGCAAGTAAGTCACTGGTCAGGTGTTGGATAATTCAGAGCAGTTCAGCAAACTGCAGTGTGATGGTCACACCGAGAGCAGCTGGGGCTGCGTGCTGGTCGTGGAGCCAGCCTGGGAAAAGGGTGCAGGGAGCCTCAGGAGAGCAGAACTACATGAGATTACTGTACAGTTATTTCAACCATAACTGTAGAAATGGCTTACAGTCATCAGCAACGTGAGCAGCAGTGTCCTTGCTACCTGTTTCCAACGAGCAGGACACCCTTCTGACTGAGGGCAGGGCAGGGTCTGAGCAGAGCCCACTTCACCATGTCCTTCGTGCTGTGCCCACTGCTAACAGCAGCCCAGGGGTGTGAGGCTCTGAGTGACAGCAGGACACAGCCACAGTCCAGCACCCTGAGCTGCTGGGAACCAGCCCTGCCTGCAGCCCACCATCTGCATGGTCCCCACAAGTTAGAGAAAGCTGCAAGTCTCCAGGCAAACAAGGGAAAACATTAAAAAAAAAAAACCCCATCATTGAACCTCAATACTACTTGGTAATTAAAGCGGGGGAAAAAAAAAAATCTTGTCTACTTGCAAGAGGTGAGGGAGCTGGCAGGGGCAGAGCTACAGATGTGTGCCAGGTTCTCCTGGCTCCTGCAGCATCACTGTGGGGCTCCAAGCCCAGGCATGGACACAGGTGCACTGGCTGGGGAGAGCACAGGCAGGTGAAGTCCACAACACCCTGTGTATCGATAGCACTGGCAAAACCTGCTCGGGTAAAACCAGCCCGTCCTTCCCAGACCTCAGCAAGCACAGAAATGTTTCTGAGAAGAGCAGCGAGAAGATTTCAGTCTAGATGCAGAGCTATTTTCTGAGATCACCTCGGGATAGGCTGTCCTGGCACAGGGCAGGAGCTGCTGCCCTCTCCCCTCAGCAGGGGACGCATTTGGGCAGAAGGCCACTGGAGTGACTGCCCAAGCCATGCAGGAAAACCTCCCTGCTGCCCTCCAGTCTCAGCACCCGCCTCCCACACACAGCTAAATACAGGAAACTCCCTAGAAAAACCCCCGAGCAAACATTTTCAGGGAAAGGCAAATGGGTGAACAGCACACTCTCACCCCAAGTTCCTTGGAAAATTCCCCCCTTCCCAGGCACCCCAGCAACTCCCTTACCCCTGCAATGCCAGCTCCTCTGGCAGGCAGATCTTGGCCACAGAGATGGTCCCCCACTTGGCCAGTCCAGCATTTTCTCAGCAAGGACAGTGGGTTTACATCTCCCAAGGAAACACAGTCCCACAATGCAAGGAATTACACATCTGGGATAAGAGATGGAAACATGGTGCCATGGGAGGAAGATGCTCATAGGGACCAAACCTGCATTGCTAAAAACATGATCACTGGCAGGCAACAACTGATTCGGGTATGAGGGTTTCTTCTGACTCACAGATACCATGAGTGCTCTCCATCAACTTTGATTTTAACTAATGCTTAAAAAAACCCCAAATCTCTCCACTAGAGACAGTTACAGCCAGTAACAGCAGCTTTAATCAGAAAGGAAGTGTACAAACCAAAGGCAACAGGATGAAATTAAAGGCAAGGCTGAAAAGCTTGTTACTAATAGATGCCCTGTTTGCTTTTACAAGTTTTATTATTAAAAGCAAAGTGCCATGCCTTCAGCTGCAGTTCCAGTCAGCTCCCAACCTTTCCCATACAGCCCAGACAATCACCATTACCCTTAGCAAAATACCAGCTGGGGACAAAAGTGGTAAGAAGGGAAGAAGAATAGAGCCAAGACAACTAATTCTCCACAGAACAGTTTCAGCATGCCACAGGTTTAATTAGAAGCATCACTTATCATTAATGTTTGACCGGTGCTTTCCAGCCCGCCCTGCAGTGATTTCCAACTTCCCCAAGCTTCAACTGCACACATGAACACTTCCATGCAGCCGTTTATCCCGGGCCAAGTTTTTTGTTTGATTTTTATTTATTTTTAGCCAAATAGTTGAGCTATTTCTGGGAATAGGTCTACAGTTAGGAGACACTAAAGAGGAAATGGTTACAGGAATCTGAGAAACCCCTATGTCCCCATATTCCCCAGAACTTGAGAAACTCCTGTGGCCCCATTTTCCACTTTGATGAAGGAGCATCAATAAGGGATCACAACTCTAAACTTTTCACAGTTCCAGCTTTCCTAGCTGAGCCTTCCTTGACTTCTCTGTGGTCAAGCATGGGCTGCCATGTGGCTGCTACAGGGGAACTGGCCCTGAGCACATGGAAGGCTGCTGTCACCTTAAACACATCTTACAAAATAAAATTTCAGCAATTTTCATGAAAAATTCAAGTGGCTTCATTAAAATCCACACTTCTGAAGTGTGGGATTTCTCCAAGCAGAACTGCCACCTGGTGTCACAGAGACACCCCAGCCCCAACCTTTGCTGCTTGCAGGTTTTTGTCACATCAATGAAAGCAAAACACTTCCTGCAGAAGCTGGCAGTCAGGTACAAGGTATCTGACATGCAGCCTCACCCTCCAGGTGTTAACATGGCTGGACTGGGGGGAAAAGGCAATTCTCACAGCTTCCAACTCCTACCTATAGTCATCTTTACTATTAGAATAGGAACTGCAATCACACACTAATGTTTGGTTCACATTCGCTGGAAAAAGAAAACAAGTGTGAAAGAAAATCACAGATCTGCTCTGTGTCCAAAAATAGATTTTATTACATGCTAAAATACTAAAGACAAGAGTGTAAATCAGCATCCTCCACCCCCAGACCTGGACATCTTTCACAAGCCATGCTCCAGCATGCCCCATGCTGGGCAGGGGCTGGCAGCCAAGAGTGGTCAGCCCCACACTGCCCAGTGCACCCCAGGGCTCTTCCCATCTGCCCCTGTCCCTTCTCACCCATTTCCCAGTGCCAGTGGGGAATTTACTTCCTATCTAAAAGGTGACTTTGGGCCATTTCCCATTTTCAGCCATTTGAATAGGTCCAAGCAGGGCTATCTTCCTGCAGGGCTCCAGGTAGACACTGCCCCACAGGGCCTCATAACCAAGCTGGGGGTACCCCCATTGCTGGCAGCTGCACAGGACAGAGGGATGCAGACCCCAGGAGAGGAGCAGCAGGAGAACATCACTGCAGCCTCCAACAAGGCAAAGGCTCAGAGTCACACAGGTCAAGCCCAGGGACAACCACTGCAAGCCCATCTAAGAGGCACCTTCTTCCCCAACACCAAGCAAGCACTGTTGAGAGCCAGCAGCTCACAACAAGCCCAGCACTCGCCAAACACCAGGGATTTACCAGGGCACAGGCTGCAAAGAGGATCAGACCCCAAGGTATTTAATTAAATGGGAATAACACAACTAAGGTCCTATTGTTAGGCACTGCACAAGTACTCAAACAGAAGAATTTTGCTCGCAATTACAGACTGTTTATTGTTTTCTTACTTATCCTGGGCTTTGAACACAAATAGGAGAGTACCAGAGCAAGGAACTGCACTGACTGCAGAGGCAGGAGACCCAGGGCAGAGCACCACGACAGGCGAGCATCAGCCCACGGGCTCAGCCAGCACCAGGCATCCCAAGAGGATGGAGAGCACCCTGGGGCGCTTCACCCACCATCCCAGCCTTCCTGGAAAGGCTGAGGAAAACTGAAAACAATGAGGGCATCAATAACTTCTCTTTCTGCATTTCTCACTTATTTCTTGCAACAGCCCAAGTGGGCACTGGCCCTGCAGCCCTGGCAGAGCTGTGGGGCAGAGCTGTGGTGCAGAGCTGTGGCCCCAGGGTACAGCTGTCTGCATGCTTCCAAGGAACCCAGGCAGAGTAATAAATGAGGAAAAGCACATTGTCTGTGACGCACAACAGAGGGACCAGCACTTCCCAGCAGGTCTGGAAGTGGACAGTGCTCGCCCCAGTGAAGGAGTGTGAGGAGCCCAGCACAGCAGTGACCCCAATCCTTCCCTGGACACCAACACACTTCCCCACTCCACACCCACATCCTCCCCACAACAGCTGTACGAGCAGCATGACACTAAAAATAAGACTCCAGCACTAGAATCTGTTTCCAAAAAAGAATTAAAGTTATATTTCAAGTTGACAGTATCTCCTAAAAGTGGATTAACCATGGCAATTCAATCCCACCTCCCTGCAGTGATCCCAGCCCCACTCTTCCTTTGACAGGGATTATTTCAGTGATACAAATTGAAGTTCAGAATCCAATTTGTTTCTGCAGAGCATCAGTCTGTACCCCCAGGTAGCTAAGCAGACCCACATGCACCACTCTACCCTTCCTGCTCTTTTTACCATCCTATTTTACACCCTATCCAGGATAAGAGTTTATAGGAGGGAAAAACAGAGCCACAAACAGTCATGTTGATAGGGCAAGTCACATCCATTGTGCCTAAGCTGTGAAATACAATTGAAAGCAGGATTTTTAGTATCTGTTGGTATTTACGAGCCTCTGGCAGACACCACACAGTGCAGAGGTTACAGCGTTTGTCTGAATAGCCCTATGGGATCTTAAGTGTGAGAAAATCTGCAGCCTTTAACAACTGCAGTGAATTCTGCAATGCCACTGCCACAAGATGAGTATCTCTTGAAGCCCAGCACTACCCATCCAGGACTGGGGGCAAGACAGCAGCTTGGGGATAGTTCCATGGAGATTGGCACGGGTTGCCCTCTCCTCCCATGGAGCAGGAGAGAGAGGACTGACCCAAGCCTATTGTGGCACCCTGCAGGGCTGGGGACAGGGCAGAGCTGCAGCAGCATGGCAGGAGCTGCTCTATCAGCCAAAGGGTGATATCGGGGGACCCGTACCACTTGCACCAGCTTGATAAGAAACAGCTCACTGCTGCTGCTGAAATGCTGCTTACAAAGCCAGGAGGTGGAAACAACGTCTAAATCCCACACCAACACTGCAGATGACCTGGCACTCTGTCCTGGTCTCTGAACAGAGCTGTTCCTCTAGCAAGAAAACCACCTCTACCCTTACAAATAGGTGCTGCAACAGCTCAGCCCTGCACTAAGCGTTTACAAATACCTGGGCTGTGCTCAGGATATTTTTTCTCCACCTCAAAGGACATCACATCCCAGCAGCACTGAACGTCCCCTCCCCACGCCGAGGGACTGGGAGAGGTGACACAGAGACTTTGTGGGACCCCGGGCAGGGCAGGGCTCACTCCTCACGAGCGAGGAGGGTGCTGGATCCAGAACCCGGCCAGGCAGCTTCACAGTTACCCGCTACAGGAAGCGGCCACCCAAAAACGCTTTTAACCGAACTCAGTGGAAATGCCTCAAGCCACAAATGCCTCCCGACACGACTGAGACAACAACTCCTGCTAGGGTGGGGTAGGAAGCACTTAACACAGGCAGAGCTAAACTCAAAAGGCATCAAAGGCAGCAACTCAGGGCACTGAGTTTCCATCTGTCCCCGAGGCTGACAAACAACCCAGAGCCCGCAACAGAAACACAGCCTACACACGGGAAATCAACCCGCGTGCCCCCCAGCCCCGCAGAGCTACCTCCAGACTTATAAAGGAGAATTAGAGTCCCTTGCGCTATAAGCCTGGAAAATCTGGCACAAATACCTCGCTCCAAACCAAAAGTGAATGTGAGAGCGCATCTCCCGGCGGCTCCGGCCCTGCGGGCAGAGCCCATTATCCCGGCAGGTAACGGGGTGGTGCCTCGGGAAGCGGCTCCGGAGCCTCCCAGGGTGTCGGGGCTGTGTTAACACCACTCACCACCGCCTGAACTCCAGGAACTTTGCTAACTACGCACTGCGCAATCAGTGACACTGCTGAATAAACAGCAGCGCCCGAAATGATGTTAAAACACGGGGTTTGCCACATTTGCTGTGGAAAAGGAAAAAAATGAGTAATTACAGAGTTGAGGCCAAGCAATGAGGTCACGGTGAAATCTCCGAGTAGCTTATGTGGCAGCGGGAAGGGATGGGGATGGGTCTGGCGGCGCGGAGCGTCGGCGGGGGCAGCCCCCTGCCTCCCACCCGGGGCAGGAGGAGCCACGCGGTCCGGGAAGCGCGCTGCCGGGGCGGGGAAGTCCCCTCCAACAGGTTTGGGGAAGGAAAAAAACAAGGTTTGGGCTCCGGCAGCAAAGGCAACTTCTGGAGGGCTCGCAGGGTCGGACTGAGCCGGGGCCCTGCGGGGAGGGGGATGCGCCCCGCGTCGAGCACCGCCCGCCCCGGTGGGAAAGCAAACGCAACACAGGGCAAAAAGACAATAACAGCGAACTTCTCCCTGCCCGCCGCCCCGGCCCCGCACTCACCAGGCGGCTGAGGCTGCGGCGGAGCATCGCGGCGGCGCCCGGCCCCGCCGCGCTCACCGCCGCATCGCCCGGCCCGGCTCCTATTCCGGCCGCGGGCCGCGCTCCGAGCCCCGCTCCATGCCCCGCTCCGCGCCCCGCTCCATGCCGCCGGCCCTGCCCGGCCCGGCCCCGCTTTGTCCCGCCGCGCCGGGGGCGGGGCCGCCCCGGAGCAGCCTGGGAGTGCAGGGCGCCGCCGCCGCCGCCAGGCGGAGCCACCGCGCCCGGCCGGGAGCGAGGGGGGCGCGG
>NW_024581101.1:6586644-6598800 GCF_017639235.1 Corvus kubaryi | reverse complement strand
CTCTGGTACACCCACCCCGAGCTCTGGTACACCTACTGCCCCGCACCCTGAGCTCTGGTACACCCACCCTGAGCTCTGGTACACCCACCCCGAGCTCTGGTACACCTACTGCCCCGCACCGTGAGCTCTGGTACACCCACCCCGAGCTCTGGTACACCCACCCTGAGCTCTGGTACACCCACTGCCCCGCACCCCGCACCCCGTTACACCCACCCCGAGCTCTGGTACACCCACTGCCCCGCACCCCGCACCCTGTTACACCCACCCCGAGCTCTGGTACACCCACTGCCCCGCACCCTGAGCTCTGCTACACCCACCCCGAGCTCTGGTACACCCACTGCCCCGCACCCTGTTACACCCACCCCGGGCTCTGGTACACCCACCGCCCCGCCCCTTCCCCACCGTCTGCATGTGTGCGATTTGCCCTCCGTGCCGGTACCCCTCTGCTATGGCACTGGCATAGAACGGTTTGGGTCGTAACAGACCTTAAAGACCATCTCATTCCAACCCCTGTCCCGGCAGGGACACCTTCCAGTAGACCGGGTTGCTGCAAGCCCCATCCAGCCTGGCCTTAGCATCCACACCTTTTCTGGACAACCTGCTGTGCCAGTGCCACAACATTCTCGGGGGAAGAACTTCTTCCTCATGGCTAACCCAAACCTGCTCTCTCTCAGTTTGAAGAGGGCTGCTACCCCTTGTGCGACCTGCCCAAGGCATCATCCCCCAGTCCTATAACTACATGCCCTCATTAAAAGCCCCTGTCCAGCAAGCCTGCATCCACTTTAGGCACTGGAAGGGACTCCAAGGCCTCCTCAGAGCCACCTCTTCCACGGTCCAGACACCCTCCACTCTCTCAGCCTGTCACCACAGCAGAGATGCTCCAGCCCTTAGAGCATCTTCATGACCTCCTCTGAAACAGCTCCGCATGGCACTGCCAGTGGGGATCTCAAGAGTGGAATAAGGGGCAGAACGCCCTCCCTCAACCTGCTGGTGGTGCAACCCAGGGCATGGCTGTCTTTCCGGACTGCAGGCCCACAGCCGTCCCCTCCTCTGGTGCAGGAGCCCAGTCGCTGTTACCGTGCTCAAGCAGCCAACATAAACACACCTTGGAGCATTTTTCCCAAGACTTGACTGACCACAGAAGCTGTTTAGAGTCTCTGGGTACTTTTCCCCACTTGAAACTCTTCCTGCCATGTGTGGCTCAGCCAGACCAGCCTATTCCCAGGGCTGTTTTGCAGCCTCTTAGCCCGGAATTCCCTGGTGCCTCCAGCCTTCCTGCAGCACACAGGCTAAACACACACTCCTTCCCCGGGGCTGGGATAACGCCAGAGAGGACGCTAAACTCGCCTGAAATGCTTCCTCCAGGGAGCAGGCACAGAGCACGAGAATATTAATAAATATAAACCACCAAAATTGAGAAAGACAAGACGTAGCCTAACAAAATCTACGTTTTTGTTATGCTTTCAGCTTCATTATTGCCTAGTAATAAAGCAGCCTTTTCTGGAGCAATATCCTCTGCAACAGCACAGGGCAGGGAGTTTTCCTGGTGCTGTCCCTTGCTGACAGCTCCAAGCACCTCTCCAGGAGCAGGCAGCTGCTCGACCCCAGCACCCAGGTGCCACTGCCATTTCAGCAGCTTGCATCACTCCCGTTTTAAAGTCAGCTTCTTCTGGGAACTGAGCAAAACTCACCTTGTGGCACCACAACTGGGCCTAGAGAGCAGCTGTCAGCTTCCAGAGACCTGGAAAACACACAGGGATTTTTCACTCCACATTTTTAAAGCAAGAATAGCATCACATTGGTTTTACTAAGGCTAAACCCAGTCACATTTGCTCTACACAAGCACCCACTGTCTGGCAGTTTCACACAGTGTGACATATCTAAGCCTGCACAGAACGCCTGCCCCAGCACCAAAATAGAAGTCAGGTGTCGGACAGGCAGGAGTCTACAGGGTTTTTTTAACCCCACTTCTCCCAGGGCAGCAGCAGATGGATCGGTGAAGGCTCCCACATCCCTGCTGAGCCAGGCAGCATTGCCGAGGGCACAGCCAGCACTCATCTGACTCCCAAGTGCAACCTGCCCACTATTCCCCGTGCAGCTGTGCTGTTGCTCACCTTTCCACACAAAGGCCTAACCACAACAGAGGAAACCAGAAAACAATGCCAGGCATTTAAAAATAGTGAATGGCAATTGTTAAACATCTTAATATAATGCCTAACCAGCTTGGCTGCAGAGTTCCCTCCCCCACAAAACAACAGAGAACTAAAGTTAGACCAACACTACCCTGCAGCTTTTGCACTGCTTTTTGGGTACTCTGCTGATGCTTTTCTAGCCTGTTTGTGCTGGCTAGAAGAGGGAGCTGTTGTTCTCAGACATTTTCCTGTTGCAGGGCTCTGTGGTAGGTGCTGAATAGACCAAGCCATGCCCAGTGAACCTGCAGCCTTTGGGGTTAGGCACCTGCATGTTTCCAAAGGCCAAGGCAACCTGGCCCACAGAAAGATAGCTATTCTTCTCTTCAATATGTTCCTGCAGGTACGGTTGCTCCTCACCTTTCACCTGCATTAATTGATCACAAAGAGAGTTGGTCCCATGAGCAGAAGAGAGAATCCATGCATCTGTACTTGTCCTTACAATTCCTGTGCCACGCAAACATCAGCCCCTACCCATTTCAGTTTGAAATGCTGATGTCTTAATTTTTTTAAAGTTTGCAGGGATTAGAAACAAAATGCAAGACTTGGATGGTGATACAGAATTAAACATTAGATAATTAGCTTTAAATGCACTGCCAGCAGTGACAGAGACCCTTTTCCAGGGAGCTCCCTGGTGGAATACATCCAAGCACAGCTGGTAAGAGCTACAGGTGAGTGCCTGGTCTCCCAAACTCAGCCAGAGCACAACCATAGTATCCTGCTGTGAACCAGGCTGTTTAAATCCACCCATCTCCTTACTTAACCCCGAACAGCCAAAGGCAGGACTTCACTGGAGAAATCAAGGCAGCTGTCATCCCCCGTGAGCTGCTGACACAGTGGCCTCGGGGCAGCGAAACCCCTGTCTCAGCAGAAACCAGCCCCGCAGAGAGGAAGCAAACAACCCTGACTGGGCTTTTTCACCGCCTGGAACAGGCTGCACGATTCCGCTGCTGATTTGGTAGCAATTGTATCAGTTCACAGGTCTTTACAAGGGAAATCTGTTTTTAACGCGCCTGTTAAAGCCACGAACAGGCGGTGCCGTGCGGAGAACAGCCGAGGCTCAGGCGCTGCCTGGCACGGAGCTGGCGGGGACTCCGTCCCGCACCCGGGCATGCCCTGCCCGTGGAGGGGACCACAAGGAGCAGGTCCCCCTCCGAGGGAGAATTTTGCACGACACAGCTTGGTTGGCATCCGTCGCCACTTCAATTAGCACAAAAAATGAATTATCCAGGACATCAGCCAAGCGCTCAGCAGACTGCAAGCAGGGCACAAACAGAGGGACCCGGGGGATGGCCTTGAACACCTCACACCTGGGGTAAATCCATCAAGTTCTCTCACAAAACAGTTTTCATGTCCTGTGAAAACCTTTGTTTTGACTGTTCACGGCGATGGAGGTGTTGAAGCTCAGTCCCTGGCAGGTACCACAGCAGGAGGCGGGAGCCAGGCTCCCCTCTGACCTGGGGACACACACTAACCCTCACCACCTTGCGGGGTTTGGGGAGTTTTTTAACAAACATTTATTTTTGCAGTGTTCTTTGCTTCTTCTGCCATCGTGTGGCCACTTGGAGGATGAAGAGCTGTCTGTAAAACATGCAATCGGCTTTCCACGTCTTCCAAATATTTTATGGATTTTTATAATATCCAGTGTCGAATTAAGTCAATGGAGATGGATTTGCTTCTCATCAAGGTCCTTCCCACCGCCTGGCAGGTACTACAGGTTTGTCCTCGGTGTTGCTACAGCTTGAAGTAGGTCTTGTTAACCCGAGTGTGTAGGTTGGCAGCTACTTTATTGCCAGGGCATGACCTGCCCATTGACTGGGTGCTCCTCACACTGGGCAAGAGGATCCGGGACAAGGCACTTGCTGCCAAGTGCCACCCACTTCTGAGGCAATCCTTTCCCCCGACAACCATTCCAGGCCACCTCCATCTGGGAAGGTGAGTTCATGCTCAGGGCTGCCACAGTCACTGCACTCTGAAGAGACTGGCAGGGCTCTGTCCTGGTCTGCAGGTACATCACAGCATGCCAGGATCACTGCGGGAATGCCAAGGAGAAGCTGACACCATTTTTTCCCTTCACTGCTCCTGAATAGGACAGATCCTTCACTGATTTGGTGAAAAATGTTGTTTTATAAGAAATGAGAGCATTTTTGCCAGCAGATTCCAAGAGAGAATTCTTGTCTGTGCACACCTGAGACTCTCAAGTCTACCCTGCCAGCACAGGGTGACCAGCAGGCACAGGACCAGGAGCTCACTTTCTGAAAGCAGCCAAAGCCACCCAAATCCTCTATCTGGTGGAGCCCTGCCTATGGCCTTTCGCTGCCAACACCTCTGGGCAGTGCTCACTGCCCCTCAGCAGGGCAGGGTGCAGATTTCATCCTCCCCTCATGCCAATCTGCCTGGAAAAACCAGGTTTCCCCTGGGAGGGGCCAGCAAGCACTCTCGTGTGTGTGGGTGTTCCAAGGAGGGATTGCATCACTCTTGCAAAACAGCCGTGAGGGAAGCAGTAACTGTCTGCAGAGGGTGTGCATGGAGCCCTGCCTCCTGACATCCCCTGGAGCCTGTGCATCCCATTCCCCCCGGATCAGCAGGGCCTGACCAGCACCAGCTGAGCACAGCACTCAGCACCAGTTCCCCGAGTCCTGCCTCACACCTGCACCCAAAACATCTGCCTCTGGTGAGGCATAACCTGCAGCAGGGACTTCCCAGGGAGTTCTTTGGGCCTTCCCCAGCCTTCCTGGGGGGAAGGAAGAGGCAAGTTCTGTGTCACACTGAGCACTGTGGAGTTGAGTCAGCAGTAACACCCACACTGCGGTGTCCATCGCACAAAGGGACGTGCACATGCTTTTCCCCACCCCTCAAGTGCATTTTCAATCAGTTTATCCCTCCCCCAGCAGCTTTCTTTGCTGGAACAGGGCACAGAGCTCAGATGCCTATTGCTGCAGGCCTCTGCAGTAATTGTACCTGCAATCTACAAACAACAAGCCTAGCCAAAATAAAACCCATAGAAAAACCCTAAATCACCCCCACAAACCTCTCCTACAGCTACGCTATGCATGGAAGGTGGGGTGTAAGGTCTAATCAGATGAGAGCTTGGTAACAAGCAAGATTTGTGCCACCAAGTCAGGTATTTGAGCTAGTCCCACTAAGCTCAGCTGCAGTGAAAGGTAAGTGCTGCTGAAGAAGGTGAAAGTTCTCTCACAGGCAAGGCCTGAGCTCTGATTGCTGCAGCAGACTTTAAAATGAAAGATTTTGGTTAACAAATTGGCTCTTAGCCCATATCCAGAGATATCCTGTAGCAAAAGCCCTTCTAATTAAATAGTCTTTCCCAAGAGGCAGTTTCCCCTCAGTGTGAGATACCCTATTCAAACTCACAGCAACTTAGAGTGATAAAAGAAAGTGAAAGAACACCAATTTCAGTTAATGAAATTTCCCTTTTTCTTTTTTGAAGGGAGAAAATCCAGCAAATATATTTGATACACAATATGATAAATCTATGTACCTCAGACTCCAGCATATTTCCTGGTGCCCCAAGACAAACATATCTACTAAATAAATTTGATTATATCCTTCTTCCTTCTGCCAGCAGCAATGTCTCCAACAGGGCTCATTTAACATAGAAAGGGAAAGTTTTCATAGTTTCTCATTTTCCAGTCCTTTGTCTTCTCCTTTCCTACAAAATCTTGATAGCCCTTTTCAAGCCAGCTTAGGGAGCTACTCTCAATGAATTCAACCTGGTTTTTTCCTAACATTTTTCAGCATACATGACAGCAAACACTCCAGATCATGTTTTTAGTGTAACACAACAGAGGGTCTACAGCAGGTAACAACACATCCGAAAGAAACTCCGTGCATGGTTACTCATTCCTCAGTGTGTTGAGAGCTGCCTATTATCACATATATCACAATATTTTGAATGATCTCTTGAAAATCACTTGGACCCTGGTGTGCTCATATAAAGAAAATGTTGAACTACTTCCTAACAGTCGCTTTTTCAGCTAGGAAACTTCCACAAGAGCATGCTGGCAGCCAGCCCACCCAAGTTAGTGAGAGAGTAGAACCTGCAAACAGGAGAAAGTGTACATAGCAACCAGCTTCTCGAGCTCAAAAAACCTCCCACCCCGGGCTTTTATCAACCCTAACACACATTCCAAGGTTTAAAATCCACTTACCTTGCTTATATATGTTTATTTAAGTATGTACATACTGTAACCAGCTTTCAGACAACAGTAACATGGGAAAGAGCCCCACACCTTAGCAGTGCCTCCCAAGGGACAGCAAAGCCAAGGAGCAGGGGCTGCTCACCTTTCCCCCACAGCCCCTGCTGTGGTAGGGTAAAAGATTTATTTTAGTTAATTTTTGTACCTTCATCACAAAGCAGGGAGGGGAGAGCTTCATGTGAAAGCCCCTCACCAGCCCAAGCCCCAGGCTCTACACCCCAGGGAAACACTGGCCTTTCCCTGGCTGTTTATATGCCCCAGAACAGGTGCTGGGATTTACAGATGGGTTGGCGGGGGATGAGAATCACCTGCAGGCACCCCACAGGATGTGATGCATTCCACTTGCCTTGCAAAACACCCATTAACCTGGATCACTTGCAATTAATTCCTTTTACTGCCCTAAATCAGTGTTCAAATTCCAGTGTCTGAGACGCTCGCAAAAACCACTTGCTGGCTCCTTCTTCTATCAATTTGGGCTAGTGAAGGAGTGGTCAAAGAACTGCCATGTTTTTCTCACATCACAAATCTCTGTCTCTGAGTTACTTTCCTTCATCAGGCCTGGCTGCTGCGGGGTTTTGCCGCCCCACAGCTCCCTGATGTGTGGAGCACCCCAGGACCAGGCTCACCTTCCCTGTCCTGCCCCTCGGAGCACGGGGCATCCTCACTGCAGGTGCTAGGAAGGCTGATTGCCAAAGGGTGTCTCCATCAGAATCCTGGAAACAGTGGTGAAATCCACGATGGTTCGCAGTCCCCCGGAAACACCAATATATATGGGGAAAACACATGGTTTAGTTTTTATTGAAAAAACACAACAGTGGATGTACAGCAGGAGAGATGCCTGTACATCTCAACAACAGCTTGCCTTGGGGAGCCTCCTGCCCTGCCCATGTGTATGGGACAAATCAAGGGCTCTCAGGGAAGATTTCAGAGTCAACGTCATCTTCCCCATCCTCTTCTGGGGGTAGAGTGGAGCAAGGAGGGGTTATAACACAAAGTGTAGTTGCTGGCTAAGCCCAGCCAGTGCGCAGAAAGCGAAATTTAATGACATGGGAGAAAGCACAGCAGGGCCATGGGTGGAACTAGAGAAGCTGACAGCCTCCCCACATGATCCCCTCTTACAGGCTGTCCTCCAGGTCTTCCTGCTGCCTGGAAAGGTTGGTGATGTCCTGTACACAGGAGGACTTGGCAGTGTTTTTAAACAAGTGACCAAGCAGTGCTCTTCACAGAAGAGCAGCAGTCTCACTCTTCAACTTTCAGCCCACACATTTAAATTTTGATAGTGATAACAAGCATCAGGAAGGAATCCAATTGTGCAAAGCAATGCTGGTATGAGGAGGTGGGAGGTGTATTCCCACAGGCATTTGCTCAAACATCTCTTCATCTCCTCCTGGCAGCATACAAACAGACATCGACTTCTGCAAAGCTCAGCCGGGTGCAGACTCACTCCCTCCATCTCTCCTTCTCTCCATCTTTTAGGCTCAGAAGGACACAGGCTGTGGAGAGAGCTGCTGGTGACCCTGCTGGCAGATGTGGGTCTCTGAATGAGCAAAATCAAGAGCTGTAGAAATGCAGACTCACACGCCAGTTTCCAACAAGGCAGCCCCAGCCCAGGCTGTGGCACCACGACAGTGCTGGTGGGACCAGGCACCATGTTTTGCCTACTCTGACCCTCCTGAGTCAGCTCCTCTGGAAGCTGGAAAAGAAAGGTATGCTAGATAATTCCAAGTGCAGCAATGCAAAGCAGGGTTGTGCCACCCAGCCAGCTCCCTGTAGAAAATGCTGTTGATACTCTCCACAAGAGATAAAATGTGTGTCTCTCCACAGCAGTTGCTGAGGCGCTGCTTCCTGCTTCTCAGCACATTTGGCACTCCAGCACTTTTCAGCAAACCCAGCATTCATGGGGGGGTACCACTCAGCACCATCTCATTTTTGGGGGTGTCTGCTCATGCCACGCACTGCTGCTGGGCTCCACGCCTGGCCTCGGTGCAGATCAGACACGCCAGGACCAGCCTGGGCAGGGCCCTACCTCACCCCCAGCAGCAGGCAGTGCCACCAGGACCATGCCTCCCAGACACCTCCTGCCCTAGCCGGTTATTCAGCTATTGGGATGTAAGATAAATAAAAGGAGAAATATGGAAAAAGAGGCCCTGCCCACCGTGCTTGCCCCAGGCATGCACCCCCTGCTACAGCCACTGCTTCTCACATGTGCCAGGAGCAGCCCAGCCCATTATCCAGTGGCACAGATTAACCATTAATTAATACATTTTGATTTATCTTTGGTCACATAGATCTCAAGATCTCATTTTTGAGATGTTTCTGAGATGCTTTGAGATACACCATTTTTAATGTAGAGTTGTTGCTGCTCACCTTCTAAAGAAGATGAAAGTTGTATTCCTTTTTGATGCAGACCAGGATTATCTCCTGGGATTAGGTGCTCTACACCCATGGAAACACCAGGGTAAGGGGCGTTGATTTTGAAATACGTTTTCACTGCTTGTCTGCACCACAGGCTGGAGATCATTATATCTGGGAAAAGGTGTTAGGTCAACCTGACAGGTTTCTTACAGCTGGCTCCAAGGAAAGTTTCCCAGCCAGTTCTGCCGCTGGACTTGTGACTTGTCCTGCTGGACATCTCTGGCTGTGGGTGCCACACGGGGCACTCCGTGCTCGCTGGAAGGAGCTGCGGTGCCGGGAGCTGCAGGGAGCACCAGCGGGAGCTGGCTGCAGCCGCCCGTGCCAGATGCTCCCAAACCCACTCTGCTCCTGCTCCCCACCCGGTTCTGGAGCTGCAGTGAGCAGGCCGTGGGCTGGTTCGTGGTCCCAGCTGTATGGGAGTGCTTGGCCTCGTCCCAAACCCAGTGGCTGTGTGAGAAGTGGGTGTTAGAGGGGATACATTTTAATGTTTCTGTCCCTATGATGCTGTGGAGATCTGTGACCCCAGCAGAAGGAACGTGGCTGGCAGCCTGGACACGACCCCCAGGGACACCCATCCCAGGAGAAGAGGCTCCATCACAGCACAGGTCCCCACTTTACCCTCTACCCCCCAGCACCCACATCGCAGGGAACTCCACCAGGCTGAGACAAGGGGCTGCTGGAACCGCTGTATTTACAGGGCAGTATTAACTTCTGCTGTTGTTATTTACAATTTATTTACAAATAATCCCTGTAGTCACCAACAGTTGAATCTGGCAGAGTTCGACAGAACTTTATGGCAGGCTGGCAAGGCAAAGTAGACGGTTTCTCTTCTTCTCCCTTTTCAGCCCTGCCAAGGGAAGGGCTTTAGCGATTTGCCTTTCCCCGGACCACAGAGGCAGTGCCTGTTAATCACTAACCACCACGGGAGCAGAGGTGACTAACGCAAGTTCACATTCTAACACTGTTGCAGGTGTTACCCCAGTTCCCGGCTCCACGTAAGGTGTTTCCAGGGCTGAGGGCTGGTTTCCCGGCCCAGGCACCCTGCCAGAGCCGGGCAGCACGAGCCCCCGGCCCGGCTCGGGCCCGGGACAGCACAGTCGGACGGACACGGCCCGTCACAGGCGGGTTGTGTCGGGACGCGATGCGCTGCTGCTTGTCCCGTCTCAGAGCTGAGCCGAGCGCACATCAGGGACCACCTGGGGCAGCAGAGTGCCGGGCTGCCAGTGACGCGGGAAGATTTGCTGCAATGTCTCTCCTGGAGGGATGGCAGGATCAGGAGGAACGATCCTGGGGAAGGAGCCTCCAGCAGCCTCTGCCACCAGCTGCCATTGAACTTAAATTTTCACTGACGGGCTGCAGGATGCACAAACGCGGGCATTGCCCTCCTCCAGGGTGTGAAGAGAGTCCTGACAGCCCTGCCAGATGTGGCTGAGGGTTGGGCGGAGCTCTTCTGCAGACCACCTGGGACTGCTCTCCCACTTTCACCATCAGGAAATGAGACTGTTCCAGGCAGTAGCCAGGGAGTGACTGACGGGCCAGGTCAGCCCCTGACCTGCCAAGACAGCTTTCCCAGGGCATAGGGCAATTCAAGAGACAGGCTTTCCCCCTGGGATGTTTGCTCGGATCTTCCTCTCCTCCACAGACTTATCCGGGTTTAAGCGGAGTCTTCCACAGAATACTAACAGGGGGCAGCAAGGGGCCGGCTGTTCCCTTTTCAGATGAATTTGCAGCCCGGCTGCCAGAGAGGCATCTTACAAAGGGACTTTTGGCTCACTCCTGTGGATCCCTGGTTTTCAAGCCATGCAGGGGACAATGGTGCTGTTTATGCCCCAGGACCCATTTCCCCGCTCTGCCAGCCGTGGCCAAGCACCCCAGCAGCTCTGCATGAGCGTGGGTCCCGCTGCCACTGCAGTCTGGGTCCTCTAGGAGCACACACACCTTGCTTTGTGCCTCCCCTGCTCAGGGGGTGATGGCCGAAGTCTGCTTCCTCTGCTCCTGCCTCATCTTCAGAGCCAGCATCGCCCGGCGGTACAAATCTGAAAATGAGGGGAGCAGTCAGGCACTGACCAGGGACCAGCTCCATTGTCCACCTGGCAACCTGTGCTGAGCGAGGGCTGCAGGGACACCCCCGGCTCCAGCACAGTGCACTCATGTGGCCTCCCTGCATCCCACCTCACAGCAGAGGCAGCAGCATCTGCCTCCACAACAGCCCCTCCCTTGCCCTGCAGCAGCACTTGCCTGTGCCCATGTCCCCACACCAAGCACCCCATGACCAAGTGTCCCTGCACTGCCAGCAGGCCAGAACCCTGATGCTTCAGCAAAATCTGTCTTGAGAAATACCAACCAAAGGTGCTTGAGGCCTCCTCATGCTGCTGCTCCAGAGAAAGTTCCTGTGACTTGATTTTGTTCTTGATTTTCTTCTTTTTTTTCTTTTTCATGCCCTGTGCTGGATGGAGAAATAAAAAATGTCAGGCACCATACCTGAGCAAGGATGCCTTTGTCACCAAGCCAGCTGAGAGGACTGCTGCTGGCGGGTTTGCAGTCCTCCATCGCTTCCATGCATTCTCCCGTGTGGAGATGCTCAGATGTCTCTCCTCTTCCCCTTCGGACTCCTTTGACCTGGCTCTGCACTCAGCTGATCTGCAAGCAAAGCTGATGGAGGTGGCAGGGACCAGTGGTCCAGCATTTTGCCACGTTGCCAGGCCTGGCAACCTCCCTGTAGGGAGGTTCTGACATGCTGGTGCTGGCAGAGCTGGCAGCCCCCCATAGTCCCCTCTCACCTGGGTGGGGGATGGCCATCCTGGTGGGTACGGGCTCCTCCTGCCCGACCCTGTTGGGGAGCAGCAGCCCCCCGGCAGCCCCTGCACGGCTGTCACCCCCTACTCCCGGTCCCTCCAGCTCATCGGCTGGGCTTGGCTGCCCCAAGCCCTTCTTCTTCACCTTCCTCTTCCTCCTCCTGGGGCCCTTAGTGCTTTCCTCCTGGGCGGGGAAAGGAGGATGAGGAGAGGGTGGCAGAGCTCCTCTTTCACCCCGTCCCACCCCGGGGGTGTCACTCACTCACCAGGGGCAGGAGGCGGCAGACGGGGCGCGCTGCCCGGTGCTCCCCGTTCTTCCCCGCGCCCTCTTCCCCGGGGGACGGCCGGTCCCTGGGGGAGAGAGCCCAGCGGGGTGAGAACGAGCGCTGCGGGGGGAGGATGGGGACGGGGACAGGCGCCCGCGGAGCCCCGCACCCACCTGCGGGCGGGCGGGCCGGCTCGGGCGGCCCTCGGGGCGGGAGGTACCGGGGCAGCGGCCGGCAGGGCCGGGGCGGCGGCGGCGGCGCGGAGGAGCCAGCG